>NC_136497.1:53909004-54279004 GCF_053919585.1 Euprymna scolopes
TAAGTGATGAAAATACACAATTGAATCAATTATAATATTTATTAATTCATCAAAACTTGAAATAAGAATTTTTTATTCCTTAATTCTTAACCCATGGATTTTCAAGGATAATCTCTTTCCATCTATTATAAAACTCAATGAAGAATGTATTTCGTGTTGGCATGAATTTAAAAAAATCTATAAAAAAAATTTTTTGACAGAGTAAAAATAAAACAACAGAATGCGTATGAGGTACTCTTGGAAGTTATCATCCATATATTCTAAGTACTAGAATCCGAAATTACAAAGTAAAATATCAGTAAACACTAAGATTAGCGAGCAACTAATCCAAAGAGTTTGTAGAAGTTCAATAGATTAATAAAACTTGTAGTTAAAAACGAGAATTTCTCCTCCTTTATTTATCTATGTTATCTTCTTTATTTTAACGACGGCTTTATTGGTTATCTTCGTACGTAAGAATAATGAAACGGGGTAGTCGTTAAGTTTCTGTGTAGGGACGTTGATGATTATACAGGCCTGTTGAAAGAGAATATTGTTTGGGTATGTTTGTATGTGTAGTAGTGGTACATAGTCATGATATATTATTATCTGTCTCATTGAACTTAGTAGTAGGAGCGTGCGTCCATGTATGGACCGGGGGGGGGGCAAAAGATTAGAGAGTCGCGTGGAGATAGCCATGTTGGCTTGTTTGTATTCATGTCATAATCGAAACCCGAGTCCGTAGGCTGGGTAACTTTTTGTGTGTGTCCCAAGAGAGAAGTTAGGGGCGACAGGTCTTTTTCAAGTGCAGTTGTTGTCCGTCCGTACTGAGAGTTGACTTCTGATTGGACAAGCCAGGAAGGAAGTGTATTTCAAAATCTTCAGCCGAGAGAATTCGCTCCTGCTTATGCTTGTTGCAAATCCTTCTGCTCCAAATCTTTACCATCCGTATTGCTTCTAGGCAAGTAAAAAATAATTTAACTCCTACGAACTCTTTGGATTTAGTATTAACTGACTTTTTACTTTGTGATTTCGTATTCTGCCACTTAGAATGTATGGATGATAACTTCAAAAGGTACTTTATCGGCATTCTTTACTTCGACAAAAAATGCTTTTATATATATTTTCAAATTTATGCTAACAAGTTAAAAAAAAAGGTTATAAGAATGTGCTCATATTACTTACACTGTTATCCAGAATATATATTCCATAATTCAATATGATAAATTTAATAGTTTTGTATTTTACTAAGCACATATTATTGACATCGACTCTTTTTAAAAATATATTGCTTAATAAAACTCAAATTTTGAGGCAGAGTAATTTTTCTCTATTATTGTTTGTATCTAAATTATTTTAAATGTTTTTGAGACGGCAGCAGTGAGTTCGTTTATGTTCAATCTCCCAAAGGGTAAAGTTTACAAAGACAAAAAAGTAATGAGCGCGTGTTGCCGAGAATATATAATCCACTATTTATAATGATCGGTTCATAAAAAAATTTTGAATAAAAAAATTGAATAAGAAAACAAATATATATATATATATATATATATATATATATATATATATATATATATATACATTTTTAAATGTACCCCATTTTTAAATATAATGTAGTCCTATTAAATAATTAAAAAAAGACCAAATCCTCAAAAGATTGAAATCGAGAACGTTTCACAAACTCTAATATAAAATTACAAATTCCTGATATTATTGCAAGTCTTATGTATTTATGGATGACGATTTCATCCCAGTATTATGTTTGTCATTTTTAACGAAATATGTGATTTTCTTTTGTCCTAGAAATTACCACCACTCCAGCACCCACAACAACTCCATTGACGACCAAACAAACAACAACAGCAACAACTGTTTTAATGACAACCACCCAACAACAAGTCGTTACGAAAACTGAAACACCGATATCGACAACCAAGAAAACTCTGGCAACGACGATGACAACTCGATTAGTTGATCAATCAAGCACAGAAGAAAGTAAGGATTCGAAAACGGACGAAACTTTGTCTACTTCCAAATCTACCGTCAACCAATTCACCACTACGCCATCCATCACCACACCAACTCACACAGCTGGAACAAAGCCTGATATTACCACTGCAACAGCGGCCACATCACCATATGCAACTACACCAAATCGCACAACTATTATAAGCCCTAATATTACGACTGCGGCCACAACACCATTTACAACTGCACCAAATCGCACAACTATTATACACCCTAATATTACGACTGCGGCCACAACACCATTTACAACTGCACCAAATCGCACAACTGTTATACACCCTAATATTACGACTGCAGCCACAACACCATTTACAACTGCACCAAATCGCACAACTGTTATACACCCTAATATTACGACTGCGGCCACAACACCATTTACAACTGCACCAAATCGCACAACTGGAATAAGCCCTAATATTACAACTGCAACAGCGGCCACGACACCATTTACGCCTGCACCAAATCGCACAACTTTTATAAAAACTAATATCACGACTACACCGATCACTTATACAGTAACTACCATGCGACCTATTTTTTCGACTACCCCAGCTACAAATATTTCAGGTAGGTAATTATTTTCAGATAGCAACGATAATGTATTTAATTCTGTCATCAAAGTCTATATTCATAAATCCATTAATTATTAATCGATAGAAATGCTTAAATTTACTAATACCACCCTCCAATATTATGTAAGTACTTAAGGTTTAAAACATATTGCTGTTTCAAAGTGAAACCCTTCCAAATTAACCCACTATTGCCCAACTTTGTTTTCTTTAATTTATTATCAAAATATTTTGGTAGTACAATATTTTTTATGCTAAAACTGTGTTAAAAGATTTACCTGACTTTAAAGAATAGTTGTCTGTGTGTATATATGTTGGTATGTCTAGCTAAAATTTTAAAAACTACAGAACAAACACCCTAACAGTTGGCATATTCTTGATCGTCGTTGCACTGGACGAATACTATCTGAATTTTATATATTCTCTGCTAGTTAACCGAGCCAGGTTTCGTCAGTCATTTTGCGTATTAATTTGGAAAGACAATGCTGACTATTTTCCCAACGAACTCTATTATATAAAGAAGAGTTATCTGTATGTATGTGTGTGTCCAGAAAAGAATGGGCTAGTCGGAAGAAAAAGAAGGGGATAGAAGTGAAAGATAGGGAGACAGGAAGAACGCAGTTTTAATAGAAATAAGATTTTGCCTTAGTCAATGCCGGATAGCCCGGCTAGTACTATATAAAACAATGTGGGTTGGTTATACAGGGTGACCCCCCAAAAAAGCAGAGGACATTCAATTATTTTTCTGAGCATTTTACAGTCAACGGAGAAAAAAAGGCCAAAGACCCTAGTGTTTTGATGTGATGTTTTGAATATAATAAACTAGTTATGACCAACATTTCATTTCATTCGGACAAAACACTAAAAAACGGGGCCTAATTAGAGTTGGGGCCCGTTTAATGCGGGAGATGCTTGAGTTGCTGGTAGTGTTGGACTGATTATTTAAAACCCGAAACATGTAATAAAAAGAATTCAGCGTTATTGAATGACCTCGAAGAATCATCAAGATTTATATTATGATTAATGGAGGAGAAAAATTAGTTAGATTTTTAAATTAATATTTGAACCCATAAATGATAACAATCGCTTTTTAATGACAGAATAGTTAGGAAGATGAGCTATTTTAATAACAGGTTGGGAAGAGGAGGCTATCATGATACGAGAACATTTGGGAGGGAAGCTACCCCCTGCCAACTGCAGTAATAACAAAAGCATTACCCTTCACCATTGCCAGAGTAAACTTTGATGAAAATCGAACCTCGCCTATCATTAGAAGGAGCGCAATATTTTTGTAATAATAGCAGGGTAGTTATTTACTTGTTTTTCACTGTAGAAAGATGTAACACAAGGTCGGAAAGTGGGGAGAGTTACCTTAGAGCCCCTAAAGAAGAAGGACTCTGTTCTAACAAAAATTGCCTGGACAGCCCTGTTAATATTATCTAATCAAGGCGCTTCAGGCAATAAACGATGAACATACTCCACTTGAAAGCTGGGTGGCAAGGCCTGAAAGGGAGGACCGCTTAGGTACTACCCAGGTGGTATACCTCAATTCGACAGGTGGAGGGTCGGTGACCTGGCCCATCACCTATTGGTCTGATTGTCTAAAACGTATCCTTGACTGTTACTTCTACCAAAGTTTTCTGCAACCGAAGCAGCAGGGAAACCACCCGCATAAAATAACAAGCATAATATGAAGACATGAGCACAAAGATTTGAACAATTATATTTATAGCCAGGGATGAGAAGAACGAACTAATTAGATACAAAATCGTTATATAAAACCTACTGGATCTCATAGCTTTTCGACTTGACAGGATAAGGGAACTATGCTCTGCTGACTTTGACTAGATTAATATAACTGTTATTTACCTGGAATTCTTTACAATTCAAATCTTCTCAGGTTGTATTGATGTTGCCAATTTTTTCTTGGGACAACCACCTTTAATATTCGCAATTTGTTATTTTTTTTGTCATCCTATTTTGGATCATGTTTTTGGCTATCAATTCAAGAAGAAAAAAAACGGATATAAAATGTTATTTGTAAAGAAACACAGATTTCACTTGATTTTATGAAAGTTTTAGTCTTGCATATTTGAGCATGTAAGCTTTATTTTCACAATCTTATGGATTATTTATGTTTATAAATAAAGAATTGGTCTCACATGAACATTTTTATGAGATGAAACCATTTTTGTCAATAGCAAGTTGATCATATCAAAATGCATATCAAGTCAGAATCCAACGTTAACGTCGGACAACTGCATATATTCCAAGCCTATCTGCAGTAGGTCAACACTGACGTTTGCAGCTGACTGGACATGTGTCTCAATGAACCTGTTGGAAAAGTGCTTCTGTGGTTTCAAGAGGTCAAGCGACGAATTGGAAGGCCTCATATTATGACTAAGAGTTTTCTGGAGAAATATATTGACCTCCTGAGATTGCAGTTCCAGGTCACAATAAGTGAGTGAGCATCATGAAGCGCAAACTCTGTGTATGCTTCATCATCAATTGATGGATGACTCAAACAAAAGAGGATGACCACATTTTAGTCAGCTGAAAAGCAACCCTGCAGTACAGAGTTCTATGAAATTTGTGCAAAGTTTTAGGTACAGATAGAGAGTAGGGGAAATTATTGATAGTGGTTGCGCCTATACAAGTGTTTATTATGAATGTTTAGCAGGGGAGAATCATAGATTGAAGCTCAGTCAAGTACTTGCCATGAAAATAATGATGGAGCAGAGATGCACATGCATCATCTCTTCTGTGAGAAAGAGGTTGTAAGGAGAAGAAAAGTAGATTACCTACTAGATTTCGAAGCCAGTTTTGAAACTTGTCAAGACATGCAGCTCCTACTCACATGTGGAAACAGTACTCCATTTATAATATTTCTTTCCATGTTGTAAACTACTCATTTGATATTGATCATATTCGCCCATGCATAGAGCACTGTTGTCACATCTGGACTGGTGCGTTTACCACTAATCTCCCTATTTGGATAGAGTCCAAAAAAGATTAAAATCAAATATGAATGATGGACTCATAACTTGACATACATATTCCAAACTAACCTAGCAGACAGCAAAATTACACCCCTTCACTGTTGAGATCCCTAGACGTTGGAAAGCCTTCTACTCTAATTGTTTCTTCTGTCAGACTGGTAGACTTAAGAATTCCCTCCCTATTTCCTGCTCTCTTCATGTTAATATGTGGAAGTTTAATTGTAATGTGAACAGTCATCTCGTTGCTCAACTCCCCACAGTCCTGTTACACATGATCCGAAATAGTATCCCCTTACGTTCTAAGTGACGATGCACCTTGTTTGACTGAAAAATAAAAATTAATAAGTTACGGTTCTTATAAATTTCCAAGAGTTTGTATTTATTTATTATTTTGGCATGTTCTTCTTTGCAGATGAGTGTAACCCAGAATTAAAGAGCTGTAAAAATGGTCAATGCATTCAGCATGATTGGTTTTGTGACAATTTCATCGATTGTTTGGATAAAAGTGATGAAGACAATGTCTTGTGTCAAAGAAACGAAACGGAGCCGCCAATATCAACAGGAAGTGGTGAGAATCTTAAAGCATATAAAATCCATATGTATTTTCGTAGCTTGTCTGTTGGTCTGTTCCACTTTTTCTTTGAAACTGCTGGGCCTATATAGCCGAAATTTTGTATGGACTTTTGTTACGATAAAGTGCAGCGAACTAAGAATCATTGTATCGTTCGATACACCGTTAAGAATTAATAGGGATTACTAGGGATCAGTATTTATGCAAAATAAGCACACATTTAACCACATTTAATTATCAATTTGGCATAAATCACTCATTTTAAGTCAACGTTCTATAACGTTTGCCCATTTTAATGGGCTAAAAAATCTAGGACTCAGAACAACATCAGAATTACCATCTATCTATCTGTTTATATACTGTTGGTGCTACCAGACCAGGATGTCTGAAGATATGGACAATCTGACGTAAAGATACCAAACATTGATGTTATTGTTTTTTTTTCTTTTTCTCTTTGCAAAAACTCAATCATGTTCTGCAAAGCCCAAACAAAGACAACAAATTTTCTTTACAAAGTAACCAAACCAATCACCATGAATAAATATTTGATGATATAAAGAACTTGAAACAAAACTTTTTCTAAAATTACTGAATTTGGTATTAAATAATAAAAAAAGGTTGATATGCCGTAAAACAAAAACAACTCAACCAAACATCATTAATAGATATTTGAAGATATGAAGAACTTGAAGCATAAAAGCAATTTTTTTCTAAAATTACCGAATTCGGTATTAAATAACTGTTATGGCTCGCAAGTAGCCACAAAGAAGAACAAAACAAGGGAGAACAGTTTAAACATGTATTACATGGAAAGGTTACAAACGAAAAGTGTAGGTAATTCACCGAGCATGCGAGCGTCGCTCTGGAATTAGATCCCCCGCCTGGGATCGTCATGCGAAAAGTTTATATGGACGATGGATTAGTCAATTTGGAGGATGGTTCCCCACAACACCCCCTCCCAAACTGATTTCTCCGGGTGTTAAATCAGTATCTTTTCTTTTTAGGACAGACCAGCAAGAGGTCTGTGCGCTTCCTTTTCCTGCCAGAGCATCTTGGTTCTGACATGCCTTTTGGAGGTTCCACATCAAAACAGTCAGATACTGTATCAATTGCCTCTCTGCCTTCCTGTGGTAGTTCTTCTTGATCCTCGGTGATGCATTTCCTTATTTGGTTCAGGTGCCTCGTATGTTCGAATTTTGGGCCCTGAATGATGTAATATGATCGACTCTTGGTAAGATCGTGCCCTGTTCACAAAAGAAACATTACTCTTATAATGTTTAAAATATACTTTTTTCCCGCGGTTAAACCGTTTTGTTGGCATTGTAGAGGTTCTGCATTGTATTATATGCTTGGGCAGCAGCTTATCGAATACTGATTTTATTCTCTTTCCAAACATGATTTCCGCTGGGGATCCGGCATCTGGTTTGTTTGGATTTTTTGTTATCCTATAGACCTGCAGAAATTGCTAGAGGGCCTTTTCTGTCAGTGTGCCGCGCGCCTTTTTTAACGCCCTTTTTAGCGTGTTGACGAAGCGTTCGGCCTGGCCGTTACTCCTGGGGTGGTACCGAGGGGCCGTATTATGCTTAACTTGGTACGTCTCACAGAATTCTCTGAACTCTGCCGAGGTGAACTGGGTACCGTTGTCGTTGACTAGACAATCCAAAACCCCAAAACGAGCAAACAACCCCAATAAAAAGTTTATTGTCGTAGTCGTGGTTGTTTTTTTGCATCTCAAGACTTCTGGCCATTTAAAGTAGCTGTCCACTACTATAAGGTAGTAAAAATCCTCTACAGGTCCCGCGTAGTCAATGTGAATCCTCGACCACGGTTGTTTAGCTTCAGGCCAAGGCTTATGTGTTATAGGTGGTGCCTTGACAGCCAATGCACAGCCTTTGCACGTATTCACCATATTGGCAATGTCTTGGTCCATAGCTGGCCAGTAAACAAAACTTCTCATCAGGCTTTTCATCCGGTTTATTCCTGGATGCCCCATGTGAAAGTCCTTGAGAATTCTTCTTTAAAGGGTTTTGGGGATGACGACCTTTTCGCCATATAGCAGCGTTTCGTTGCAAACCGAAAAAATATCTGAACCGATATCACCCAGTGTTAACTTCTGCTTAATGGTTTTGATGAACTCGTCATTTACAGATTCTGCCTTAATTTCCTGAAGTATGACCGGTGGTTCGCGGATGGTATTATTAACCATTGTTTTCAATTCACTATTAATATGTAGTGCCGCGATTACAGAGTCTTCAAGAGGTTCCATTTTGGCAGGAATTAGTCTCGACAGACTGTCTGCATGTGCCAGTTGTTTTAAGGAGAGAAATTCTATTGTAAAATTATAATGTAGTAGAATAGTTCCCCATCTTAACAGTCTATTCGCCGTGAATGTGGGAAGTCTCCTTTTATCCAAAAATGGATATCAAAGGCTTATGGTCTGTTTGTAGATAAAAATGTCTTCCTTACAGGAACCGGTGGAATTTTGAAACTGCATAAATAATTTCTAGTCCTTCTTTCTCGATCTGAGAATAATTTTTCTCTGCTAGAAGCAAAGTTTTTAGCCATCTGGCATTCTATGTAACATGCAGGCGCCAACGTCATATTGACTAGCGTCACTAGCGACTGTTATATCCAACTCCGTGTTAAAATGAGCTAGAAACAGTTTTGAAGTAAGGATTTTTTTATTTCTTGGAATGATGCTTGGCAATCCGCTATCCACTTCCAAGTTTTATCTTTCTTTAATAATTAGTTTAGTGGCGCACACAATTTGTACATGTTAGGGATAAACCGTTGGTAATAATTTGCCAACCCTAAAAAACTTTGTAATTTTGCTATTTTCCGGTGTCGACATTTCTCTAATGCAGAAATTATATAATTTAACACCATATACCTTCTCTCAAGGTGTAATAGCTCTGGCTTGTAAACGTCTACTCCAACCACCTGCTTACTTTAGCATCGTGTGGAAAATTACTAGTCTAAATATACTATCTACAATATACACGTTTGAAACTCGAACACATGTCTGACGAAGGGAATTTTCCCGGAATATTGCAATACGGATCTTCCACCTGACCATGCTGACGCAAGTAAAATCAATGATACATGTTCGGGGATATAGCTCAGTGGTAGAGCATTCGCCTGCAAAACACAATACATGTAGGATATTAATATATAGACGAGGTTGAAATTAGACTCATGAGCTTGGACAGCAATATAACGACTGAAGTAAATGTTTCTGTTTAAAGCATAATTGAACGATGATACTTGATTTTTGCATTTTTAAACTTTAATTCAATTAACATTATATAAAATAATTTTTGTAAAATCAACTAGATTCTCTACAGTGCAATGTAGACTACAATTTAATGTAGATCAAGTCAGTGCAGAGAGGCATGTAAAGCTTTCTGGTGCACTGCTATGGGTGCCCGACTAGAACAGGCAATTTCATAGATTTTGATAACAATAAAAATATTGGAAGTGTGGAAGTTCGTTGATCCTCATTCAATCCCGAGCAACGTCAGGTTTTCCTTCTAGTAAATAATAAATGAAAAATATATTATAAAACTGTGAATAATTTTTCTGTTTCTACTATTCAATTGTTTGTATTGCCTCTTTATTTCATTCATATTTCATTTATTTCTTTTCATTCAATGTTGAAGATCTTGACTGTAACTTTGAGAGTCGGATAAAAGCTCTGTGCAATTACAAAGTATCTCCTGGAAGCTATAAATGGCAGGTTGGACAAGGATCGACCGCGAGTAACAACACCGGGCCAGACTTTGATCATACCTTAAGAAGTTCAAAAGGTAAGACAATTCTATGAATAAAAAGAAAATTTGATAATTTTTTGTTGGTTTGTAATGCTTGAATTTGAAATAACATTTCCATTAGCCTGTTACGCTTGAGTTTAAAATAGTATTTAAATTAGTTTGAAGTCTTCTTCGTGTTGTCGTTATGTTTTTTCATAACTCCGTTAAAAATTATTTCCAATGAAGAACGCAGGATGTTCGAAATATTAACATATTATAGCAAAATATTATAAAAAAGACATTGTTTTATCCTTCAACTACAACTCACTTATATATATATATATATATATATATATATATATATATATATATATATATATATATATATATATATATATTAGCAGAAGTACCCGTCTTTGACTGGGTTCAAAAACAGCCTACAGAAAATGGACTGTGATTGATGAAAGTATGATAGGTTATGAAAAGGAAGGGGTTGTAAAGATATAGGTTTTGATACTCAAAAATTTTACCCTCAGCAAAATATGATGAAATTAAAGATAATTTTCGCGAAAAGATACTTTTTATATCAACTTTGTTTCCATTCGTAGCCAAGAGTGACCAATAAAATGATGTTTCCTTACAAAGAGAAAATGTTATATATAATAATAATAATATAAATATACAAGAAATAAATGTTACCATAGTCAATAAAAGTTACTTTTATGGTAGAAAAGTTCATATGTTTGTATTTTTAAGTAGTTTGTAAAAAAAAAAAAATTTTTTTAATTCACGAACCGGGTTTAAAAAAAATCAAAATGGCAGCGACTTTGAAATGGAGAGCCCCGTTTTCAATTTGAAGGAGAGGCACCTGAGCATTCTGCGTTAACAATTTAAGAGAGTTCCGTCAACGTAAGGAATATTTATAAACATATTTTAATGTTTCCCGTTATTTTGTGTTGGAGGAATATTCGATTATGGCATATATTATTATATTATTATTGTATAATATGTATGTATATATGTATGTATATATATGTATGTATTATCGTATATATGGTTTTTATAAAAATTAATTTAAGTAGTTATCGCCTCAAATTTCGTTTTAATTCCGGTTCACCGAAATTATTTCAAGTAAAGAGCATTAAAAACTATTTCAAAACAAAAAAAAAACATGAACTGAAGTTTTATTGACTATGGTAACATTTATTTCTTGTATATTTATTTTTTCGGGTAGTCGTTTGTTGCATTTTCTGCTAAACACTCTTACTAAATAATATCGACGAAATATCGAAAAACAAAGAAACAAAAACAGTTTTGAAAAATAATGAAGCTTTACTTACTTTAGTAAAATAATCCAAACAGCAAAATGGGATATTAAAAAAGTAAGCACGTAATTATTTTAGTTTTTTAAAGTAAAGAATCGATATAAATATGAATAAGAAGAAAATGGCGACCTTTTCAAGAAGAACAGCTTCGTTTCAGTTTTACAGTATTAAACGGTGTAGAATTGCGCCGTCGGATTCAGGGTTGGCCTATTGTAATGTAAAGAACACGCAGAAAAGGTTGTAATCAACTGAATTCCTTCTAGTACACTGATAAAAAAAGCTTAAACAGATATATAAATAAAAATAAAAAGGTTATATAAATATTGTTAAAAAGACACGTAATCACGTGAGCAGGATTTTTTCCTTCTTTTGACACGATAACAAGTAACGTTCTTATTTTTTTTATTATTTATCTATTTTCGAAAGAGTGCCACGTGAAAGTGGAGAAGGAAAAAAAACAGAGTTATGCAAAATTTGTGTCGAGAATTTTCTAAAGTTCCGACTATTTTTTGGGGCTTTCACTTTAATAAGAACGTGCATTTATGAGGTGAATTTATTCGACACAATATGATTCAACTCAAAAAGCTAAATAAAAGCTAACGTGAATTAAGATTAAATTAAGGTGTTATTGCGGAGCCTCACCCCTTTTAAAAACCCTTGTTAAACTTTGTGACATATTTACATTCTATGGAGGTCAGGCGCGAACGAACACCCAATAATTTTATTATACCATATTTCTTTAAACTGAAACATAATTATCAAAGTAAACTTATGCAAATAGATATGAAAAGTCTTTGTTAAAGTTTGTGGCACATTTCCATGGAGTACAGGCGCGAACGCAGATCCCACAATTTTATTATACCATCCCTATTTAAGTTCAAACATACTTATCAAAGTATTATTATGTACATCTATATCAAAAACATTTGTAAACGTTTTTTTTTTAATTTTTTTTTATCATTACTACGAGCAATGGAAGATTTTGTTTTAAACAAAATCAAAAAAAAAAAAGACAATTAAAAGAATCTTTTTTGGCATCGGAAAATAGACATTTTTCCGATTCCGATACTTCCAAAAGTTCTAAATTTTTTGGTTCCCCGTTCTGATTTCAATTAATTGTCCCAACACTTTTATATATATATATATATATATATATATATATATATATATATATATATATATATATATATATATATATATATAAAGCTGAACGTGTGTGTGTGTGTGTGTGTGTGTGTGTGTGTGAGGTCGGTCACGAATAGGCTCCTATATGGTAGACTATTTTTAAAAAACTGATTAGATATAATGATAGAAGATGTATCGAGACACAGGAATGGGTATGTTTGATCTGGCAGAACGGTGGTTCATTAAAATTGTGGGGTCTGCGTTCGCACCTGGCCTCCAAAGTATGGAAATAAAAAATTTAAAAATTAAAAAAAATACGTTTACAAGTGATTTTGATATAGATGTACATAATAATACTTTGATAAGTATGTTTTAACTTAAATAGGGACGGTATAATAAAATTGTGGCGTCTGCGTTCATGCCTGGCCTCCATGGAATTGAAATAGATACAAACTTTAATAAAGACTTTTCATATCTATCTGCATAAGTATACTTTGATAATTATGTTTCATGTTGAAGAAATATGGTATAATAAAATTATGGGGTGTTCGTTCGCGTCTGACCTCCATAGAATGTAAATATGTCACAAAGTTTAACAAGGTTTTTTTTAATATAGATCCACAGAATATTGTGATAAGTGTTTCAGTGTGGACAGGTATGGTATAATAACTTATAGTATTTATCTATTTTATTTTTACTTTCATCATATTTTGTTTTGGTTTTGATACCCCCAAATTCGAAGCTATCTCTTTACAACCCTTCCTTTTCATAACCTATCATACTGTCATAAATCAGTCCGTTTTCTGTAGGCTGATTTTGAACCCAGTCAACGACGCGTACTATTGCTAGTTATATATATATATATATATATATATATATATATATATATATATATATATATGTATGTATATATATATGTATATATATATATATATATATGTATGTATATATATATATATATATATATATATATATATATATATATATATATATATATATAATATTAAGCTGAACGTCTGTGTGTGTGTCTGGTCACGAATAGGCTCCTATATTGTTGACTATTTTAAAAAACTGATTAGATATAATGATAGAAGATGTATCGAGACACAGGAATGGGTATGTTTGATCTGGCAGAACGGTGGTTCATTAAAATTGTGGGGTCTGGGTTCGCGCCTGGTCCACAAAGTATGGAAATAAAAAATTTAAAAATTAAAAGAAAAAACGTTTACAAGTGTTTTTGATATAGATGTACATAAGAATACTTTGATAAGTATGTTTGAACTTAAATAGGGATGGTATAATAAAATTGTGGGATCTGCGTTTGCACCAGTCCTCCATAGAATGGAAATCGGCACAAACTTTAATAAAGACTTTTCATATCTATCTGCGTAAGTATACTTTTTAATTATGTTTTAGTTTGAAGAAATATGGTATAATAAAATTATGGGGTGTTTGTTCGTGCCTGATCTCCATAGAATGGAAATATGTCACAAAGTTTAACAAGGTTTTTTAATATAGATCCACAGAATATTGTGATAAGTGTTTCAGTGTAAACAGGTATGGTATAATAAATTATGGGGTTTATCTATTTTATTTTTACTTTCGTCATATTTTGCTTTGGTTTTGATACCCCCAAATTCGAAGCTATCTCTTTACAACCCTTCCTTTTCATAACCTATCATACTTTCATAAATCAGAGTCCATTTTCTGTAGGCTGTTTTTGAACCCAGTCAACGACGGGTACTTTTGCTAGTATATATATATATATATATATATATATATATATATATATATATATATATATATATATATATGGACCAGAAATCTAGAAGAGCAATGTTTTATTCCATGTATTAATATTTTAAAGGAACATTGCTCATAGCACTG
Source organism: Euprymna scolopes (assembly GCF_053919585.1). Lineage (NCBI taxonomy): Eukaryota > Metazoa > Mollusca > Cephalopoda > Sepiida > Sepiolidae > Euprymna > Euprymna scolopes. Next base: position 53,923,237 of record NC_136497.1, read on the forward strand.
TAGATATATAATAAGCTCAATAGGTATATTTATCTTATATATACTAATAATAATTACTCGGCAGAGCCCGGGTGTCAAATCTGTTAAACGTAAACAGAACTGTTACTGATTTATGATCTATACTGCAAGCATTGCAGATATTATCTGATCCGTAACATGTTAAAAATACCAATAAAAATAATTATTGAAATCTTTTCTTAAATATATTCTTCACTGACATATTCTTTTCTTAATTATTTACTTTTGCTTTATGAACACAAAGAAAATCTGTTTATAAATTGAATTTCAATTCTTTACGTTGTAATGTATTTCAGTTATTTTCTAAACCTTACCGATTATTTCCCCTAGCAACCCCCGCTGTAAATGTAAATGGTGTGCTTCGATTCTGTAAAATATTTCACCTTTTTTCGAACTTATTTGAATGCTCTGCTAACATACCAATTTCTATAGCACATAAAAACCATGATTTTTAAATAGAAGATAGGAAAAATGAGCGGACTTACATACAGCGTTATAAATAATGCATACTCATTTATTTTATTTTTTTAAGTTTGATTTTCTTGTATTTTTTTTTGTTTTTTTTTCGCCTTAAATCATACAACAAAATAAATTTTAATCTATCAGTTCGATGCAAAAATTTTTTGTCGGTTTAAAATTTCATATGGAAAATAAAAAAACTTATATTTTTAAAAAAAATATTTACTCACAAGAATAACAACCTTCGCTCTCTATAATTGAGTCCAGCTACCAACGAGCTTATAAACGCCTCGTTTGTAAAAATTCTTTTATGTGCAATATGGATTTAATTCATGTTCAATATATATTTGTGGTGTTAACCTTAGATCATCTAAATGATTTTGCAATCCTCAAAGTAAGTGATAATCTGAGGGAGCTAGATCAGGAGAATATGCAGGATGGGGAAAAATTTCGCAACCAAATTCTCCTAGAAGATCTTTGATCAGTAGTGCTGTGTGAGGACAAGCATTATCATGATGGAAGATGACTCCCTTTCTGTTGATTAAAAAGCTCATTTTGGGACCAACATAAATAAGAATATTGCAGAAAAAATATTAATGATGCTTTAATAATCTGAAATAAAAGTTATAAATTAATCATGGTGATATGTTTAAGTAATAAAAATATGTATAAAATAAATTAAAATGGTTTAAAATACCCCTTCTACGAACTGTTAAAAACTTTTTCATCGGTTTGATATGGAACAGAGAGAAACACCATATTTGTTTGCCAGTTCTTGAAAAGCCTAGGATGAAATCGTTATTGTTGTCCTTTTGTGGATGTCAGACCTGTTAACATATCGATATCTATAACACACAAATATTGATTTTTATATCGATGGAAGATATGCATCATTGAGGTGGACATTTTACTCTTGTGTTTTAGGCCGATTTGTGTTCACGGAGTCCACTTACGGCAGTTACAAGGATAATGCAACATTAACGAGTGCCATAGTGACCACAGATAACACCAGCCAGAGTCTGACGTTCTTTTATCATATGTATGGAGCTAATATGGGATCCTTATGGGTTTATCTCAACATCGTCGCAGACCTAAACATGAACAAGTAAGCAACGGCTAAACGTCTTTTACAAATTTTGTGACATTAAAAAAAAGAATGTGAATAATATATTGGGTGATTGATTGTGATTAATATATTGAGTAACTTGATTATGACTAATATATTGAGGATCAATTGTGGCTAATACATTGAGTGACTTGATTGTGACTAATACATTGAGTGACTTGATTGTGACTAATATGTTGAGTGAATATATTGAGGATTAATTGTGACTAATACATTGAGTGACTTGATTGTGACTAATACATTGAGTGACTTGATTGTGACCAATATATTGAGTGATTGATTTCGATTAATACATTGAGTGACTTGATTGTGACTAATATGTTGAGTGATTGATTTCGATTAATACATTGAGTAACTTGATTGTGACTAATACACTGAGTGACTTGATTGTGACTAATATATTGAGTAACTTGATTGTGAATAATATATTGAGTGACTTGATTGTGACTAATATATTTAGTGATTGATTGTGACTAATATATTGAGTGACTTGATTGTGACTAATATATTGAGTGATTGATTATGACTAACATATTGAGTTATTTGATTATGACTAATATATTCAGTGACTTGATTGTGAATAATATATTAAGTGCTTGATTGTGACTAATATATTGAGTATCTTGATTGTGACTAATATATTGAGTGACTTGATTGTGACTAATATATTGAGTAACTTGATTGTGACTAATATATTGAGTGACTTGATTGTGACAAATAAATTGAGTAACTTGATTGTGACTAATATATTGAGTGATTGATTGTGACTAATATATTGAGTGATTGATTGTGACTAATACATTGAGTGACTTGATTGTGACTAATATATTGAGTTACTTGATTGTGAATAATATATTGAGTGACTTGATTGTGACAAATATATTGAGTAACTTGATTGTGACTAATATATTGATTGACTTGATTGTGACTAATATATTGAGTAACTTGATTGTGACTAATATATTGAGTAACTTGATTGTGACTAATATATTGACTGATTGATTGTGACTAATATATTGAGTGATTGATTATGACTAATATATTGAGTGATTGACTGTGACTAATACATTGAGTGACTTGATTGTGACTAATATATTGCGTGATTGATTGTGACTAATATATTGATTGTGACTAATATATTGAATAACTTGATTACGACTAATATATTGAGTAACTTGATTGTGACTAATATATTGAGTAACTTGATTGTGACTAATATATTGAGTAACTTGATTGTGACTAATATATTGAGTGATTGATTGTGACTAATATATTGAGTAACTTAATTGTGACTAATATATTGAGTAACTTTATTGTGACTAATATATTGAATTAATTGATTGTGACTAATATATTTAGTAATTTGATTGTGACTAATATATTGAGTAACTTGATTGTGACTAATATATTGAGTAACTTGATTGTGACTAATATATTGAATAACTTGATTGTGACTAATATATTGAGTAACTTGATTGTGACTAATATATTGAGTAACTTGATTGTGACTAATATATTGAGTAACTTGATTGTGACTAATATATTGAGTAACTTGATTATGACTAACATATTGAGTAACTTGATTGTGACTAATATATTGAGTAACTTGATTGTGACTAATATATTGAGTAACTTGATTGTGCCTAATATATTGAGTAACTTGATTATGACTAATATATTGAGTAACTTGATTGTGACTAATATATTAAGTAACTTGATTGTGACTAATATATTGAGTGATTGATTGTGACTAATATATTGAGTAACTTGATTGTGACTAATATATTGAGCAACTTGATTGTGACTAATATATTGAATAACTTGATTGTGACTAATATATTGAGTAATTTGATTGTGACTAATATATTGAGTAACTTGATTATGACTAATATATTGAGTGATTGATTGTGACTAATATATTGAATAACTTGATTGTGACTAATATATTGAGTAATTTGATTATGACTAATATATTGTGTAACTTGATTATGACTAATATATTGAGTGATTGATTGTGACTAATATATTGAGTAATTTGATTGTGACTAATATATTGAGTAACTTGATTATGACTAATATATTGAGTGATTGATTGTGACTAATATATTGAGTAATTTGATTGTGACTAATATATTGAGTAACTTGATTATGACTAATATATTGAGTGATTGATTGTGACTAATATATTGAATAACTTGATTGTGACTAATATATTGAGTAATTTGATTATGACTAATATATTGTGTAACTTGATTATGACTAATATATTGAGTGATTGATTGTGACTAATATATTGAGTAACTTAATTGTGACTAATATATTGAGTAACTTTATTGTGACTAATATATTGAATTAATTGATTGTGACTAATATATTTAGTAATTTGATTGTGACTAATATATTGAGTAACTTGATTGTGACTAATATATTGAGTAACTTGATTGTGACTAATATATTGAATAACTTGATTGTGACTAATATATTGAGTAACTTGATTGTGACTAATATATTGAGTAACTTGATTGTGACTAATATATTGAGTAACTTGATTGTGACTAATATATTGAGTAACTTGATTATGACTAACATATTGAGTAACTTGATTGTGACTAATATATTGAGTAACTTCATTGTGACTAATATATTGAATAACTTGATTGTGCCTAATATATTGAGTAACTTGATTATGACTAATATATTGAGTAACTTGATTGTGACTAATATATTGAGTAACTTGATTGTGACTAATATATTGAGTGATTGATTGTGACTAATATATTGAGTAACTTGATTGTGACTAATATATTGAGCAACTTGATTGTGACTAATATATTGAATAACTTGATTGTGACTAATATATTGAGTAATTTGATTGCGACATATATTGAGTAACTTGATTGTGACTAATATATTGAGTAACTTGATTGTGACTAATATATTGAGTAACTTGATTGCGACTAATATATTGAATAAATTGATATTGACTAATATATTGAGTAACTTGATTGTGACAAATATATTGAGTAACTTGATTATGACTAATATATTGAGTGATTGATTATGACTAATATATTGAGTAACTTGATTGTGACTAATATATTGAGTGATTGATTGTGACTAATAAAGGGTAGAACAATAAATTTTTTACCCTAAAGAAAACAACACTACAGCTTTATTTTAAAACTTTTATTGAAAAATCAATTCAACTTGATTAGTTAGGAGAGCTGACATCTATTCAATGTAGCCGCCTTCAGCCTTGATATGGTTCCGGAATTAGGAGCATACTTTTTTCGCAAGCGCCAGTGGAAGCCCAGTGAATACTCAGCATCGGCAGATGGTGGAGATCAGGATGGCTTTGCTGTCGTGGCAGGCCATGTTGGAGATGTTCTCGACGTATTTCAAATGAAGTAGTCTACTGTGTTCAGGTCGGGGGAGGTGAGGGAGGGTCAGTGAGAGAAGGGTACAAAGCCGTAGCGCGCCTTCTGAAACCAAGCCTGGGCCTCTTTGGATTTATGGACCAGCACTGAGTTCCGCTGCCACACCTAGAATCTTCTAGTGGCCACCCGATTGCACTAGTGGATCACCACACTCTTCAGCACATCCAAGCACACTTTGGTGTTGATTTTCAAGTCGACTTTGAAGATGTTAGGTGGCCCTCACTTGAAACCACACTAAAGACCATAACCGTGGCTGGAAACTTTGTTTCCATCAACCTGGATGGACTTTTGCCATGATATGATGCAGTGAAATAATAATTATGGTATCCGTCTAGGGATTAATAGGGATGAATAGGGATTAGTCACCACAATACCACGTTTACTCTAGAAATTTTTTCAGAAACTATCAAGTCGATTTGGTTGAAATTTTGTACGAACTTAGCTATGACAAAGTGCAGCAAACTAACTATTATGATATCCGTTCGAGGCACAGTTAGGGATTAGTAGGAATTAGTAGGAATTAATAGAGATTAGTAACCACAATATAACATTTACTCTAGAAATCTTCTCAGAAAATACTGAGCCGATGTGTTTGAAATTTTGTATGAACTTTGTTATGATAAGGTGCAGCGAACTAAGTATTATGATATCCGTTTGATGCACATTAAAGATCAATAGTGATCAGTCACTAAAATATCAGATTTATTCTAAAAGTTTTCTCGGAAACTACTGGGCCGATGTGGCTTAAATTTTGTATGGGCCTTTACTATAACAAAGTGTAGCGAACTTAATATTATGGAATCTGTTCGATACACAATTAGGGATTAATAGGGATTAATATTTAATGCAAAAATAAGCACAAATTTAACAATATTCAACCATCAGCTTAATTTTAAGTCAATGGGCTATAACTTTTGCCCGTTTTTATCTATCAAAACTTCTAGTCTATATAAATATAAAGGCAGGACTATACAGTAGTGTTTGGCAGCAAAAACATAACATTAACTTAGTGTTCACAACATTGTGTTTAACAAACATTTTTATTAATGGATTAGCATTTATCAAGTCGCAAAGCTATGTGAGGATACGGGCTAAATAGTCACAAGTAGAAGATTATAAACAATGGGTGGGATATGTAGAAAATGAAGTAAGAGGAATTGATTATTCAATAGGATGGCTAAACAAGCATTTGTTTACCTTAGACTTAAAGCCGACCATGTTGTAGTCAGATGACAAGCAGCCTTGTGGTATTGTGTTCCACAAATAGGATTTCTGGGAAATTAACTTTGTTCATGGAAGTTCCTATGATTGTCGTTACACACAGAGAGAGAGAGAGAGAGAGAGAGAGAGAGAGAGAGAGAGAGAGAGAGAGAGAGAGAGAGAGAGAGAGAGAGAGAGAGATAAATAACAGAAAGTTCTTTGCTGTGGTTGTAACTTAGCGAGTTCTTGTTGTTAATATTTATAAAGGAGAAGCAGATATTGGAGCTTAGTCGAGCACCTACCGGGAAAATAACAATAGAGTAGAGAGAAAGAGAGACAGAGAGACAGAGACAGAGACAGAGAGAGATACAGACAGAGAGAAACAGAGAGACAGAGAGAGAGAGGTGAGCCATATATCTGCTGTGTGAAAAGGATTATAAACAAGAGAAGAGATCATTCTTCCACTAGATTGTGAAGTCGGTTTACACCTTTATCTTCTGAGCAATGCTGAGTATCTCTGTCTACATGATTTTCGACTGAATGCATTCTTAATTCAATTCAGTATATAACGATGATCTGTTTGAATTATACATTTTCACTTCTTGTAACTTATGCATTACCAAAATAGAAGGTTACACAATACATTATTTAATTTTGATTAGTTACTAACAGGGCTACCTGAAATTGCTCAAGATCATATATAAAAAACAATGGAAAAGGTTAAAAAGTGTTTAACATCTTTATATTAAAACTTCCATCTTTCCACCTTTCTTTATCTATCTTTCATCTTTCCCTTTTTCCTGTTTTTTCCACATCCATCTATCCTACCCCTCTTTCACCTCCGCCCAGTCCATTCCTCTATCTCGCTTTAATGTATTGGAAATAATAATAATAATAATAATAATAATAATAATAATAATAATAATAATAAAAATAATAATAGCAATAATAATAATAATAATAATAATAACAACAACAACAATAAAAGCCATTCATTTCTCTTTTATATAACACATAACATTGGAAAACACGATGCCTGACCTCTTTGATGAAACTTAGCCCAATTGATCCTCAAGTAATGAATATATTTTTTTTAATTTTAGATATAAACCCAGGCCACCATCGGTCAACACAATGTCAACTTTGCAAAGGTTTGTTTTGTATTTCTTGACTTTTAGCATGACAGAAAAACACACATACACACAGACATTTGCCTTTTATATAATAGATTATTGTTTTTGGTTTAGAATGTTTGTGTGCAGCCTAGCAATTACATCGTTTGACCAATTGTCACCAAACTTAATCAAGATTACGATCATGGTCTGAAAACTGATTTAATTTTGAGATATCTGGGTCGAAGGTCAAGTCATACTTTTGGTAATAACTCCAGTTCTGTTCATCATAGAAATCTGCTACTGGGGCCATATTAAGTTATCGCATTTAATATGACCTTGATATTGATACGAGGGCATTATTATAACTTCTGGTTTTCTAAACTTTCTCAATAAATAGCGCTAATATATAAATATATTTTTTTTAATTATCAACGTTTCCATGGCATAACTTTGGAAATACTTCATACAATATCGGAAAATGAAGCCTGGAGAGGACCGTTCTTACCAGGTGAAGGCACACAGTCACAAGACTGATTTATGCTCTCGTTTCATAATAAGAAAACCTATAAATTATTTTTTAAGTATTGAATCTAAATCTTCTCTTGTTTTTGTTTTTGTTTTTCTGGGATCAACCATTTAAATTGATGCTTAATAAGAATAAGGGAGAAAGAAGTAGAGGAAGAGAGAGAGAGAATGAAAGGAAGAAAGAGAGAAGAATAGAGGGAGAAAGAGAGAGAGAGAAGGGGACAGGGTGAGAGAAGAGAGAGGGTGAGAGATAGAGAGAGAGAAAAAGAGAGGGAGAGAGAAAAGGAGAGAGAGAAGAAGAGAGGGAATGAAAATGAGAGACAGGAAAGGGAGAGAGAGAGAGAGAGAGAAAGAAAAAAAGGAGAGAGAGAGAGAGAGAGAGAGAGAGAGAGAGAGAGAGAGAGAGAGAGAGAGAGAGAGAGAGAAAACAATTCAGTAGACTAATAATCTTTTATTGAACAGAAACTGTGCGAGAACGAAGCAATGGTATATTCGATACCTTTTACACAGAAAAATATGAGAAAGTGGATTATATATATATATATATATATATATATATATATATATATATATATATATATATATATATATATATTAGATAAAATAGAGGTGGTTCAAATCATGGGAAAGAAGGAAAGAAAACTAGGGACAAGGTGGAGTAGGTGGATAGTCACAGTAAGGAAAAAACAAGTATGGGCCATGATTCATATCTAGATATTTTAATTGATGAGATGGGGGAAGGATCGGGAGACTGTGAACACATTCAACCAAAGCAGCAATAAGAAAAGGGAGACGAATCAGGTATGTTGGCGAAATTACAATCTGTGTCAATGCAACATTCTCATTATCTGATTTACTAGAATAGGCGTAATTTAAAAATTTCCATTCTTTCTATGATCGTGTAATTGAAATCAGAAATAAGACGTCTACGATGCACGTTATGCATATTTTGTTTATTACCAAAATCTTTGGAATGTTAAATTTATGGTCTAAGTCAATCATATGAGTAAAAAAGGCGTTTTCACTGAGTTTACTAGTGCACTTGTGTTTGTGTATTCTTTTCTCATCTGTGTGTGCCATTCTCTGATGTAATATCTATTACATGTATTGTATGGAATGACCAGCCTGTATGGCAGGTGTGGTATTTAGTTATGACCCACACATGTTTTTCAACTATCCTGTCATCATTAACTGACTTTCTTATTTCCCTTCCCTTAGTAAACCTTAAAACATTGACATCATACCTGCTACACAAGTTGGAATATATGCTGTTCTATGGAATAAGGGAGGAGGCATAAAATTTCTTAAAGTAACATCCATATTTAAAAAGACAGTAATTCCAATGTGTCAGTGTCACACACACGCGCGCGCGCACGTGCGCGCGCAACTTACTGTTTATTGATGGTGATAAGAATTAGGATAGAATGTGTTATATATTTTGTAGCAATATAAATGGTGTCTCACATTGATCGTTCTTTGGTTTCTGCCATTTATTGAGGGTAGCTTGATCGTAATTTTAATTTAAAAGCAACACATGTCCGATTGACTTGAACTAAAGTATCTCGCACATTTCTGGCTGACAGAACAAAGAACTAACTTTATGTACACCATACACAAGGAAATAAGATAGAGCGAACCAAGCGTTCCTAGCAGAGAAGCTATTAAATACCCAAACTCTCGCCTTTTCTTCACCTCATTTCATTCTGCATGGCAGAATAAGTTGCGGTAACAGACTATTTTTTTATGTGCAGAGAAGTGGATGCTGAAATGAAATTGGTCAACTGTGGATCAATTAGATTGCTTCGCGTGGTGATCCGCTGGTGAATCTTTTATAGTACATTACTGGCAAGAGACAACCCTCTTTTTCAAAATCGCCGCCCGCGAGAAAACGTCCCCATTCTTTGTCAATATGTGAAATGGGGAACCGCCTAAAGTTTGCTATTCACTTGCTTATTCATTGGTATTGTTTGCTTATTCATTGGTATTGCTTGTCCAGCATTCTCCGTTCTCACGTGTTCTACAAATCTTTACATATTTTTTTGTATTCTAAAACACTATTCTAATATTATCAATACATTTTATGAAGTAGCAAAATTACCTGTCTTGCCATATAAATATAAGCTTGTTTACCAGGTTTCTTTTCTGTAAATAAACCCGCGACTGCTACATTTGTGTTGTGTAATTTATGGGTTTATTTTTCACATTTGGTGCGATTGAGACGACTATGACCATTAATGTATTTGTATTTTACTCAGATACAACACTAGAATTAAGAAACAAAAAATTCTATTTTTTTCAGGGATCTGAAATGGAAAGAAAGCGGTAACCATGGTAACAGATGGCTGAGGGGCTGCATTGAGTTGCCGAAAGAAGTGAAATTAAATGTCGAGTTTGTGGCTTACCGTGGTAAAAACTATACCAGCGACATCGCCATTGATGACATCAAATACGGTGCCGACAGTTGCAAGAGTAAGTTCATTATGATGGGAGAAGTTGGTTTTCTGAATAGGGAATTGCGTTCTTCGTAGAGATCTTAGTAAGTTCTTATGACAAACCCCGTGAGGCAGTCGGCTTAATTGCTTATAATTAAGCTATACTATGTTATTTGACTTATAGAACACACACACACACACACACACACACACACACACACACACACACACACACAGAAACCAATAAAGGTAAGTATAGTTGGTTGGTCCTACCCTTTCTTCTTTGCATTTTTTCTCTCACATACATGATGAAGCTAGTCTCACTCTTCTATAAGTACTTTTATGGAATGTTAGAATTATCTGATTTATCCCCTACTTGTTTTATTTCATCACGTTTGACTCGTTTAGTGGTCTGCATCAAATCACTATTCAAGTAGCTCTTTATATTACATCTTTCTATTGCAGTAACTTATTTCCAATAAACTCTCATCCTGTTTACTGTTTTCCTCTTCAAGACTAAGGTCAATATGTATATTCTGCCTTATTTTCTTGTAGATACGTACATCAAGTGGATTTATGCCTTGTCTGAGACGACTTTTGTAAGAAAATTATAAAAATTACACATGCACACATAATGGCAAGTCATTATAAAGACACACACGCATACATGTGCCAGCAATACAGATGACAAACACGCATACATAGAACAAGTATAGTCTTTTTAGGTCACTAAAATCACTTCACTCTCATCCTTCATTTGAAGGAGTATATATGTCTTATTATACCCATAATGGAAACTTAGTGACCACCTTTACAACTGTATAACACAGTGGAAGCAGGAATGAAAAACCAAAATTTAAACGCAGTTCGTGTTTAAAATTCTTAAAACTTTTAATCTTTTTATATTTAAATTTCCGATATTAGTATCATTTTTTACCGAGAGTTGCCTATAACGATAACACACACACACACACACACACACACACACACACACACATGGTTGTATGGTTGTTCGTGTCTTTGACTATGAATATAATTAAACATGTTTCGTCCTTGAAATAAAGGAGAGAGTAAATTAATATAAGTAACCTTGAAAAAAGTTTATTTGTTTTTTAATGAAATAAATATTTTATATTAACATTTATTTATGAAATAGTAGGGCAATACGGCAGTGTCTGGAGCAAAAGTGTAATATTATTAAATTATATTATATAATTATATTATTATTATAAATATTAAAACTTCTATCTCTCGCTCTCTCTTTGGTCATATCCATTTTTTCACTCTCTCTCTCTCTCTCTCTCTCTCTCTCTCTCTCTCTCTCCAACCCTCTTTCTTCTTCACTCAGCCTATTTCTCTCTCTGGGCACACACACACACACACACACACACACACACACACACACACATATATATATATATATATATATATATATATATATATAGACAACTCAAGAATGAGTCAACGAAACGAAATTTTAAAAAATTAATTATTTCCCTTTAGTTTGTGACTGGAAAACAGACTCCCCCACGATCAAATCTGTACCAATTTAGGGTCAATATTTTTTCTAAATTTTAGATATTATTTATTTTGTATAACGCTGATAACAACTTTTGGGGTCTTTTATGTGTGTGTGTGTGTGTGTGTGTGTGTGTGTGTTTTACTTTTAGCCAGACATACACACACATATACGGAAAGCTGCTCTTTAAATAATAGATTAAAAAAATACTGAAAAATGAATTAAGATAATTCTCTGATAATTAAGATGAGGAGGATTTCATTTTTGTGGTTATAAAACAAAACTTGCGATGCCTGCCCCTAGTTTTAAAGACTTAGTTGTAAATATCGGAATAAATATTAGTTCATTAGAGGACAAAAGATAGATAGCAAGTAATAATTTGATTATCCATCTTGTTTGATGCCGGCAGTCCTGCCTCTGCTAGTGATGGGTTCTATATGATGCCATCCGTGATCCACACCTAATACCACAAGTAGAACAGGTGCGTGTGTATCGGGGTCGGGGTTGGGGAGAGAATGAAAAAGAGAGGGAGAGTAAGAGCATTGACATGGAATGTAAATCTGATTTTAGACAGGTGTACGATTCAGTGGCCAGTGCCTTCCGGCAGGCTCGGATTCAGATCACATTTTTCCATCTGGATCTTCAGTTGATATTTTCTGGTCACCTGCCTAGCGAAAGCCAAGAGGAAATTAACCATAAAGCAACATTAATAAGTGAATGAATAATTATAATAGGCTATAATAGAAAGTCTATCTGTATTAACAGACAACAACAGACGACATTGAAGTTTACATAGAAATGCCTTTTATTTTGGCTGTGCTGAAAAGGAGTTAAAACAGCTAAGAGTCAATCTCTATAAAAAGCTCCATGTTGCTGTAAATCTATCATTTTCTTGGATGAGAAAACGAAATACATCTTGGTAAGACGATGTCTCAAGTCTAATTATTGAAAAAGAAAACCCAATGTACATGACTGCTATAGGAAGTAGCCTAACAAATTCCTGTATTCCTTTGTTAGAAGCTTTGATTAGCTAGTCAGTCAATTACTCCATTGGTAGTAAACTTGTCTATTTACAGCAAAGGAAAATAGTACATAAAAAATATTTCACTGGTACAATAATATTTGGCTTCTTGGTGACATTACCGGGCCAACAAAATTGGTGTCAGGTGACAGTAACTTCCATATCGTCATAAATAGTTTTTCGAAGTATTTGTATATATAGATCATTTTTTGTGTGTCTCCTGCTTAGTGATAGATAATGTGTAATTTGCCACTCAGTACTTTATTCCATACAAAATCATTTGGATTATCAGTGACATTCAGGAGTCCGAATCATGTTGTGGACAAGGATGACACTAGTAGAGGGAAAGACAATATCAGAAAGACAATATCAGAAAGAATGACATTTAAAGTTGATTCATACAAAAAAGTAATTTAAATTTTATTGACAACATACAACAGTTTTTGAGAAGTAGATAAATATACAATCACTTGAGAGAAACAGTATCGTTCTGATCCTCGTCTCACTTCTGTCAACAAATTCAGACTTACTGCTTGATGAGCCACTCTTTGTACGAAAAACCTTTTTTTTTTCTTTTTAGGTTTTGCACGAAACTGTTTCGTACCAGTGACTGCATTTCACTTATCGTTATCTGTCGTCAACGAAATATCTGTATGGATCGAATTTGTTATTCTTTTTGATATCGCCTTTCCCTCTACAACGTTACAGAGCTATTACAATTATAATATGCTGTAATATAAAGTTCATTTGGCTTTATGGATGGATCAATAGACCACAACAGTGACATTCAGGAAGTTAAATGTTCGAATCACGTTTGAGGTCACTATTAAAAACAGCTAAAAGTCAATCTTTACAAAAGGTGCCACATGACTTGGTAGATCTATCTTTTTGCAGGCTGTGATATTAGGTGATGGTAGATTGTATATTGGCACAACCTGCGGTTTATATACATCGCACGGTATATTTTAGCATATAAAAATTCTGTTAGAGATAAAAAAAAAAAAAATAAAGACGTTGCACTTCTTTCATGGCTGTTACTTTTTGTATTTCAAATTATAGGCGTTTCTTGCACTTACGAAGACAGTGATTGTGGCCATGTTATTATAAACAAAACAGCATCTGGTTCTTATGCATGGGAACGAATGCGGGGTTATGAAATGATGACCAGTTGGCTCGGGCCAAAAATGGATTTTACCGAAGGAGAGGCGCACGGTGAGTATATCAGAATGATTTGTTTCAATTTTCAACGAACTCATACGACACTCTTTAATTAAAAAGAAAACAATATCTTCGAATAAGTATCAAGCAGCATCAGGGGCCAGATAACTTTTTGAGGTGTTACTCCAATAGAATTTGTAGTAAAATGAATTTACCCCCACACGTGGAAGTACTCTGGTGGACAAACGGATTTATAGATATCATGGATAATAAATAAACAAAAAATGCATATTGAAAACATGGTTAATTGTTAATTTCATCATAGGAAATAAAAGTCTGCCTTTTTGGCATGAAAACAACCCACAAGGACACAGCGTAAGAATCACATTTAGAAACAGAAATAAAACACTCATTTTTTTTTACATGGCACACAAGCAAAGCTATTGACCATCATGTATTTCAAATTCATACAATAACAAACAATTTTATTGAATTAACTATAATGGGGAAAATGTTTTTCATTTCTGGCAATGAAAAATAATATTCCTTTTTGTATAAGAATGGCATACAATGAAATATGATATTATTCTTTCTGGCATAAGAATGATGAAGAAATTATTGAAAAATTAATATTTTAACATCAGATTAAAATCTTTAATATTTTCAGCTACCTCAGGCTTTGAAAAAAAAAATGATATTGATTCATCTTGGATACAACAACCTCAATATCATGGATTTTTATGTTAATGCTACTGGGATGCTATCTTCATGGTTCAACCGGTTTCTGTATTTTGTTTTTAGATTTAAAAGGGTAGAAAAACTTTGTTTACAAAGGTAGGTTGTTACGAACGGTAGAAGCATTTTAGCTACTTCCATATGTACAGTTTCATAAGCCTTTGACATCCGTAAACTTGAGAGATTATCGTTGCTCTCAAATTCTATTTTTGTTTCATTGTTAGAATGAAGTTCAATAAGCTCTTCTGCCAAATCTTTAAGGACAAATCAGCCAGCTCACCTTTGAAGGGATTTACAACCGAACTGACAGTATATGAATTAAGTTCTGGAAAATAGTCACAAAAGCTATTTCTACGTTTGGTCAGGTGTCTTGTGACTGACTCCTTTATGTCTTGACAGTCTTCCAAAACCTCTCCTAGTTTTTCCCTTGTTAACAGGAGACTGACTTTCTTTCCTTGCAATTCCTTGTTCAGTTTATTTGCATGCCCAAAAATGTCAGCTAAGTATACAAGAAGAGCTAGCCAGGTTGTTTTTCTGAACTTTTCTACAAGTGTGTGTTTTTGATCACTCAGAAACATTTCAAGTTTTGTTTTAAGAGCCGACACTCTATTCAGGATATTTCCACGTGAAAGACACCTGACTTCAGTATTGAAAAGAATGGTTGAATATTCAGCCTCTCCATCCTCACATCACATCACGAAACATTCCTGCGTTTAGTACATGCCCTTTTACAATATTGACAATCTTAACTACATCATTTAGCACATCGACTTTTGGTTGCAAATATTTTACAACTAATGCCTAGCGATGCATCATACAATGGATGGCTAGAATATCTAAATTCTGTTGTTTGGCCAAAGTCAGCAGCCATTGACATGACTATGCACGGCAGAAGCTCCATCAACTGATACTGCAATACAATCTTACTTCAAATAAACATTTGATTTTTTGAAGCATGCCTCAACCTTATTGAACACATGCATACCACATGTTTTCGACTCAAGAGTAGAACGCAACAACATTTCTTTTACGATTTTATCAGAGCCCCTGTATTGAATGTATACCATCAATTATGAATTGCAACTTACATCTGTAGTCTCATCAAGTTGAATGGCAAACTCTTTACCTTTTTTTTTTTACTGAAGAAATCACTCGTTCTCTCACATTTTCTGCCAGGATGGAAATTCTTTCTTGAATAACTCCAGCAGACAAAGTTTCTGTATTCAGTTGTTTAGTTACTTTCTGCTCACACATTATTTTTTCCATTTTTACAGCCGCAGACTTGATTAAGACTTTACTAATAGTATGTAGTTTCTTGTTTCACGCAATCAACTATGCCAATTCTAAAAGTATTTCAGCTGAACGTTGGTCAAACGTTGCACTCTTCTTACTTCCCAATCTCTGTCTTTTGACTATATTTTCCAGATTCTCAAGCTATTCCTGTGGTCTGGAAGAAAGATGTGAATGAACCTTGTCCAAGTGTTTCTTCAGTTGATTCTTTTTGAAAGACTCGACAGTCAGTACTTTCATACAAACGACACATTGAAGTTTCATTTGTCCTTTGTTCTCTATTTCTGTAAAGCCATAATTAAAATATTAAAGCCATAATTAAAATATGAAATATCTGTCTGATGTGGAAATCTGTTCCGCTGGCCTGCTTCCCAGCTGATTATAATATGGTAGTCTTCAAGTCTAATGTAAACAGGTTCTTGTTGAACCTTATCCTTCAATAATCCAAATTCTACCCAATCCACACAATTAATGATTTCTAAACTACCACCTTATATTCATTAACCCTTATCCTCAAGTGGCCTTCGGGCCTTGATAAGTGGTGACTACCTTATAAATGTATATATCTATGTTGCGATTTAACTCTCTTATTTCGTTCCTGATCTTTTGCTTCAATTTTTGCAGGGTTTATTAACATAGACTCTTTCTTCAAGATATCCCCACAAGAAAAAGTTGGGGTTAGTCAAATCTGGGGAACGTGGTGGTCTTTTGATATTGCCATTCATAACTTGCGTATGTTGTTCAATGCTATACTTATCCATGATTAATTTCCAAAATATTATCTGTAAAATATCTGAAATAGGGGAAAAGATTATCATTAATGCTAAAATGACAAAGATTTTCAACCTTTCAATGCCTTTTTGGACACTCTGTACTATACGCCCGTCTGAGACATATCGTATAGTAAAAGCTCACCACACTGCTAACTCTCGGCACCTTATTTGATATTATGTGGAATCTTTTCAATAAAAACTTACACTACCCTATTTGATATTGGGTAGAGAACATCTTTTTCAACTAAACTACCGCAAAGATTGCAAACTATTAGACAATAAAAAAGAAAGTTAATACACCGTGTGGAATGTGTTCTTGCTTGTCGTCAACGTACGTATGGCATAAACATGTTGAAACACCGGTTCTTATTAGATCATCGAAGTTAAGTAACGTTGGGCTTTGCCAATATCAGATGAGGAACTTTCTAGGAATACGAGGCACTGTATGTCTACTAACCGGATATACATATGACTTGGGATCACCTGTGTATTCGATATTCCCTAGATACTTTCCCTTTCGGTATTATCGAATGTCAACAACAGAAACGCTGTATGATACGTTTGAAATAGTAAGATTACACCTTTTCTTTGTTCGCAGGTCAGTTCATAAACCAATCATTCATCAGTTAATTCTCAGGTATTATTTAGTGAAATTGATTCTTGACTCTGATTGGAAAGAAAATGAAAATGTATTGTTGCCTTATACTGGAATTGAATTTACAGACTTTGGATTATGAGATGTCTGTTTTCAAACCATTCCCTTGCCTTAGACCGCTTTTCCCATGTACACACATGTGATGAGTAGTCTCAGCAATAACAAAAAGTGCAGGTTCTGCCACACAGAAGTAGAAAGTGTGACGGCTATTATATAAGGCGACACAATGGAGTGCTTAAATATCTCCATCATTTGTAAAAAGTTGAATATCGAATGTAGTAGCAAATCCTGAGAACATGTCTACCAGAAAGAACAGTTGGAAATAAGTCATACACCATCCATTATGATTAAACAATTCATACAGCTATATATCTAAAAAGTGGAGCTATTAAATCTGACATAGTTATATGGGACAGGAAGTAGAAAGAAGCAACCTTAGTAGAAGTTGGTGTCCCAAATAATGCTGCTTAAACAGAACTGAGAGAGTAACGATAACAAAATATCAAGGTCTAATATACGAATATATGAAAAGAAACTGAATCTTCGGTAAATCTGCATCATTCCAGCAATTATTTGAGCAACTGAACCCATGAAAAAGAATTTTTAAAAACTACCTCGAAAATATACCTGGTGAACGAAGTGCAAGAGAGATTCAAACAATTGGAATTTCAGGGACGTTCAGAATCTTAAAATAATCTTTTGGTTGGACTGTATGAAAGAACGGGTGAATGTCATGCAGATGAGAGAATTTACAAAAAAAGAGAAAACACACATACACGCACACGCACGCATATGCATTTCGTTATTATTATTTGGCCATACGCATGTAAATAGGTCTGTTTTAACATATTCAACGTATCTAAATATGTATTTTGAAGGGAAATTACGTATTTTGGCAGGAAGCAATAATGCAATATTTAAGCATTCTTCAAATAATTTTGTAGAAGCAATAAATAATAAAGGTGCTTCTGCAGTATAAGGGTCATGCTATCGTCGGAATCTTCTGGACGATTTATGGAAAATGCTAGAAGGTGCCGAACGAAAGTGTCGTTAATTTTTTTTTTTTTTTTTTGTATAAATGCTGGATAATTTTTTTTTTTATGAAAAATATATTATTTCTATCTTTACGAAGCTAATTCTATGAAAAATTAATTGAAAAATGAAAACAATTTCAATGAAAAATTAATTGTAAAATGTAGACAATATTCTGTAATAATTATTGGACTTTTAGAAAATTTAAATTCAAATAATAAAAGTAAAACACTCATTAAAAGGTAAGTTTCATGAATAAATTTTTTTTTTTTTTTGGGGGGGGGGGTTAATAACAAACAACTGGTAGCAAACAAATAATTTTCTGGATTTTTTTAAACGAATTTTTCTTATTTTCATGATTTTTAAGGTTTTCTTTTTGTTGTTTTGTTCAAATAATGTGTTATGAGACCGAAACATACCTGCATCATGAACTCTTTCAGTACTATATTACGAAGTGAGGTAACCGTCTCAGGGAGCAGTATCGTAATACCATAGAATCAGCAGGAGTACTAGTAGTATGCAACTACCCATAATGGACACCACCGGTTCCGCTTAACCTTTATCCTATCCCTGTAACCTTTTTGGTTAATATAGCTTTCTTACACCTAATCTGTGTTCTGTGTTTTCATTCCGTGGTTCCAGTCTTAGGTCCACATCATCTAGACAAATATTTAGTTTTTTTTATAATAAACTAATAATAGCAAATGTTTTCTTTATGATTATTTTATATTAAAGTTAAAGCACAGCATTTCAGCACCTCCGGAATTTTCTGCTATACCATGGTCCTTATATTGCGTTTGTACCATTATATATTAAGACTTAAGTCTCACTGATTTAACAATATTATACGTTTGAAATTAATTAATTTGTTTTTCATGTTAATTCCAGGTACATTTTTGATTGCCGATTCCAAATATGGAAGGCAGGAGGAGAAAGCCATATTTCACACGCCCACAATTAGGACTTCTGATACAACGACGCTAAATGCCAGATTATTTATGGCTGGGAATAATTTGGGAGTCCTGAGAGTGAATTTACTCTCTGAACCCAATATGGCTTCTAACTTAACATACCAAACAAGTTCTGCGATGAGCAGCTGGAGAAGAATATGTCTTGATGTACCAAAAGATTTTGTGGGAATTGCTGAATTTGTTGCTGTTCATGGTTCCGGTACTTCTGGATATATTGCGGTAGATGATGTTGCCATTGGACCTGAGTCTACGTGTGCAGGTAAGCATAATTCTTTGCAGTTATGACGAGATTATTTTGTTCTGATGTATAATGTTTTCCTTCCAAATGGATAATAAGTCGATGGTGTGCATAGGCCTGCCGATGTATGCCTCAAAGACTTGAACATAATTCCTAGTACTAAGAAATATTTTTAAAAAAGTTGGAATATTATTGGACGCTCCCACCAAATTTGGATGCCTAGGACCACCATCCTGCATGTCATTGCACCCAGTTTCACACACACACACACACACACACACACACACACACACACACACACACACACACACACACACAAAACATTGTTGAGCTGTGCCCTCAAGTGTTGGACCGTCCGGATTCGCATTTTGAGGATGCTGCCAATGGTCCTGTTGTCATAACTTGGATCAGTAGAGAGCATGAGTTGTACAGCGGTGCATCCCCAATCTCGCTCGTGTCACTTTCAGATATGATACAGGGCTCCTATCGCTCTTGGCAAGCTAGTAGATGGTCACCAACAAAAAAAGAAAACCAGTTTCCATAAAACGGAAGTGGAATCATGTCTTTTCTACAGCGACAATTTTATCATTCCACCCTTTATATATATTTATATATAGTTCATATATATATATATATATATATATATATATATATATATATATATATATATATGTATATATATATGGCAGATAATATATAAAGTTCATTTTGATAATTTTAAATAGAATTATCTGCCATATATATATATATATATATATATATATATATATATATATATATATGTATATATATATATGTATATGTATGTATGTATGTATGGCAGATACTTCGTGCTGAACTTTACAGAATGCAACTTAATCGATTGGTTGATATATTTTAAAATTTAATTGAGTTTTTGGACTTTAATCAGCTGGCAACTCGGATTGTAGCTTTCTGCATTTAGACCTTAATAAGTTCAACTTCATTGATTATTTGATATGTTCAAATTTAATTGAGTTTTGGGATTTCCATATAATCCATTTATACTTTGGATTCCGGATTCTTCCTTTTGGATCTTATTGCTTAGAACTCAATTAATTAATTAATTAATTAATTAATTGATTTTTTTTTTACTTTGACTGTTTTATTGTATTTAATTCTATTGAAAATTCCTTTTAGTTCACAAAAAGTTATTTTAATATATTTTCATATTTATGCTAATCAGTGATACATTTTTTATCATTTTTATCCTCTGATGAAAAGAGTCTACCATTGAAAATCTATGGATTAATGATTTGTCTTTATTCCTTGTTTGAAGTTTTAATGGATTGATAAATATTTTAATTGTTTTCAATTTTATTTTCATCATCAAGTTTTCTTATTTTTATATACATGCTAGCAAGTTTTCCGACATTGCCCAGAGGGAAAATACGGCAACTATTTGTTTCTTTTTTTAAACAGTACATGTTATGGAAACGTTTTTATAAAATTGTCTTTACTATTAAAAAAATAATTTCGTCCCAGCATTCTCCCTTTAAAGTTTTGATTTAATAAAAAAAAACATCATTGAATCGTGCGTCCGTACTTATCAAATGCAAATATGACGAATCTCTTACTACAAGAGAGTTGTCTCCCTTCGTGCAGTGAACTATTATAAAACAGCGCAAAAATTGTGTACTGTAAACAAACTTCTTGTTGCTCAACTCAGTACATACTACTTATGCGTTTATGCCCCAAATAATAGCCCCATACATCAAAGTGGCACCGAGCCTACATTGGGGTGATTAGGCAAATAAACAAAAAAATTATTTCTCGATTTTGGAGCATTTTTGAAATCATTACATTATCCTATTTTCTTTTTTGGTTTTGTTTTCCTTTGTTTTGGATTCTAGTTTTCTGTCTTTTTTTAAATTATTTTCTACTACTGTGGATGCTTCGTTTATTGACAAACTAACAAATCATAAAAACTATTTCTTTTTATAAAAAAAACATTTTTACACTCAGAGCCTGAATTACACCTAGAAAAATCCTCTTTTTCATTAATTTTGATTCAGTTTGTATTTGCCTATATTTACGCCAGTTTCTTAAATTTTTTGTTTCTCAAATAATTTACGACGCTAAAGTACAAATTTACCCTTTATTACATTGCCTACGGATAGACTTATTTGTTTTTGTTTACTTCTCTTTTCATGATTCATTATCGACAATGCTTAGACATTAACTTTTTTTAGTTAATTTTTTACCTTAGCTCCACCTCCACAACTTCGTTTAAACTAACGACTTTTAAACTTTGCAGAATAAGACAATCTCTTTTAACTTTGGCGGAGACAAGTAGTTTTCGAGATATAAACACATGCATTATGGACTGTCATTCACTGTTCTACACATGCGCAATAAAAAAGTCTACTTCTCTCTGCCCGACACTGCCACCACCCCCATTTTTTCTGGTTTATAGTCTTTGCGGATGCTTATGCAGACAACAAATATTAAGGTTAAATTTGGAGCAAATACTTTGACAACCCCCCCTCATAACATGGGGTGTCTATTCTGAAAGCCGTTATTACCATGGCGAGGTTGGACATATTTATTCCATATGACGTTGTTTAAAATGAGGAGGTTGGGATGTCTATTCCGGAAGCAACAACTTGTAGAAAAAATAAATGCCTTTATTTCTTTTTCAAAATGCTAAATTCAATGGTTGCATGTATCGGTGAGAGCTTAGTGCAACGTAGGACAGAGGGGATGGTGGGTGACAGTGCCGGTGGACAAGCAAGCGGATTCTCGACAACTAGTCGCGTATTTCTCCATCTCTTCTTCTGCCTCTGACACGCTAATTGCCTTGTTTATATCAGAGTCGAGTTTTTCCGGTGCATCGGCAATGCCAATGATTTTAACCTGTAACCCCATCAACGAGCACATCCGGCCTCCGCTGTCGTGGACAGTTCCACCTCAGTCTCTCACACAATGTACTGTGCGACAGATAGATCGGTAGATAGATAGATAGGCAGATAGATAGATAGATAGATAGATAGATAGATATAAATACATGTGCATATGCTAGAATATTTTCATCCTAAATGCTACACAAATATGCACAATGGAGAAAATATGCATAAATAGAACTGAGCGTAATAATAGTTAAATGAAGCCAAAATATCCAATAAGAAACCATAAACATTAATAATTAATTAATGAAAGTTTGTTTTTCAAAGAATATGCAAATTAATTAACCTCTGTGGAGGTCACTGGATGCCCGAAAACCTTCTGCTTAAATATTTTCTTTCCTAAGACTGCTAAACTTTGTAATTCCCTCCTTGTTTCTTGCTTCTCTGACGGTACTAACATGCGGTAGTTTAAATATAATAAAATACTAACGTTAATGACTGCTACATTAGTAGCAGTAGAAACGTACAATATAAGAAAATTTGTCAGTTTCATTTTTAAAACTATTTATGCAAAACGTTTTTGCTGGAGATGTAATATTTTTTATTTTTTTTATTTTTTTAGGATTTTCTACCTGCAAATTTGAAGATGGAATCTTCTGCAAGTTCGAAGTATCTAGCAGCAATCAATACAGATGGCATCGTCGTCATGGCACTAGTGGAGGTTATTATAATTTGTTCCTTTCTTTTATTGTTTCTATGTTCTTCCTTTTCCCTTGTTACCCTTGTCAATGGGCAGTATGTATGTACATTTGTCTGAACGACAATCCAAAATCAGTCATCCCTTGTAATGGGTAATTATTTGTTACACCTGCCTTTCTAAGACAAGGGAAATTACAACGGTTCTCACTATATATAGTGCCAGTAATACCTACACCGATGGAAGAAGCGACAGTACTACCACTGACTAGCTGCATGCAAGCCAGTTATACCCGTTTCCTACCTTTGCACCTGTGATGTTAAATACACTTGTATCTTAAAACAACCTCGACTTGATTTTCTTCTTTTTACTATTGTGCTACAACACAACATTATTAAAAAACCCTGATCTTAAAATAAGGCGCACCAATCATAATCGATAATGATTATAAAACTTGATTTCCATGAGGAACATTTCTTTTCTAGAAAAATCCAGAAAACAGTACAATGTTAAACATTTGGCTAGTGTAATTTTATTAATTGAGAATAACATTAAACAGTAGGCACGTGCAAAACTAATGGCCGCTCTCAAAAATGTAAAACCGTTTTGGCTCCTCCCTTCACTTAGAAATTCACCAAAATTTAGAAAATCAAACAACTGCAGTATTTATTAAGTAAATGTGATGAAACCAGTATTTTTTTTAAATGTTCGTGAAAATGTATTATTTTATGTAAAAATCACCCGTAGCAAAGTTATAGCTTTAAGTTCTAAAGCAAAAAAACATTTATTTATATTTTTGCTTTTTTTAATGAAAATATAGTATTGTAGATGTTAACATTTAAAATTTTAAAAGTGTATATTTTTCAGGAAAATTATAAAAAAAGACCCTAAAATCCGTGTTAATGAAATCAATATAACTTGAAAAAGTTCCTTTTCAGAACTAACGATATTATCATTGAACTAAGCATTGGTTATTTAATATTGTTGGCAAAAACATAATATAATTGCCAAAAATATTTATGATAAACCTCTTTAAAGAAGCATAAAGGTCTGGGGGGGGGTTTCGGCCAATGTTTGCCCATACTTAATAAAAAGGGTTCAGTTAGGGTTATCTTGGTGAGCTCGACCGCAGTGTGCTAGAAGCCGGCATGAAGTCACATAGTCCAAAGAGAAGAAGAAAGAGAGGGTGGAGTGGGGAGAAAATTCACCAATTTATTTGCAAGCACACATGTGCAAAGTTTGGGTTTTAGAGATGTCTGAATAAGATATGATTATGCAGCAATTATCGACTTCTCTCTGTCCCCCCCCTCGCCTCGCTGGTCGGTCATTGATAAGAAACGATCACAGACTAATAAATATTTTTTTTGTCTTCAACCGTTCGTTTCTTCTTGGTTTTTATTTCCGGTGTATGAATGAACTTGTTTACAGGCGGCGTTTCCCTGATGGGACAAGATACCATTAGGAACGAACAGCTAGCAAGACATGTTATGAACATTCATGTATTTCAATTGATTATGACGTGAGTTTTTAAACCTTCCTTCAGAAAGGAGATATATATATAACAGTTAGACATGTCACGACCTGCACTGAAATCAAACACTCATTGTTTTTTTGTTTTTTTTATTCTTCAGATGACATACATAATAACGACGATCACGGGCCTTAATTAAATGCTATAATTATATCGCAATACAAATAACAACAAAAATAAATTTAATAAGAATTATTTCATCAGTAAAAATAATCTTTTCAGTGATATGCAATATGGTTGCCGTTCTGCTAGATCTACAGCTAATGTGCTAACTGTAATATCTCACAGAATTAGTGAATCTCTCGATAGGGGCTTCGTTTCAAGGGCGCATGCTCTTGATATATCAAATGCTTTTGATGGGGTATGGGATAAAGATCTCCAGTTATGGAATAGCTGGAAATGTCCTCTCAATTATTAAATCATTTTTTCTCTGAGAGGTTTATAAGAGTAATGGCTGATGGGCAGAAATCAGAAGCCCACATTATTAACGCTGGCGTCCCTCATGGTTCCATCCTGGGCCTTACTCTCTTCCTAATTTTCATTAATGATCTCTCAAATCACATTTTAGAATTATTTGCAGATATTTATGCAGACGGTACTACCAATTATGGCAACACTTTGAAGGCCGGAAATAAACAAGATCTCTCTGATTCTCTCTTCTGATTTTGAGCATGTGATGCAATGGGGAAAAAGATGTCTGGTTAATTTTAAATGCATCTAAAATCAAGCTTCTCTCTTTCCATCATAAATGCTCTGACCTCCATCTGACTCAAATTGAAATGTATGGCTCTTGTCCTAGGAAAGCTCTATGTTTTGACAAGCTTCTAGGCCTGACCTTCACTCCCGACGTGAAATGTAGCACATACATCAAATTTGTGGTCAAGGTCACTGGAAAAATGGTTGGATCATTTTACCGCTCAGTAGATATCTGAAAGCCAAGTACGTCCTAGAATGGAGTACTGTTGTCACATCTGGGCAGGAACTGCCCGGTCATCTTTATCCTGCCTTGACAGAATTCAAAACTGGCTTCGAAACCTGATAGGTAATGCTCTTTTCTCTTCCCTGCAACCTCTTTCCCACAAAAGAGACGTTTCATAGAGCTGTTTCCCTGTTAAGCTCTGTTCTGCTAGCCTGTTTTCCAGCTGACTACAATATGGTTGTCTTCATCCAATGTAAACAAGTTCTTGTTGAACCATTCTCTTAAGTAATCAAATTATACCAAATTTCCTAATAATTACTATGCTATTGTTTCAACTACTACCGTACACTCATTAACCCTTATCTTCCAGTAGCCTTTTGGCCTTAATAAGTGGTGACTTTGTAAAAAAATAATTTTTAAATTAAAAACTCTTAAGTCTGTTAAGTCTGTTTTCTGTGGGGGTCACTGTGATATTGACTGCCGTAATGCAATGCAAAACAATATCACAATGCTTAAGAGTTTCAGGAGATATGAAACAGCCATATTTGATAAAGAGCTCTTACCTCGAAGTATATTATATAATATGGTTACACACATTACATCACTGTGTAGAAGCTATAACTAAGGCAAGTAAGATTTACAGAAAAAAAGAAAAAGAAAAAATCACTTTGTCTTTCTTTAAATCAGCATGTTTCTACTTTTTTCATTGTGATATCTTTTAGGATTCCTTTATATAAAAACAAAAAGATAATATCTCTCCGACATTTGAAGACATTTCAAACCTTTCTCTTTCAGAGCATTATCTTATTGCTAGTGGAAAAGGCCCAGAAGGTTCAACATCGTCTCTTGTATCTCCAAGCTTCACTCCATCACCAGACTCGACTCTCAGTCTCCGTTATGCCATTGAAGGCACATCAATCCTATCAGTTTGGACTAAGGAATACGTCAACAATATTGAGGTCAGAAACAAGGTTGGTTAGAATTTATACTTCTGGTGCAATTAAACTTCTTATCTCTTATTCAGTAATACATGGAATCTCAGATTATGTGACAACACGACAGTAAATCAGTGATTCATTTAGTCACGTGATCACTCATATTAAACTCGCAATTCAGAAGTTCACTTTTTCTTTTGTCCCCTTATTTGTTCTGCCCATATTTTCCAAACTCCTTTTTCCCATTCGTTTGTCCACTGTTAATATTCCACATAAACACATTCTATAATACTAGCAAGGTCCCGACCTGAACATTTGACCTTGACCTTGAAAAATAGTGTGCACTATCATCATGTCAGGTTTGATTATGATCAGTTCAGTTGTGTGGGCTGTAGGAGATGATATATTCATAGGCTATGACCTTGACGTTTGATCTCAACCTTGAAAAATGGTGTGCACCATCCCTAGGTGAGAGACCATCATCATGCCAGATTTCGTTATGATCGGTCCAGTGGTTTGGGCTGTAGGAGAGTTGTACACTCAAACACACATACACACGAACGCTACTACTTTATATATAGAGATGAGGTCAATCGTATCCTCACTATCCAATCTGGTCTGTCGATGTGTACTTGAGACAACATGTCGTTCGTTGTTGCTACACTCATACAAGTTATGTTCAACCTAGTCAACGCTCATGGATAAGTGCATCTTTCATGGACTCCACTCTTATGCAATAAATATAAATGCTCCATAAGTGCAAAACTATTTTACTAAACAACATAGTAAAATGATTCTTAAATTTCCAAT
Organism: Euprymna scolopes; assembly: GCF_053919585.1. Taxonomy (NCBI): domain Eukaryota; kingdom Metazoa; phylum Mollusca; class Cephalopoda; order Sepiida; family Sepiolidae; genus Euprymna; species Euprymna scolopes. The sequence continues at coordinate 53,950,697 of NC_136497.1, forward strand.
TATGAACCCTAGAGACTACTTAACAAGTCAATAGATGGTTGTCTTATGATTCCCAAAGCATGACAACACATACATCTGTTTACATAGACGCATATGTGGAAGCTTCAAAATAAAAAACAAATAAATACATTTTATATCTAACAGCACATACCAGAAATTAATGTAAAACCAAACCGGTTGAAACTTGATTAGAAAAAAAAAAAAAAAATGGTAATATTGTAGTTTTTCATGGCGGACGATTATGGCGTCAATTAATCATCTATATTTTAAAGGGTAATATTGTAACAAAGTCGTTACATGTCCACACTCGGAACCCACACGTTATATGCAGAGAGTCGTAAGGAAACCAAAACAAAACAAAAAAAAATCGACTTTTTTTCCCTTTGTGAAACAGACATTTGTTTACAGGTATTTCCAAAAACAACGCCTTGTCTCTTGTTCATAAGCCTTCTCGTACTCCCATGTGTTTAACAAAATTCGGTCGTGTCAAACACGTGGTACTCTGTCTTTGTCCGACCATCGTTAGGATGCGTCTCTTCCTGTCGCTCTTGGCCCACGTGTGTGGCACGTCTATCTCTGTCCTTTCTCGAACCTCAAAGGTCCACGTTTTTCTTCTTTTATAATTTTTTATTTCCTTCTTCCTTGCTGCAACTCCACCGCGCACATGGCTCGGTTATTTGCATACTTTGGCAGTTGCTGTGCTCTGTTACAATATGTTGGAAATCAAAAAATATATAATTTACTATTAAAATTTTTTTGCAACATTATAGTGAAAATAAAATCAGTGTTTTTTTTTATATAAATATAACGAAATATAACCTTTTAAAACAGCAAACAATTAATTGATACCACATTCGTCCGCCATTTTGGATTCAGAATTACCAAAATATTAATGCATACAACCTTAAAAAAAACAAAAACAAAAAAAAACGAAGCAAATATGTGCATTTGCGACAAATAGATTACATTTTAGCCGGATACGGAAACAACAAAAAATTCCGAGACATAATTTTGTTCTATTAGTAATTTAATGGCTAAACGATACGGCAATAATTTAATTTAATTTTTAAAATCCTACTAATGATCTCCTTTAGAGGTAATAGTATTAACAACAGCAACCTTCAAGCCAAGATCACAGTGTAGTATCTGTTCTGGTGGTACATTTCACTTTTTATGTTCTTGGTTAGTGAAGGAGAAATCCTTCATGACTGAGACAATTTTAATTTTTGTTCCTATTCAGAATGCCCCTTTTTCCCCACATTAAAAACCGACCTTGTGGGGAGGCAAGTAAATAGGAACAACAATATCGACACTAGTGTAAAGGTTCGATCTTTACATAGATTGTAAGACCAACTTCAATATTTTGTCGTCAAATGAAAGAACGACTATGACGTCAATTAATCGTCTGCTATTTAAAAAAAGGTTATATTTCGCTATATTTTGAATCCAATTATAAAAAAATAAGTTTTTATATAAAAAGGTTCTTTCTATTGTTTTGAAAATAAAATTAGTGCTTGTTTAATAAATAAATCCGAAATATAACAAAATACAACCATTTTTAAAATAGCAGACGCCACAGTAGTCTGCCATTTTAGATGAGAAACTACAAAAATACCAAAAAATTGATACACGTCTTTTTTTTTTTTTCAAACAAATGTGTGCATTTGGGACAAACAGATTATATTTTAGCCGGATTTTGTATTTTCATTGACTGAAAAACAACGGAGATCATCTGAAAATTATCAATTTAACAAAAATCAATCATCCCCTCGACAACACCGACAGCTTCATTGTTAGTGAGAGTGAGCTGAAAGCACCATTTAAGCATTTTGGAAGAAATAAAAAGGCATTCCAATTTAGCAACGTTGCGAGTTCTCTCCCTTGAATAAATTGAACATTGTCGGTTAAATACTAATTTTATGATAAAATATAGGACTCATACCTCTCGCATTTGAGTGAGTGGTAAAAAGTTTGGACTGGAGTTATTTGAGTCACGGTTCGAATCGCTTGATTGGCGATTTGTGTAAACAAATCGAGCTTAGATATTCGAACGATGTCAAAACATCGTTAATTTACTACCCGCACAGCAGCTGCCGATTAGCGTAATGGTTCAAAGCCTTGACTGTCTACGGGCGATCAGGTTTCGATCCTGGCTTCAGGAAGTTGCCTGTCTAGCCGCACTGATAAGCTGTGATACAGCAAAATGGTACTGCATGTGGATGACTATATATATATATATATATATATATATATATATATATATATATATATATATATATATATATACTAGCTGTACCCGGCCACGCGTTGCTGTGGCTCAGTTTGTTAAAATGGAACACATTCCTCAAGAAAAATTGTATTTTGTTCGTTTATTTACTTTTATTATTTTTTGCAATTTTTTTAATCAATGAAAGTTTCCGCCCCCCCCCAAAGATTAATTTTTTACCATAAATTGTTAGGTGAAAGTTTTTTTTCAGGAAAACTTGCACTTTTTTTAAAAGAAATTTGGCAGTAAACGTTTCTCTTTGAAAACGGAATTTTTATTATAAAAAGAACAGATGAATGCTTTACATGAAAACTGTAAATAGTTATGTGAATGTAGAGAAAAGTTTGATTCTTTTTTTCAAGAGAATGTACAAATTATTTTTTTTAACAGATGTTCAGAAAATAAATAGAAAAATACTTCCATCATTAATTATGCAGAAAAATAAATAAGATGTTGATTTAGTGTTTCAACATCATGTTTATAAATTATGATAACACTTGCTGAGTATGCGCTGTTTTACGGTTGTTCTAAAAATTGGACAGAAACTTAAATTCCGCTCCGTTTTAATCTTTCTTTATTTTTTAATTGTGCCCCCCAAACGAATATAATCAAAACAGTAACATTCAACAATTGTGCGTTATGTATATAAAACACAAAATATTAAAAAAAAAAAAAAGAAGTTAATAACGAAAGGGAAATAATTCCATTTTTAAACGAAAAAGCCAGTTTGGTATATCTTTTTGTTATTTTTTACATAAATCCAGCTTTCACATTGGAAATGTCGACATTTATAGGTTGTCGGGTACGTTTACAACGAATAAACACTCCAATCTAGTAGATGTATCAGAATTTTTGTAGGAATTTTTGACACCCCTATCACGAAACTGCGAATAAAATATAAAAAAACTCGTAATTTCTCTTTTAAAAGTGGATTGTTTATTTTATTTATGGATTATACTTCCAAAATAAACTATTAAAGTTGTTTTAAAAGTAATAGAAATATTTTTTTTTATCTTTTAAAAAACAGTAATGAATTTTACGAACTCAATAGTTTTCAATTTTTAAACTTTAAAAATCTATCAAAATTTTTCTATTGATTCTATTTTTACGATATTTTCAGGATCAATGTGAAATTTTATGCTCTTTCCAATAAACCGAATATAATATTTTAGACAAACGTTTTTTTTATTCACGCCCCTCATTTCAAGTGTCTATTAAAAAGTAAATAATTAATTTACTCACCAAAGTTTTATATATCATAAATTGAAGAGAAAAAGTCAATAAATAATATATTCAAATTTAAAACAAAAAAGTAGTGTTTTTAAGAAATTTACCTGTAAAGTTCGAAGTTTTTTTTTAAATCACGTTATTTGTTTTTTCTTTTGTTTTTTTTTAAATGAAACCTTGGTCCTTGCTCCTTTAATTGAAAAAAATTAGGGCTTGAATTACATTTTTCGAGTAGTTATAAGCTTGGAAAGGCAGGGAGTCGCATAATTCACGCCTCGCGTTTTTAAATGTCTATTAAAAAGTAAATAATTAATTTACTCACCAAAGTGTTATATATCACAAATTGAAGAGAAAAGGTCAATAAATAATATATTCAAATTTAAAACAAAAAAGTAGTGTTTTTAGAAATTTACCTGTAAAGTCCGAAGTTTAAAACCTTTAAAAAAAAACAAACACATTGTTTGTTTTTTTTTGTTTTTTTTTTAACGAAACCTTGGTCTTTGCTCCTTTAATTGAAAAAAGTTACATTTTTCGAGGAGTTATAAGCTTGGAAAAACGGGGTGGAATTATTCACTATTTTTCACGAAATTTCTGACACGCCTACTAATCTACCCATGTTAGAACGGCTTTCGGAATAGACACCCCTAACCTTGCCGGCCTACCCGAAAAGCTATAAAAGTTGACGTGTCGAATGTGAACGATGAGTTGGACGTAATGTAAAAATGTACTGAATTACAACAACCGTAAAGCAGGGCATTCTATGCAAATTTTACATAACTTACTGTATTAATGCTATTTGTTTTTAAGCAAAAAAAAAAAAAATATTTAGGTTTGGCTATAAATTCCTAAACTCATTTCACCCTAAATAATTTAGGTGACTGAAATAGGAATCTAATTGAATTTCCTGATAGTATGTGAGAAATTTATTTTTCTTCGAGTTATATCGAATTCATTAATACGGACTTTAGGGGCTTTTTTCGGAATGTTCCTGTAAAAATTATTTTTTATTGTTACAAATTACGATGCTTTATTATATAAAAAAAAAAATAAATAAATTCTTGCGTTTTTTATTTACTACTGAAAACCATAACTTTAGTAGAGGTATTTTTTGTTTAAACAAAATAAAACATTTTCACTAAGAGTTAAGTAAAAATAATTAGTTCATTATATTCTGCGATCATTATTTGATAAATACTGAAATTTTCATTAAAATTGGTTAATTTCCTGATTTTTGGTGAATTTTTAAGTAAAGGGAAGGGTCAAAATGTTTATACACTTTGAGCGTCGACATTCATTGTCTGTCCCTACCATTTTCGATGAATATTTGATAGCAAAGCGACCACGTGTGGTTAATTTAAATCAAATTTCAATCACATGGTTACATTATCAATAATCATGTGATTAAATCCATTGAAAATTTACCGATATTGTAAACCCATTAAGCCTGTGAGACCAAAATATCCTTTTCTGAGATTTAAAAAAACCCGCGAGATCAGGAGAAAGAAATGTCTAGAAAATCGCTAGATTTTTAACTTTTATCATCTGAAATTTTCAAAAATCGCTAATTCACCCCCCTCCCCAAAAAAACTCCATATTTTAACTTCCTACAATAAAAAAATTATAAATATAGTATATTCAATATATAAAATGTACCGTGTTTTCTCACCATATGTTTCTGGAATTATATTGAAGCGGTTAGCTCCCCAGAAGGCTTACATATTATATAAAGCTAGTTTTACCTGTTTTTTTTCAGAGAGGGTATTTTTTTTTACAAGAAACAAATCATAAACTCAAACTTTTTATAATAAAAGTTAAATTTAAATATACTGCAAATTAAACATCACAATAATGGTGCAACATATTTTGAAATTAGAAAAAAAAAAAAAATAAAAATAACTTTGTTTTAGCATGTTAAAAGTATTTAGATAGGTAGATAATTAAATTCTACTGTATTGGTATAATTTTTTTTTTTTTTTTGCTGTTGTTTCTTGCTTTTTACAATTTTCGACTAAATACTTCTAAATTAAGCAGGATTGCTTAGATCGTATTTTAAACTAAACTTCGGAGGTTGGAATGCCCTCCCCATCTAAAATGTAATTGGAAAAATCGATTTTATAGCGAGATTTAAGAATGGTTAGCCGAAAAAAGGTGAAAAACAAAACAAATAATCAATAAATAATTGTTACCAAAGGCAATAAATAAATGCTGCTTTCTTTTACTAACATGAATGAGTTTATTTTATGTTTTAAAGTATTTTCAAGTGCTTTTCTTTATTTTTTAATCTAAAATTGCGGGTGGGTGGGTGCGAAATATCTCCAGATTTTCTAGAATTCCCCGCTAGATTGCAAACGAAATCTCCAGATCTAGCAGGAAAACCGCTAAATTGGACACACTGGTCACGTGACAGGAAGCGGTAATAAATAATAGTCCCTAATTAAAAAGATGGCCTATTGCTACAAAGAAAACCACCTATTTATCATAGAAAAATTAAGTATAATGTTATAATTAAAAAGAAATATATAAAAACACACATGGATATAGTAAACATATTATACCAAAACGTGGAAGCCATCCGTCCAGTGGTTTTTTAGACTATTAATTGCGAACGAACCAAGAGTTATATTTGTATATATATATATATATATATATATATATATATATATATATATATATATATATATATATATATATATATATATAATTAAAGTGTATATACAGAAATGTATGAAAGTTATTCACAGCTGTTTTTAGACGATCTTTAATTTTACTCGTACAATACAACATATAATTGATTCGAACAACGTCTCTGATCAGAACGATATTTACTAATATTAAATTTAAATTATTATTAAATTATGTATTTGAATTATCAGAGGTTTCTCTCCTTTTTTCGTTTTTATAATCTTCAGTTTAAAACGTAACTTTCTATGGTGTCATTTTTGCCAAGCTATTTCGCGCCTTACAAAACTGAAATAATTATTGGATATCTTTTCTTTTTAAACAGATCTGGACTACTGAAGGCTTGATGAATGGTGTACACACAAGACCACAAGATAGTGTGCAGTTTAATTCAGTCAAGATTGCCACTTTTGAACCCAACATTAATAATATAGACTGGTTGACTGCTTGCATTCAACTGCCAAACACAAATAACCTCTCCATTGATATTTCTAGTTATAAAATCGACCAACAGGGCGGCACAGTGAGTCTTGATTGGGTGACAATCAGTCAAAAAACATGTGAAAGTAAGAAATTATTTTTGTTATTATGTTATTATTATTGTTTTTGTTGTTATTATTATTATTGTTGTTATTATTATTATAAAGACTGGCGATATACCATGGAAATTCCATGGTGCATTTTGCATCAATCTGTACAGTTTTACATACGATTTACTGTACGTTTTACGATTGATTTATGCATGACTAATGTACGACAAGGTACAACAACTGCTCCTGTTGTTTTTCCAGGCACATCATCCGAGCAAACTGTGACGTCACACAACCGCTGATACTAATGCCTACTAGACACTATCCTTGAGTGTCTAATGTTTCTGGGTATAGGTGTTTGTCAGGACAACCTGACATAAGGATACTTTTTTCTATAAGTAAACTCTGACTAAATATTCTAATTCACATAGTATTCACGGCCCAAATAAGATTTCATCGATATGGATAGTCAATGAGGAATTGTGCAACTTCTCCAAGTGATGTTACCTCAAGTAACAGCACGAAGCTGATTAATCCACCAGACTAGATGAATTCTTGATCTGGAATCCATTAGACCAAGAAATCAAAAAGAAAAATGTATACTATAACATATTTAGATGGTCAATTGGGGAGAGGAAAATTATGTTCTCAACTTCTTTACCAACTCGGTGTTTGAGATGTAAAGATAACTTTAAGGGAATATTGGAATATCTGTGTATCTCATATAGAGATCAAATGTTAGTCCCCAAGAAGGGATCCCTTGATTTTTGAAAACTTCGACAAAAGTAAAATTAAACAAAAAAGGGAGAACCTGTAGTACTTACCAACAAAACAAACGCTCACATGTTTGTGCCTTGTGTAGGCATGCGCGACAACAAAACTTGGGTTTTTATAAGCGGAAGTCTCGAGGTTGTCAGGAATATCCGGGCGCATGCGCAAGAGGAGGGATTGAGAGGGTGGTATAAAAGGCAGGTCGAGTGAGAAGGTTGTTATTGTTGTCATTAGACGTTACAGTGACGCGTGTGTTAGCAGTTGATTAAGAAGTTGTTTTTTTTCGTGTAAAGTCGCGCACCTTGGTGAAGGTGAAGGTCATATAAGTCATGCCCCTCGGTGAAGGTGAAGGTCATAGAACCCTGACCAAATATTCCAAATAACACAGTATTCACACCCGAACCATTCAGCATGAATAACCACACTATCTTTTACGAGGAATGGTACACCTTCTCCAAGTGATGTTACATTACGTAGCAACACGAAGCTGGATACTCCATCAGATTTTTTGTATGATCAAGGCATATCGTAGCTACTGACATTTTCAGATTTAATGGGATTAATTACCTGCTCATTGTGAATTACTATTCAAAGTATCCCTTCATCCACAAACTAAAGGAATTCTTCAACAAGGAAGTCATCAATTTTATCAAGCAAATATTTGCTTTGCTGTGCCAGAAAGGCTTATCTTAGCATATCAGAGAAATTGCTAAAGCATGGAATTTTGAGTACATGACCTCTTCTGCAGATGTCCTCAATTGAACGGCATGGCAGAACACTGTGTACAGGCCATCAAAGCAGCCACAAAGAAAGTTATACTGAGCAATTAGGACATAAATATGAGCCTATTGTGTTTCCAATCAATTCGATGAATCATGTTATCCCATCCCCAGGAGAACTACTATTTAATCGTAAACTGGTCTGCAATCTCCTTACAAAATGCACCAAAATATCTGAAAAGAGGAAATTCAAAATCGTCTACTACAGTTGTCACAGAAAAGACAACATGATAAATACACTAAGGATCTCCCTAATCTTAGCACAGGACATTGGATGCGAGTACCAAGACCAGGACATGAAAAGGTGGATTCCAGCAGTCGTCAGACAACTTGCACTGAACCTCAATCCTACATTATTGAGGCCCCAACAAGACAGATTCTTTGCTGAAACTGCAGGCATCTCAAGGAAGATGCCCACATTTCCAATACAACACAAACATTTCTGTATAATACACCCCCGCATCACACTCAGTTTACACGACTCAATATTCCAGACGTACATCCTGCAGAAACTCCCAACACACACACCAGCATGTGTACTTCCTCTGCAGAAACACACAGACCTGCACATAAAACACAGTTCAGCACAAACAAATCATCTGGAACAATCACAAAATCAGGTTGTGTCGTAAAACCCTGCAAAAGGTACAACCTATAGGAAAAATTCATACCTGAGACCCGTCCTGGCAAACTCGGTTTGAACATTCATTTCTTTAATGAAAGGGGGATGTCATGATATGGATTATCTAACATTGTTTTGTTGTTTAGCTGTACGAGTTATGTCCCCTTGAGGAATAATAAAAATGGCTCCTGCAGCTCAATGATGCCTTGTTATTTCTCTTTATTACACCTTATTCACACTAACAAATATTGCAAAAAATGTACAATAATACTCCAATTTTTACATTTTGAAGGTTGGCAAATCCCACTAATATTTCTTTTTTCTATTTTTTTCTCCAGTTGGTCTGAATTACCATGGTTGTAATTTTGATGAGCCGAATTTATGTGGTTATAAAATAGAATGTCCAGTTAGTACGCAGTACAAGTGGAAGCGTTACTATGGCCCAACACCAACCGAAGATACTGGACCAATAAAAGATAACACCCACAACAAATTAGGTATTCTTCTTCTTCTTCTTCTTCTTCTTCTTCTTCTTCTTCTTCTTATTATTATTATTATTATTATTATTTCTTTTTTTTAATTATTTTTATTATTATGTACCTACTAGGAGTTTCCATGCAAATCATGATCAGTGATTACTCACTGGCAATAGCAATTGGTATTCCATGGAGATCAAGTGACAACACGTCTTCTAACATTTAAAGCATCCTCCATCTTTTTCCATAACTGTTTGAAATTATTTTGCATTATCATAACAGCCATTTATTATCGATTTATTGCTAGCAATGCTCATTTGGTTTTATCTTTGGAATGTGTATGACAATAAGTCTCCCCAAAGGTTCCAGTATTCTCAAACCTTTCCAGTGGAAGTCTGGGTGGGACTTTCTAACTTCTTGGACCTTTCACAACAATTGGTATGGTATCAACTGAGACCGATGGCTTTTTTTTTATTATTTGCGCATTTTTTATTTTATTTATTTATTTTTTTAAAATTTTATTTCATTATTAATTTATTTTTTAATTTTAAAATAATATTCTTATTATTTATTATTATATTATTTAAATTATTATTAATTTTTAAAAATTTTTATTTCATTATTAATTTATTTTTTAATTTTAAAATAATATTCTTATTATCTATTATTATATTATTTAAATTATTATTAATTTTTAAAAAATTTTATTTCATTATTAATTTATTTTTTAATTTTAAAATAATATTCTTATTATCTATTATTATATTATTTAAATTATTATTAATTTTTAAAAAATTATTATTACTCACTAGGAGCTTTCACACAGGCCATTATCAAAGAATTGCCTTTGAAAACAGCCCCGGAGTTTGAGTGACAAGTTTCCACAGATTTCCAGTACTCTCCACCTCTTTCTGAAATCCTTTGCAAATTAATTTGCATTATCACAACAGTCGTCTACCATTGATTTCTCATTGGTAGCAACCATTGGTCTTTACTGTGATATGGGTGGCAATAAGCCTCTCCAAAGTCCCAGTTTTCCTCGCACTTTTCAAACGGAGGTTTAGTTAGTGCTTTCTCTCAGTCTTTCCATTCTCTTCTATTCTCCATTTTATTTGGTGCAGCACCAGTTTATAGTGACTAAAAAAAAGGATGGCTAACTTACAATTATGTAATTATTCAGTTTTCCAGTGGTGTCTCTTTGTGTTTTACCACTTTAGTAGTTTCTGCAAGTCCGGCTTGCTCCTGTGAGTCATATATATTAGTCTCTGCACTTATTATTATTATTATTAAATTGTTATTACGTCTTCCATGGATGTTAGGTTTTACATTGAGTTTATTGGTTTGTCACTGTGTTTGTTTATTTGTGTATAATCTAGCATCCATATCGCTTGACTAATTGTCACCAAACTTGGTCCAGATACAAGGCATAGTATAACTTTTAATTTATAATTTTCATGCATGTAGGTCAAGATCAAAGTCACACGTTAACCGACAAATTCAATAGGGTCCTCCCAAGGCAACCATAAAATTATGCCACGTTTTAAATCTCTGCATGTTTTGAAAACATACATGCATACGATTTTAGATGTTTTCATTTATTGTGTTATTAAATCTTCCCAAATAAAGTTACATTTGCAGGAAGCTTATTTAAAGATTAAATTATCAAACTGGGAAATATAAGCAAATAAGTAAACAAGAAACCATTTGGCCTCAATTGAAATGAATAGTTCTTGTTTAAGGGAAGCAGTATGTCTTGACAAGCTTCTGAGACTGACCTTCACTCCTAGACTGAAATGGAACGCATACATAAAATGTGTTGCCAAGATCGCTGGAGAAATGGTTGGATCTTTCTATCACTCCAGTAGATATTTCACTGCCGGTGCAATCCTCTATCTATATAAGAGCCAAATATGTCCTAAAATGGAGTACTGTTGCCACATCTATGCTCCCTATCTTGCCTTGCTAGAGCTTAAAATAGGGTTTAAAATTTAGTAAGTGATGCCCTTTTCTTTTCCCTGCAATTTCCATCCCACAGAAGAGACGTTGCGAGCCTGTTTCTGCTCTATCATTATTTTCATGGCAAGTACTCGTCTGAGCTCTAATCTATGATCACCCCTTGCCAAAATTTCACAAAAACACTCGACTAGCTACATCCACTAGCAACAATTTTCCTCACTTTGTTGTTTTATTGTCAGTTAAATGATAGGTTAATTGTCGGGAGAGTGTTGTTGTTGTGTGGCCTATGTATGCTTTGTCTGAGTTTTTAGAGTGGGCTTGGAGACATTCTTCAAAAGAGCAAATAAATTCATGCACTACATTAGTTTGGTTTAGTGTGGTGTTAGTATTATTATTGTTTTTATTATTAAATTGGGGGTTTTAAATTCTGTACAACATGCGATTGAAATAAAAAAGATAGCTCGGTGAATCAAAAAGATATCCAGAAAAATCGGAAAAACGAATAACTCTGTTATGTTCAATCAGATGTGCTTGAATAATGACTTGCTGCCAAAATATACATATATATATAGTAATTCATATTCAGTGTAGCTTAATCGCCATATATATTTTATAAATTACTAACTAGCTCTACCGAAGTATTGAGCACTTTTGAAGAAAATACTTAAAGTTTACGCATAAATTTATACTTTCGTATATTAATTTTATGTGAGTAAATGAAGTAGTTATATATATATATATATATATATATATATATATATATATATATATATATATATATGCAAGATAAGTTTTACTTAAAAACCTAAACTAATCTGCTCTATTTCTCCAGAATCCTATAGATTAATTCATTTTTAGTCACCAAAACATCAAGAACAAAAGAACAAAACTTAGTGTTTATTAAAAGTGAAAGAAATTCTTTCTTTCACGTTTTATTATCAGTTATTATTTGGATTAAGCCTCCACTTGTTTGCTCCTAAAAAATTAATTTGCGTACATGATTATTATTTCCTGCCCTATTTTTATATTATTATTATTTCACTCACACAGTTCTCACACAGGTCATCCACCAGAGATTTCTCACTGACAACAACAGGTAGTGTTCCCAGGAATTCGGGTGACAATAAGTCTTCCTAGATTTCAAGTACTCCCCACCTCTGTCGGTAAACCTTGCAAATTAATTTACATCATAGCAACAGCTGCTTGCCATTGACTTCTTCACTGGTTCCAGTCTCTTCACACTCACTCAGTGGAGGTCTGGTTAGCGCTATTTCTCCTCGGTTTTCGTGTGGTGCCAGTTGATGTCGACAATACAAATTTTTATTATTATTATAATTATTATTATTATTATTATTGTTATTATTATTGTTGTTGCTATTATTTTCTTCAACTTCATAGTGTTGTGATGTTTTACACCGTCCCCCCCCCACAAGAGCAAAGAGTTAGTAAGCATAGTCAAAGAGTCAATTAGATGAAAAGCATTTAGTGTAGGATGTTTACTGTGTCAAGCAAAACTGACTTCTGGAGTACGGTGAGTTGTATTTTATTCCCAAGGAGTTCAATTGTTTTTCAAGATCATTTGGAATTGAACCAAGCAAACCTATGATGATTAGCACGATGGAAGTTTTCTTATTCCGCAACCTAGCAATCTTCACCCTCAGTTTCTGATAGTTCCGTAGTTTCTCATTCTTCTGGTCTGTTAAGTTGATGTCGTTTGTGCAAGCCACATCAATGATTTGGCATTCATTCGTCTTTTTGTTCACAACTACAATATCCGGTGTCCTGGGATTTGTTTTGAGCAAGTATAGAACAGGCACTAACAATGTGTGACACTGTTTTAAGATTTACACCACACATTATTATTATTATTATTATTATTATTATTATTATTATTATTATTATTATTATTAAAGTTAAGCCTCCATTCTGCACTCATAAAAATAAATTTGCATATGTCATTATCGAAACGAGTTGGACACGCATTGTATATTCATATTTATTATATAGATTTGTTTTATTTTAATTTTTTTATCTTTTTAGGACACTACCTTTACACGGAAGGTTCAGTTGGTCGTCCCGGAGATGAAGCGATTGTTACATTTATGAATGTAACATCTTCTGAAAATACCAGCCTATTATTTACTTACTACATGAGCGGGAGAGACATTGGTTCATTGTCAGTGAGAGTTGGAAATCCAGGAAATATTCGTTGGGTCAAAAAAGGAGACATGGCTCCCACCTGGTACATGGGTTGCGTAGATCTTCCCTCAAACAAGAAAGTGAATGTCTCATTCATCGGTACCCATGGAAACGGCCCCCTCAGCGACATAGCAATTGATGACGTGCACCTGTCTTATGAAAAATGTCCAGGTAAATCGATAAATTGGCTTTCTTCTAAGCAAATACAAAGCTGTTTTTATTTATTTATTACCAAGGTTATCCGGCGTTGTTCGCAGTCATAAAAACAAAATAGAAAGGGTTAAATAAGAGTGTGTAACATATTTATATTGAAACTTTTAGCTCTCAAGCTCTCTCAATCTGTCTTTCCCCCTTTCCTTCTTCCCCGTTTTTCCACATTCGTCTCCTCCAACCCTTTTTCACATCCGCCTAGCCTTTCCTCTTTTTTGTTTCATTGTATTGAAAATATAATAACAATAATATAAAGCATTCATTTTTCCGTTATATAGTAGTTAATATTGGAAATGGCTGAAAAAAAAAACAAAAACAAAAAAAAACAAAATAAAACAATAGACCCTGGATCAGTTGACGCTCAAAGAATGAATAATTATTTTAAAATATTAAATATTAATCATCCCGGACAACACCGATCAAGAATACATCAGCGTAGTGGGTGTTGATTTAGGTATTTTTTACTTTTAGCTAGACATAAAAACACACATACATACAAACAACTGATTTTATATAATTGATTTACTATCAGGCACTGCTGACGTTATACAAAAATCAATGAGGACTTATCGTTACAGTCCCTATCTACTTACTTGCCTCCATACGAGACACAAGCTCGGTTTTCTTTTTTAATTTTGTGGGTTAAATCCGGCTCCTTAAAAAAAAACGACACTCTAGATTTGGATAAAAATTTTAAAAGATTGCTTCAGTCTAGAAAAATTTCTCTTTCACTGACCGAAGATAGAAAGGCTGAAGCATATAGTGCTATATTTTTTTATTTATCATGCATGTACAAATATTTTTTTATTTATCATGCATGTACAAATATTTTTTTTATTTATCATGCATGTACAAACAATTATACAACCCCGTCGACGTTGTCATCATAGTGAACCCAGGTTTTTGTTTGTCTGTAGAAAAAAAAAAACACTTGGACGTCAGTGTTGATTTATAAAAATAATCCACTTCAAAAGAGAAAGAGTCACAGAAAACAACAGAAACAGATTACTTTGTATGTGGAAAGAAGAGAGAGAGAGAGAGAGAGAGAGAGAGAGAGAGAGAGAGACATAAAAAGAAAAAGAAAATACAAACAAATAGACGGATACCTTATCCCGCTATACCTAGTTACATTGCACTTCTCTTCCCCAATTGGGGACAGCACTTTAGACATGTCTTTTCTGCTTGAAATCCCACCAGCAAAAAGATAGAAAAGTTTCACTCCAAAATCAGGTGGTTTTGCAACTTCCGTCTTGGATTACTTCTGACTCTTATGTGTCGCATATCGATTCATTGTTATGTAATACGTTTAGCATTTCATAGCATACTCATTCATCAACATTGCTATGGAGAGTAAAGTTCGTTAAGGCTAAGTGAAATTAATTACAGACAGTTTCTATAATAAATTTCTTTTAGTTTATCCGTTACACTTTTCTCGGAAACTACTTGACCGCATCTGGTTGAAATTTTGTATGGACCTTTGTTATGACAAGGTGCAGCGAACTAAGTATTATGGTATCCGTCCGATGCAGGGTTGGGGATTAAAGGGAGTTAGTATTTGATTAAAAAATGAACAAAGCTTTAGACATACTCAACTATAATAGTGACATAAACATTTCATTCTATGTACAACGCATTATTTTAAACAAAAAAATAAATATGTTTCATGGAATTTACAGTAAATTGTTTTTTTTTTAATTATTGTTCCCATTTTTCTTCATTGAAATTACTATACGATAAATGTTTTTTTTTATCATGTTTTCTTTTTGCTAACGTTTTGAAAATTTGATCAGCACTTGGTATATTCTAGTGGTTTATGTGAGCTGCTGGAATGTGCCGACACAACATCCCCGGAAAAAACCCATCTGTCATATTTCACACATTAATCAATCGATCTTAGAAGATGATTGATTTATTCAGCATGACCATCAAATAGTCTGCAAAGTGAATGAAAGGAGTTAGATATAAAAAGAGAAAGACAAAAAGAAAAAAAAAACTTATTTGAAGATATCATTTAATTATTTTTCGTTCTGTTAGCCCATCCTAAAAATACATCTTATCTCATTCAAGATTCCATCAAGATTTCCAGAAATTGGCACTCCTCACTGTCTCTATCATATGTCTGACGTCATATTTGGCTGATTATTTTCGACTTCCTTTCTCCTTTTTTGCATAACGTCGGTATTGCCTGATAGTAAATCTATTATATAAATGTCAGTTGCTTGTATATATGTGTGTTTTTATGTCCAACTAAAAGTCAAAACCACCAAAATCAACACCTACTAAATTGGTGTATTCGTGATTGGCATTGTTCTGGATGATTAATATTTAATATTTTAAAATAATTATTCATTCTTTGAGGGTCAACTGAGCTAGGGCCAACCTATTTTTACACAAATTTTTGTCTTTTACAACATAATGCCAAGATTTTCTGGGCAAATATATTGTAACTAATATTAATACTAGTAAAAGTGTTTAGGCATCAAGGAGCAGTTGCTGATTAATAAGACCATCTTTGAGGATTGTAGGAAGAGGCAAAGGAATCTAAGCATGACTTGGTTTGATTACCAAAAAGCACATGATAGTTTCCTTCATACATAGTTACTGCGGTGCCTTAAATTATATAAAATCTATCAACACTGTGCCACTATCATGAGCACCGAGCAATATCTGATGAGCTCCCAAAATCCAAACTTCAAAATTGTGCACCAACATAACAAAACAAGAACCGGTTTAACATTCCCCATCATCAAACTGGCCAAACATTTTGGACAAAACTGTCTTACAAATGAGACAGAATCAGAAAACAAGTCTGCTACGGAAATAGCTCAAAAGAGTTTCCAAATACTCTGTTAACAAAGCCTCTTTATCATCTTTTGCTGCCAATGTGTGTATACTTTCCAGGTAACATACGGATTACGTCTTGACATACATGTGTTTAGGAGATTAGCTTGAATCCCTTGAGCACACGTTACATATCTTGATAGTATGAGAATATTCAATATTTCTACGATTAATATAGTTGATATTTGTTTTTTAGTTATTTAGTTTCGGTTAATTAATTATTCCTTGATATAAGATTGAACTCACTACCTCTTGGTGACATTAACTGCCGAACGTCTCTTAGCCGTGATGATTCAGATTGTTGCCTTTGCATATTCTTCTGTATAACTGAGGATAAACAATAAAAGATTTTAAAAAGAGGATCACTCCGCTATGATCAAGAGAGGATTATAATAGCTACCCAAGATCAAAGCTTGTTGAGTAATGTTCTTAAAAAGATGAGTGGTCTCAGAAATGATAACAAGTGCAACTTCTGCCACACAGAAGTAGAGAGTGTGAGTTATCTGACATACAGCTGTAAAATTCTGCTTGAGGACGGCTACTATATAATATGACACAATGGAATGTGTAAATATTACCACTGGACAATCTGTAAATAGTTGAATATTGAATGCAGTAGCAAGTCCTGGGAACATATACTAGAAAGAAAAGTTGGAAATAACTCATGTACCATCTACTATGACTATGTAATTCGTACGGCTACATACCTAGACAATGGGGCAATTAAACCAGACATAGTTATATGGGACAAGAAGAAGAAGGAGGAGGCAACCTTAGTAGAATTTAGTGTCCTCAATAATGCTGGGATAAACAGAGCTGAGAGGGAAAAGATAATGAATTACCAAGGTCTTATATACGACTTGAAAAGAAACTAGAATCTAAGGAAGATCTCCATCATTTCTGTAATTATAGGAGCCACCAGACGTGTGAGAAAAATCAAACAAACTACGTGGCAAATATATATAGTTAACCAAGTGCAAAAGAGATTAAAGCAGTTGCACTTAAAGAGATGACTAGAATCTTAAAAAGATCTCTTGGTTGGAATAAGATAGCGGGTGAATGTTTGGAATCTGATAGGATGCCATATCCCTAGGTAGAACAAAACGATGAAAAAAACTGAAAAGCAAACGTGAGGAGGATTATAATTCCTCACCATTATGCTGAAGTTTTGTTTTTATTGGTGCCGTGACCAGATTAACTGACTTTAAATAGCTTGTTGCATTTTGTATATATATATATATATATATATATATATATATATATATATATATATATATATTTGCGGGGAGGGGGGGGGTTCAGTATACGATGCCTATCGTGATAAAATGAGAAAATTCAATATTCCCTATTTTTCTATTTTATTTTTCTATTCTTTTTTTTTTAAGAGCTCGAGATTTCCTGCGACTTTGAAAATGAGATAATGTGTGGCTACACTGGACTTTTACCGAGAAAGATGCAAATTGAGAAATCCTACGATGAACAATGGAAGAGACTTAATTGGTCGAGTTCACAATTGCCTTCACAAACACCCAGGAAAGGTTTTTATTGTCATGTTTTTCTTATTTGTGTCACGATAATCTTAATAAACCTTCTATTTCTTTAGATATTATGTTAACTCGTTAAAGCAGAAATATCATAGTGAGAAAATCTAGCGATATTGGAGGATATCGTTGGGAACTTGATATCAGGAAAAAAAGTAGGACATCCTCACTGAAAACCGAATAGCATGGATGATGTCAGTGTAAACTGAATAGCAAGAACAGGTCGGACGATGTCATACAGAGATTGATGTAGATCTGTCCGGAGTATAATGAGCTGCTACAGTAGGTCAGGTTGTATACACGTAGCAAAAAACTGAATAGATAGAAAGTCGTCACTGAGTCTCTAACATTTTAAAATAACATTTAAAAATAACATTTTAACTGAAGAGTCACACTTAATTTTGTAATAATATTTTCGCTTAAGTTTAAAACAACATTTTTGTTTGTCTGTCACACTTAAATTTGAAATCACATTTTCGTTGGTCTGTCATACTTAAGTTTGAAATAACATTTTCGTTATACAGAGTCACTTAAATTTTAAATAACATTTCTCGTTGGCCTGTCACGCTTAAATATGAAATCACATTTCTCGTTGGTCTGTCACACTTAAGTTTGAAATAAAATTTTTCTTGGTCTGTTACACTTAAATTTGAAATAATATTTTCATTGGTCTGTCACACTTAAGTTTGAAATAACACTTTCATTGGTCTGACAAACTTAAGTTTGAAATAACATTTTCGTTGGTCTGTCACACTTA
The DNA here is from genome assembly GCF_053919585.1 of Euprymna scolopes. Lineage (NCBI taxonomy): Eukaryota > Metazoa > Mollusca > Cephalopoda > Sepiida > Sepiolidae > Euprymna > Euprymna scolopes. The sequence continues at coordinate 53,969,551 of NC_136497.1, forward strand.
AGTTTGAAATATAATTTTCGTTAGCTTGTCACACTTAAGTGTGAACTAATATTTACGTTGGTCTTAAGTTTTAAATAACATTTAAGGTGGTCTGTGACGCTTAAGTTTGAAATAACATTTTCGTTGGTCTTTCACACTTAAGTTTAAAATAATATTTTTATTGGTCTGTCACACTTTAATTTGAAATAACATTTTCATCGCTAAATTTAGAGATTATGTGGACGCACATAAAGAAATTCGTTTTGATTTTGAATCCGCACTGATTCTTTCGTTTTGTATTTTTCAGGTTATTTCTTAGCCACGGTCGGTCCAGCAAAGATAATGTCCCCTCGGATGGCGTACGGGGGCACGATGTGCTTAAAATTTAATTACTACATTCTATTCAGCAAAGGTAACAACATATCTGTGATTATTGACTACGTTGACAGCAAGAAAAACGAAGAGAAGTCATTTGGCATAAACGGTTTCGCTCTGGCGGACTGGAGAATTGGTCAGATGACACTAAAACCGGGCAATCTCTCAGTCATATTTACAGTGAAACCTTACAATCGTGGATTCAACCCCACAATCTTTGCATTCGATAATGTCAAACTTACCTTTGGACAGTGTCCGGAAATTGGTAAATATGCCTTCAATATATTCACATAATTCTAAATAAATAAACGTTAAATGATTATTAGAAGAAATTGCTACCAGAGAGAGAGAGAGAGAGAGAGAGAGAGAGAGAGAGAGAGAGAGAGGGCGAGAAAGAGGCGGTGTTAAATATATAGAGCTGCTAAGATAGGGAGATAGAGAGAGAGATTCACATACAAAAATATGATGCTCCCACCAGCACCGTCAAAGAGAAACAAATAAATAACTCTATTTAATTCTAACCACACATGGAAAATGTCCATTTTAAGATTGTTTTTATTATTACTGATGAACTAATATTTTGCCAGGTTTGGCAGTGGTTATATTTTAGCTACTCGAATTAGTGAACCCGTATAATCCATTAATTCGAGTAAATTAAATGTGACGTCACATGAGTCTATTTATTTTTTTTTATGAAACTCTTACAATTGTTTATGATAGGAAATCGCACATAAAAAAATTCTATCGTTGGAATATTATTTTGTCAATAAGTCAATTAATCTCCTGTATCGCTGAATATATATATATATATATATATATATATATATATATATATATATATATATATATATATATATATATATATATATATATATATTACGTTGTTTCATAAGTTCTCGCCGTTTTTTTTTAAGAAAATCCAAGAATTTTAACAGCAAAAGTAAGTTCGTGTGAGACCCAAGCTCAAAGTATTTATGTGAATCCCATCGACTGCAGATGGCGTGAAATTGTCGCAAGATTTCATCTTTTTACCCAATTCTTTACATGTCTGATGGTCATCTTCCTTTAAAAGAACCCTGAGTTGGTCTAACTCTATCTTGATTGGTCTTCCTGAACGAGGAGCGTCATTGAGGTCAAAATTACCGTGTTTATATCTGATGAACCAATCTCGAATAGTTCTCTCAGGTATAGCGTTTTCTCCATATACGGCACAAATATCCTGGTCACTTCACTCGCTTTTTGACCGCAAAAGCGACAGGAAGGAGATGTTAAAAATATGATTTTTTTTATCTACTTGAAAATCCATTTGACGATTCTGAAAAACGAGAAAAAATTATATGAGCAAAAAACGATGACTATCATCTTGTAGAACAGAATACGTGCTTTCTAATGATATATAATAATTTGCCAAATATCAAAACATGCTTTAGAACAAAAAGAAATGTATAAAACGGCGGGAACTTATGCAACAACCTAATATATATACAAGAAAATTGATGATGAAAAATAAAATTGAATAAATTACAATATTTATTAATCTATCAAATATTCAAATAAGGAATAAAAAAATGAATAATCTATATTTGAAAATGAATGAATTCTTTAAAATATTGTAATATATTCAATTTTATTTTCATTATCATATTACATGTTTCTTAACTGTTGCATTTAGTATGTTGAGCTTTTTATTATCCCGATAGGTTCTAATATAAAGACTGATTAACGGTGCAAGTAAATTATCAAACTATATATATATATATATATATATATATATATATATATATATATATATATATATGATACAAATATATATATATATAATATAAATATATATATATATAATACACACACACACACACACACATACACACACACACACACACACACATATATATATATATATATATATATATATATATATATATATATATATATATAAAATTACACTTTGTTTCAGCAGCCGTGTTAAACGCATATCTTATTTTTCTGTTATTAATATTATTGAAATTTTTCCAATTTTCCTTGTACATATTTGTGAATAATTCCACGGATTTCGGCCTTTTGGATTATTTTGGACCATCTTCCAATTACGCGATTTCCTTGGATTTTACTTGTGGGAATGAAAGTTTAATTAACTTTCTTAGATTTACTCTTTTGGATTTTACCGTCATTAGATACTTTACCTTTCACCAGACTATCCATTCACGTGAAATCACCTTTTTCTTCACCATATTCCCTCTGCTTCACTTTTTGTTATCAAGTAAGATCTTTGACTTACTTGCAGTTTCATCAAATACTTTTGGATGCAAAACCCGATCCCGCATTTTGTTAATTCCTACCCTCTGATGAGAAGGAAAGTATTTCTTCGAAACTCCGCGGATTAAGGACTATCCACTTATTAAGTGTTTCCTTTTCAGATTAAATATGTTTTTAACTTTTTTTCAAAGTGATTTTAACATGTTCTATTAACTATTTGCTCTTATATATATATATATATATATATATATATATATATATATATATATATATATATATATATATATATATAAAGAGAGAGAGAGAGAGAGAGAGGAGATTAGAACAATAGTCTAAAGAGCTGAGTGTATTTTAATGTAACAGTGAAATTATTAGTTTAATTAAAATACAGGAAATAGAAAGTGCTCGTTGTAATTTAGATATATAATAAGCTCGATAGTTAAATGTCCTAGAGCTAATTCAATATTAAGTAATGTGATTTATAATTTAAAATTTTAAAATCAAATTTTAATTAAATTAAAAATCTATTTCATAAGAAGGAACAACAACAAAATCAATTATCTGTACGATCGTTTCGGAAAACAATGCTTTTTATTGTGGTATACATCAAGTTATGTAGAATAATTATATATAGTTTTTTGGTAAGAAAGGTCTCCTCATCAGCAAATTTTGAAGGGTTTTTATTGAATTTAAAAGACACCATAAATAAAACTAGCATTAAAAGTAAGGCAGATGAATCTGAAAAATTGAAATAAAAGGTCTGGATTTAAAATTTAAAAGAAAATTAATATGGGTTAGAGATAGAAATAAGTAGAGAAAAATATATATTTTTGAATTTACATAATAAATTTGCTTTAAAAATATATAGAGATATTTACCTTTTAATTTTTCGTTTTTTGAAATCAGGAACTGTGGTTAAAAGTGTCATTTAGATGTTTGCTATAGCTTTTTATCTTATTGAAGGATGAATTTTAAAAGGGTGGGAACGCTCGTGCAATAAATTGTTTCCGTTAGCGTATTTTTGATTTAAAGACGCTACGGTATTACATATTTTAAGGGGAGATAATTGTCATGTTTTCTTTACTTTATTTATTATTTATTTGACGGGTGTAAGGGAGATAATTATTCTAACTTAATTTATAAAAAAAAATACATATATATTTATTATAGTAAATAATTATGTCAGCCCCTTTAAGAAACTCGTTTCTTATCGTTGGGCCCTTTCAATTGAAATAAAAACTCGGTCAATTTACCTTTTATGCACAGATCATCATATGATGATTAGATCACTCTGGCAGACGTTAAAAAGCATTACAAAAACAAAAATGCTTAAATTTCAACAACATTTCTCGCAGTTAATGGTAGCTTAATGGATTAGGTCCTTGCTAATGAAACCAGAGATGGCTTCTGTTGCCGGGTTCGAATCTATTGACTGGTGTTAATCGTGACATCCTGCACTGATGATTCCCGAAATGGTGAAACACTAGTGTCTGTATGTATTTAATAATTATTATTATAAATAATTATTATAGTAAATAATTATATATATATATATAATGTTGTTTTGAAAAATGAAAAACCGAATGAATTTATAAAATGATCAACGTTTCGTCCTTATTGCAGAGGACATCTTCAGGATATTAAAAGGAAAAATGCAAAAGAAGAAAACGATCATAGACCATACGTTGGTTTAAAGGAAGCAGTGTTTTAATTTACGTATGGTCTATGATCGTTTTCTTCTTTTGCATTTTTCCTTTTAATATCCTGAAGATGTCCTCTGCAATAGGGACGAAACGTTGATCATGTCATAAATTCATTCGGTATTCTTTTTTCACAACAACATAACGTCAACCATCGCTGGTATTTTTATTTTATTTTTATGCATATATATATATATATATATATATATATATATATATATATATATATATATATACACACACAGAGTAGAACTCCAGGACACAGTGGCCCTAGGATATGACTTTTTCAGGTTACGATATGGAATACGGTGTTATTCCGGCCCCTGGTTACGGTATTTGCCCTGCCTTGAAGTGTTATTTATATTGTTATTTAATCATATACATGTGTATTATATACTGTACTGTATTTTTTACTAATTTATAATGCCGTATCCTACGGTTCTACTTTATATATATATATATATATATATATATATATATATATATATATATATATATATATTCAAGTAAATTATCAACCTATATAACTACTTAATTTAATCACATCAATCAATATACGAAAGTATTATTTTATGCGTAAACTTTAAGTATTTACTTCAACAGTGTTCACTACATAGGTAGAGCTAGGTAGTAAGTTATAAAAATATATATGGCAATTAAGCTACATATGCCTGACGAATCATAGCGTGGCTTAAACGCGGAATATTCTCTCTCTCTCTCTCTCTCTCTCTCTCTCTCTCTCTATATATATATATATATATATATATATATATATATATATATATATATATATATATATATATAATGTCCGAAAAAATATGTATACACATTCTGCATGTTATAAATCGTTCAATTAACCGATTTTGACTCGAAAACAAGATTGGCATAAGACTGGGAGAATGAGAATGCATATTCAAATATATAAAAAGTAAAATAAAAAAAAAACATTAAAAAAAATCAATTTTTAATAAAGATAAAGACCACTTGGGGTAATAGCATGGACCTTAGTATCGTTTAATATCCATTGTGCTTGTATTATACAAGCAAAATATGTATGATAATATTTTATTATATAACTTTTATTCTTTTTATTTTAGTATGCAGTCAAGGGATGTTCAAATGCCCAAAAGACGGCTTCTGTTTACCCAACTACAAGAAGTGCGATTTTGTGAAAGATTGTTCCAGTGGATTTGATGAGCAAGGATGCCGTAAGAATATTTTACAGATTTTTATTAAAATCATTTATTTCCAAAATACTGAAAACCTCATTGATCAAATCAGTTTTGCGGACGTAGTTGTAAGCAATGTTTTTGCGTGCATCCCTTTTACTTTTTTAATGTCGCTTTTTTAGATGATAAATGGAAAGAAAAGAAAAGGACAGTATGTAGCGGGACGGGTAGAGAAGGAAAGGCAGCGACTTAAAATTTATCTTTTTTTTTTTTCTCTCCCTCACCTTGCTAAGTATGCTGCAAAAATAAACATAAATCTTGGTAATTTATCAAATTTGGGAAAACATATAGGAATTGAAGAGCAATAATATAACGCAAAGTAATAGGTAAGGTTGGAAACGTGAATGAACTTATCTCAACTCGAAGTTATTTAGTGAAGAATATTACTACTATTACTACTACTACTACTACTACTACTACTACTACTACTACTACTACTACTACTACTACTGCTACTACTACTACTACTACTAATAATAATAAATCTAGCAATGGTTATGTTAAACTTTAAAAATAGCAAATCACAACATTCCTTTAGCATCAATAAGGCGAATAATGGGACAATTAAAATCTGGGGAAAAAGGGGGAAAAAACTAAGCAATCATCAAATTAGATCAAATCATAAATTTAAATTATCCTTCCAAGAATTGGGAAAACAAAAACTGACACAATATGATATAGAATTATGTAGACTTGGGGAAACATCAAATGATAGATTAGGTCTCAGAAACAGAGAGAGCCAAACAATAACCTTGGTAAGGGAAGACAGGAAAGTGAAAGGTTATACACCAGATCTGGAACTATTCAGTCCACCCATATTTTGATGAACTTTTATAACACCCTTAAACAAAACATTAATTAATCGTGGACTGACAATGTAAAGATGAGCCAAATTCTTATTTGGGCTTCAATTTCCCAGTTTATCGGTTAAATATTTTCATACAGACATACACACATACATCTACTATTCTAGCTATATAGATTTGGATGAAACATAGTTGATAAATATTCATTAATATATTTTTACTTCAACAAGAACTTTTTTATTTTATATTTTTATTTCTTTGTTTACTTATTTATTTTAGGCAATCAATTTTAGATCTTTGTAGAAAAGTAAAAAATCAAAAACCCTAAGGCCAAACTCATTTAAGTAGTACATATTTTCGTGATAGGTTTGGTTTGGTTGTTTTTGTTTTACGGCATATCAACCCTTTTCAGGTTATTTAATGCCGAATCCAGTTATTTTGAAGAAAATTTTTTTAATAGAATATATTTTTTTTTTCAAGTCGGTTTCTATTTAACCTATAGTTGGGACCGTAACAGGTACTACCACTCCGGATCAGAGTGGACCTGGGAGTAATGGCAATTAAAGGGTGGCTCCACACTCCTCAAAGCCCGCAAGCTGGGGCCTCACCATCGGATATAGTTTAAGGTCATATCCAGAACCTTTCGTGATAGACAAATATAGATAAAGCGTTCACCTTCACTTCCAATATGTTATGCCATCGATATCGAAAAATTAGAAACATGGCATAGCTAGTAGATATTATAGAGACCTTAGCTAGACGGGGATGGGGGTTCAGCGTATTGCCATTGTTGTGTGTCAAACTTGTAATAGAAATAAGGTTAAAAAGACAAACTATTTTCGTTAAATCAGCGGTCGGATACATAAAGCGTTTGCTTTCACTTCTAATTTTATCTCGTAGTGAGTTCGAATCTCACACTTGAAAATTATTTTATTTATTTTTTGTTTTTTATTTGCTATCGCGTTGAAGTTATTTCCTAACTGATAGCTATCGTCATTAAAACCTGTATTGTTTAAAATACGAAATGGATGAACACTATTTAATACAATTTCTTTTAATGTTGACTATAATTTTTTTTTTCTTTTGAAATTGAGAAATGCAGCAGAAATGGATACTTCATTTGGTCAATTATAATAAAGTCGTATTCCTGTCTGTCTGTTAGTTCACAATTTAATTAATATGTACAAAAGGTACACTGTTTCACAAACGAATGTTCATTCTATTTATACAATGTATTCAAAAGAAATCTATATTCAATGATTACTCTCATTTGCATATAATATTAAAGAAAATCTATTTTATCAATTAGCCCTATATTATTAGTTATTTGTTATAATTTTAATTTAATTTATATTTAATCTTATTTATTCTCAATTATTAATAACTGATAACATTTGCGTTTAAAACCGGAAGTAAACTTATTTATTTAAGCTAGGGGCTTATTTCCGGTTAAAGCTATGAAAGTTACCTCACGTTTGATTTTCATAGACCAAAATGGATATGTTTTATGCTTCCCTAAATCCAATATTTGGTCAGCTTTTGTAACAAGTTAGGATATTTGGTGTATCTTAAATAGTATGCTACTAATTCCGCCGCCTGGCAATGTTTTCACTGGGCAACACCGGGTATATACAGCTAGTACTAAATAATACCAAAGAAAGAAAATATAATGTAGTCCATCACTCAATAAATTCCTCTCCTTACAAATAGATAGCGCCACAAATAAAAGAATCCATATTTTCCTCAAGTACTAACCGTCAAGTGTGTTAATCAAAATGAAGATCTTCAATGTATATATATAATATGTGAAGATCTTCGGTAGTGAAACATGGGCCCTTACATCTTGCCAAAGTGAAATCTTAGCAGAGGCACAAAGGAAGATGGAGAGAATAATATTGGGCATCACTCTACAAGACAGAAAGACAAACATCTGGCTCTGCCAACAAACAAGAGTTATTGACATCAATACTGTTACCAAGAGATCCAAACACAGATGGATAGGGCATGTAGCCAGAAAACATATCAATAGATGGTCCATCAAAACAATGGAATGGACATCTCATGAACATAAGAGGCAAAAGGGAAGACCAAGAACGAGGTGTGGTCCCACATAGCAGTGGATAGCTCAGGACAGAAATAGATGGCTAAAATTCAAGGAGGAGTTCCTCATTGAGTGATAAAACCCTTATTGATTGATATTGATTGATCGAACCGTCAAATGGCGCTTGTCAAAATTTAAGGTCAATTAGATTAGTAATTTATAAATTGCAGTTATTTAAGTGAAACTACTGTTTTTATGGAAATCGCTAACAATAACGAAAAATAATAAATTATTACGAATATAGGAGATGCCTATTGACTTTGTCTTGAAAAGGCCAAGGCTATAAATAGAGGGAAAACAGTCTGCACGGAGAGAGTGCCACAAGTTTGCAGTTCTTGGAAAGAAAGTACTAGAATAGGAAGCTGTATTATAGGGAGAGGTATTATAACAACGAATAGATGGAGACCAGTGGACAAAAAAGACAAGTAGACCAAAGGAAGCAGGGAATATATTAGGCAATTCTGAATAACACGTCATATAGAGAAGACTGAGACTAGTAACATTGCATGCGAATTATTAAAAAAAAAAAAAGGAAAAATCTGAATTTACTATGTTGTCAAAATGTTTTCTGATGGGAAAAATACTATTCAAGCAAAGTAATAGCTTGCTGAGTGTTATTCGGATTCTGCTTCATTAGAAACAACAGTTAAGAGATAGTATGCTGACTTTAAACATGGTTGTCCAGACAAAAATAATGCTGAATGCTCATATCTGGCATCAAGTGATGGCTGACTATTTGCAAACCTCAAAAGAATGCTCCAGGGAAAGAGATTTGGCTCCAACAAAGAAGTAATAGCTGAAACTGAGGTGTTCTCTCAGGTCAAGGACACGCTGTTTAAAAAAAATCATTGAATTGTTAAAGAAGCATTGCAATGAGTGTAGAAGATGGCTATGTTGAGGAATATATGTCGAATTTCGCCTAAAGATTTGTTTATTAATTAGATCCAGGGCTTATTAAGTGGTGTGTTTTTAAAAATAATTTTTTACAAAGGAGTCACCACTTATCAAGACCCAGAGGCTACTTGAGGATAAGAGTTAATAAGTGTGCGGTAGTCAATGTGAAAATATAAAAGTAATTGTTAGTAGTGGAAATTTGGTAAAATTCGATTACTAAAGAGGACGCCTCATCCAGAATTTGTTTACGTTGGACTTGAAGACAGACCATATTGTAGCCAGCTGGAAAGCAGAGAAACAGAAAAGCGTCCCACATGTGCGCAGTTCTAAGAAAGAAACTTTGTTCATGGAATCTACGTTTAGGGTAAGGCACAGATAAAGAGTGGGGGAAATTATTGGTAATGGTTTCAACTAGACGAGTGTTTTTCATGAAAATTGAAGTGAAGTAGTCAAACAGAAATGAAATAGGTTTTAACATTTTATATGCTCTTAGTAATACTCTTAAATGAAAACGTGGAATTTAAATTCAAATATAACCATATCTTTTTTTGTTTGTATTTATAGCTGCCAATCGCCCGACAATCCGCTTGATCTATGGTATGATTTCCGGGTCCATGGGACGTTTGGAAGTCTATTTAAACGGCAGTTGGGGGACAGTCTATGGTCTCCGGTGGTCCCAAATCAATGCAGAAATAGCATGCAGACAGCTTGGTTACACGTACGTATCTAGAACTTAAGTTAACTATGCTTTCCTTTTAGCTCTTTAATATGACAAGGATGCGTGGTATTTTTTTTTCTTGTGTTGGAACGTAAAAGACCAGGAATGTCAGTGATGAAATTATTGGAACCATTTCGAGGTGATTACGTGTGAACACTCTGGAAGAATTGTTTGGTTGAAAGAAGGAAAGAATATTTTAGAATTAATAGTCAAGAATCAAGAATTAGCATGAATTTATTTTATTATTTTTTTTTTTAAGAATGGAAATCTAATTGCTGGCGTTGATGAATAAAAACAAAAAGAAACATGTAGAAGAACAGAAGAATCGTAGTACAGCGTATCCAAAAAAGTCACTAAAGGGTTTGGAACTGAAATAGATTCTTTACTTTTGATGATATCGTTCTGTAATTTTAACACAATCTGCCTAAGACATTGGCAAACCAAAAACATAAAATGCAAAATTCAAACAATCTTTATTGATAAAAAATAATGTCTTTTAAATGTTGCCCATTTTCAGCTTCGCATATTTGTTTTCTTTCCAAAACTTTATTCATAACAGATTGCAGAATCTCTGGATTGCAATTTAACTCCCTTATTTCGTTCCTGATTTTTTCCTTCAATTCTTGCAGGATTTGAGCCTTGTTAACATAGACTCTTGTTAACATAGACTCTTTCTTTAAGATATTTCCACAAGTCGGGGCTAGTCAAGTCTGGGGAATGATAATGTCTTTGAGTCAAAACAATTTACCCTTGATTTTGGTAAAACAATTTTACAACTTGCGTACGTTGTTCAATGCTATACTTATCCGTAATTAATTTCTAAAATATTATCTGTAAAATATTTGAAATAGAGAAAAAAAATAACCATTAATGGTAAAATGACAAAGATTTTCAACCCTATATTTGACTTCCAGATTTTCCTTTGAAAACGGATAAGTCTCACTCCAAAGATGGTTGCTAGGGTTCTTTCTGATTTTGACCAGTCTAAGACTTCCAGTCCTGATTCAGCTCCTGGTGTTGCTTCTCCTCTGTCTCCCTCTGATCAGTTGAAATATGTAGCTAATCTAAAAGTTGACTCACTTATGAATTGGGGTAGAAAATTACTTGTTTTGTTTTATCCTATTAAAACTCAACTCGTGTCTTTCAATCGTAGGTGTGTCCCTTTTCTTCCTGAGATTTTCACGGATTGCTTTGCTCCCAACGAGGACTCTAAAACTTCTTGAGCTTTCTTTCTCATCAAAGTTTTCTTGGAGATCATATATTAGACCCATTACTAGTTCTGTTTCTTAGAAAATCGCTTTAACTGTTTTTTAATAATTGGACGTTTTATAATTTTTAAATATTTTTTAAATAGTTAATTATTATTTATAAATTCACATTGTTATATAGCCTAACAAATTAAACATTTTTAGTAATCACACATTCAATACAGTATAGGAATGAATGTGGTTCGGCAAGACAATCAATTTGCAATCGGGATCTATCGATTTTTAGGACCAAGGTTGCAGGTGCAGGAATCTCTAGTAGTCGAAAATAGTAGAGTATCACCGGGACCGTTAAAGGTAAATTTAACGTGATCTCCGATTTACAGAAGCCTTTCAGCAAATCACATCCTCACCCATATAAAATAAAAAGACGTGAACAATTTCGGAAAAATAACACCTGACAAAGAAATCGAGATCGTTGTATTAGGATGAAATTTATTTGTTTTTTTTAATTTTTTTTTTTCAACATAGAGGTCACCACTTATCAAGGCCCAGAGGCCACTTGAGGGTAAGGGTTATTGAGTGTACAGTAGTCAATGAAATAATTTCGTAGTAATCATTAGTAGTGGAAATTTAAGAGGACGGTTCATCAAGAATTTGTTTATGGTGGACTTGAAGACAATCAAATTGAAGTCAACTGGAAAACAGACAAACTGAAGAAAGTTTCACAGGCGTGAAATTCTAAGAAAGAAGCTTTGTTCATGGAATCTACATTTAAGTTTAGGCGGAGATAAAGAGTGGGGGAAATTATTGACAGTGGTTTCAGCTAGATGGGTGTTTTTCATGAAAGTTTGACAGGGGGGGGCATAGATCAGAGCTCAGACGAGCACTTGCCATGGAAATAACGATAAAGCAGAAACTAACTTGCAACGTCTCTTTTGTGGGGAAGAAGTTGCAGAGAAGAGAAAAGGGCATCTCCCGCTAAGCTACAAAGTCTATTTTGAACTCTGTCAAGGCAGGATAAGTTGCTTCAAGCAACTCCTGCCCAGACATGACAACAGTACTCCATCATTGGATGTACTTGGCTCTTATATAGATAGAGAATTGCATCAGCAGTGAGATATCTACTGGAGTGGTAAAAGGATCCCATTATTTTTCCGGCGACCATGGCAACATTTGATGTACATGTTCCATTTCAGATCAGGAGTAAAGGTCAAGCCCAGAAGCTTGTCGAAACATTGAGCCTCCCCAAGACGAGAGCCATTCATTTCAATTGATGCCAGATGGGAATCAGTGTGTTGATGATGTAAAGATAGAAGCTTGGTTTTAGATGCATTAAAAGTAACCAGCCACCTTTTTCCCCATTGTACCACGTGCTCAAGATCAGAGGAGAAAGAATCAGAGAGAACTTGGCCATTTATGGTCTTTGAAGTGCTGCCATAGATGGTAGTGTCGTCAGCATAAATGTCTACAAATGATCTAAAGATGTGTTTTGGTAGATCATTGATGTAGATCAAGAAGAGAGTTGGGCCTAGGATAGACCCCTGAGGGACTCCAGCATTAATACTGAGAGCTTCTGATTTCTGTCCATCAGCCACCACTCTTATAAACCTATCAGAGAGAAATGATTTAATGATTAAGAAGAGATTTCCAACTATATCGTAGCTTGAAATCTTGTGAAGTAGGCCTTTATGCCATACCCTATCAAAGGCTTTGATATGTGAAGAGCAATTGTCTTAGAAAGGGAGCCTTTGTCGAGAGATTCGCTAATCCTATGAGATATAGCTGTTAGCACATCTGCTGTAGCTCTAGCAGAGCGGAAACCATATTGCATATCACTAAGAAGGTTATTTCTACTGAGGTGGTTGACTACTTCTTTATTTAACACAGATTCAAGCAACTTGCTCATGACGCACAGGAGACTTATTGATCTGTACTGAGAGGGAAATGACCGATCACCTGAATTCTTAAATACAGGGCATACTTATGATGTTTTCCAGGGTGTTGGAAAGCAATTCTCCTTAATCAGGAAACGCATTGAATCGCAAAAGATAGGAACTCGTGATTTCTGGAAAATCTATAATAGTGTAGTGACTAAAGGGCAATCATCAATTCCCCCACTGAGCAACAACCAGAAGGTTACATGTACAGCAATGGAGAAGGCGGAACTGCTTGCCCAGCGATTTGCCTCCAGCTCTACTTTAGAGCCAACAAACAACTCTCTCCCAAATTTCCATATGCGGACTGAAGCCACATTAAATGATGTAAAAATCATCCCTTCTCATGTCCGCGATATTATAAAAAACTTCACCTCAAAGGCGTGTGGGCCTGATCTCATCCTTGCTATACTAATTAAGAAATGTTCAGCCAAACTAGCCCCCATACTTTACAAGTTCTACAATAAATGCCTTGCTGAATCTTGCTTCCCTAATAGCTGGAAGATGGTCTCTGTGGTACCAGTGTACAAGAGTTCTGGTGAAAGAACAGACCCTCTCAATTATCGCCCCATTAGTCTCCTCCCACTCTTCACTAAAATCTTTGAGACCTTAATTAATCCAGCACTAGTTCACCACCACGCAAAAGTAAATCTTCTCTCTGACAAACCGTATGGATTCAGGCAATGTCGGTCTACTGCAGATATTTTAACAGTCATCTCTGAACGCATTTACCATGTACTAGATAAGGCAGATGAAGCCAGGGCTGTAGCCCTTGATATATCCAAGGCCTTTGACAAAGTCTGGCATAAAGGGCTGCTAATGAAAATTAAATCGTATGGTATAACTGGACATATACTAAATATAATTAGATCATTTTTAGACAATAGAAGCATACAGGTTGTCATTGACTGACGTACATCCAAGCAACATAACATTAATGCAGGAGTGCTTCAGGGGTCGATCCTTGGACCATTATTATTCTTGATATTCATAAACGACCTCTCTGATAATATTGTGTCTGAGATGGGTATATTTGCTGATAATACAATGCTCTATAATACGCATGAGGGAAGAACAGATGCACATAAATCTAAGAAATTGGGAGAATCGTTAAAAAATGACCTCCAGACTATAGTGGAATGAGGCCACAAACGGGTGGTAACATTTAATGCTAGTAAAACTAAGCTGCTTTCCTTTAACAATTACAAGACGCCTCTCCAACCTCCTAAATCCATGACAAATAGCACCCTACCTGAAAATTCTTCCTTCAAACTCCTCGGCCTAACATTTGCGGGCAATATGAACTGGAACAAATACATAGAGGATATTGCAAAGGCTGTTGCAAAGAAAGTGAGTTCCCTCTATCAAGCTAGAAGACTACTCACACCTTTACAAGGCGACTATTCGCCCATGCATGGAGTAGTGTTGCCACTTCTGGGTTGGTGCATCTACCACTAGTCTCTCCTTCTTTTATAAAGCCCCAAAAAGTTATCAATCTAATCCGTTCCACTTTATCAACTAATCTCCAGCCCCTGTTCCATCGCCGCAATGTTGCATCACTGTGCCTGTTTTACAAATATTTTAACGGAACGTGTTCTGATGAATTCGTTTCACTTGTACCCCCTCGACATACATATTCCCGACAAACCCGCTTAGTAATAAGATCTCACCCCTTCACTGTTGATGCCCCTAAATGCCAGAAAGCTTTCTATTCTAATAATTTCTTCCCTCAAACAGCTAGATTTTTTAATTTCCTTCCTGCTGCCTGCTTCTCTGGCTATACTGATATGTAGAAGTTTAAATGTAACATAAACAAATACCTTGTTAATCTTTCCTATACATGGCCCCAAATAGTAGCCCCTTATGAAAGGGAGAGAGAGAAATAAAAACTGTTGTAGATAGTGCTGATGCCGTAAAAGGCTTGGGTTTTCTTTTTCGGCATAAGAAGAAATGTAAAAAGTGAGTGAATGAGAGAGAGTGAATTAGAGAGAGTAAAAGAGAGAGAGAGGGAGAGAGAGAGAGAGAGAGAGAGAGAGAGAGAGAGAGAGAGAGAGAGAGAGTGCGAGAGAGAACACGTGCAAGGGAGAGAGGGGAAATAAAAACTGCTGTAGGTAGTGTTGATGCCGTAAAATGTATGTTTTTTCTGCATAAAAAAAAAATGTACAAAGCGAGCCAGCAAGAAGGTTGGGAAGAATATATGCAGAGAGAGATATCGAGAGAGATATCGAGAGAGAGAAAGAGAGAGAGAGGAAATACAAAAATGGTGTAGATATTGTTGACGCCATAAAATGTAAGAAAATGAACGCAGCAGTATACTCAGAGGGCAAAAGTAGGTATCATTGCGCCACCATATTTGAAGGGTACATTAGCATTCGTTTAGCATGCGAATACCGTTAATTTGGAATATAGAAATGGTCAGAGCTCAGCCAATCAGAATAAGCAGAATTAGTCTGGGAAAACTTTATTATTTTTAAACGGAAAAGGGAAAGATTATTTCATGTCTATGGGTTTATGATCAAGTTACGAAGGTTGCAAGCACAATATATGTATAATGTGTATATTTCCTTCTGATGTGGACTGGGGGCGGTAGGAAGACTTGATACTTAGAGGGAAAATAGGAACTATTCCTCTAAAGATGGTTGCAATTGTGATGAGCAATCCTAGGATGAAATGTAGGATTTTATTATAAAAACTAAATGTGTCTAAAATGTCGTTCTAAAGTTACATAAGATAATGGCTAATAACCTAGACATAATAAATTTGTATGTGGCATCTGTTGTTGCAAATCTACGGTAATTTCGTCCAGAGGGGAATTTCTTCAATCACAATATTATATATATATATATATATATATATATATATATATATATATATATATATATATGTATATATATATATATATGTATATATATATATGTATATATATATGTATATATATATATGTATATATATATATATATGTATATATATATATATATATATATATATATATATGTATATATATATATATATATGTATATATATATATGTATATATATATGTATATATATATATGTATATATATATATATATGTATATATATATATATATATATATATATATATATATATATATATATAATCTTTCCAACAATTTTCTGGGGAATATGTTTGTTTCTGATGAGTTGTTTAGTGGACTTCTGCTATTCAACAAAAGATGTATAAGATGTACTTCATAAAAATATGAGTGATAATTAAATGTCTTCGTTTTTTGGAATGTTCACTAACGATATATATATATATATATATATATATATATATATATATAAATATATCTATCTATATATATATATATATATATATATATATATATATATATATATATATATATACTCGCATGTCACGAGATCAGAAGTATGGCCGTGTGGTTATGAAATACCCTAATCCTCCCTCTGACTTTCACCTCCTCCCAGCCATGAAATTGTTTTTGAAAGGAAAGCGTTTCCTAGATGATGCAGCCTTGGTTTCTGGAGTCACGTCGTAGTTGGAGGACCAACCTGGGGTGTTCTACAAAAACGGTCTCCAGAGCTGCATCAAACGATGGGAGAAATGCATAACTCTGAGTGGTTCCTATGTAGAAAAAGACTAATAACTGTGCCAAGTCTCGTTGCTCTACTGCTATGGGAAGTGGGTCAGGGGCATTACTTATTGCACACCCCTCGTGTATATATATATATATATATATATATATATATATATATATATATATAATTCAAATTACACATACAAGTACAACTAATTAAAAATAGGGGAGAGAAAGTGTGTAGGGACAAATAAATTGTTTTCATTTTATATTTATTTATTTATTTATTTATTCATTACAGTGGTTTCTACAAGTCTGCAAGGTTTGGGACATTCTTCTATGGCACTGGAAACATCTGGCAAATTGATTGCTTCGGTAATGAAACCAAACTCCAAGATTGCAGCACATTGAATGTCGTTGATTATATTCCTCACGATTTTGATGGCGGTTTGACTTGCTATAATACCAGTAAGTGACACTATAATTATGCCTCTCTCTAAAATCTCTCTCTATATATACTGTTTAACAGGGGTTGAAGAAGTAATGAAGGATTCTTTAAATGTGGACCTGTCAAAATGTGTGAGGCTCAACAGGTACGGCGGAGCTTAAATATGATAATAGAATTATAGACAAAACCTCTCCGACTGGCAGTTTTTCCTTATATAAATACATGTATACCAATACATGGCTTTTTCTTATATGTATTAGAAGTTGATTTTCAGTTATTTTGTAAAATGTAAAATGTTGCCTCAGAGAAAGTTGAACAAACATATAGGGAGTGCAATTATTATTAAAAAAAAAAAAAAAGGTTTCTAACAGCAGCCGTAAGACGAGCATTTAATTATAAAGATTGTCTACTTTGATACATCCAAAAATCCTTGTCTTTGAAAGATGTATATGTTAAACAAGCTGGCAGCCTGGCGTTGTCCAGTCGTTTAATACGCTTAAACGTGATATTTTAATTTATACAGATTGTGTATGAATTATTACAGAATAAAACTTCTAGTGATTATTATATATTACAATAATTTGCCCGGTTTACTAATTTCCCAAAACAATTTAAAAAATTTAAAAAATAATAATGATAATGTCGTTCATCAACTTCATTCTGTGTTTGTTTACAATATCACGTCAGTCGATATTTGGGCTTGACGATGAATGCTCTGGAAATGTCACTTCTGATTAAAGTTTAGTTTTGAAATATGCAAACGAAGAACTGATTTGAGGCGATTTTAAATGGCATCTCCTTATTATCGTAAATTGAACTCATTAATAATAATAAAAAAAAAACTAAAATGGTGAGGTGCACCCGGGATTGAACAGGAGATCATTCGATATGTAGTCGAATGCTCTACCACTGAGATATATCTCAAGAAGGGGTTTCTGCCTCCAGAGATTACTTAAAGGACGCGCAAGTAAAAATTCGGCACATAGAGAAGAACATACATATTCGAAACCTCTTCCATTGTTTTCCCAGAAAAATTTATACATATGATTAAAATTTTATAAAAATATGATATATGTGAAGTTTCAGGGAGGGAGGTGTCTACCCTCATAGCCCTCTTAAAGATGCACTAAAGATTCAGAATCACTTTCATCGTCTTATCCAGAAAATTTTACATATGAATATACTTTTAGTTTTTATGTACATCCTCTAATCTTTCCTTCTATACAGAACACTGAGAAATATTGACATTTATATATTTAGATTAATGATTAAGTTTTTAAGGCATGTAAAAATAAGAAATCGAAAATGGTTATTACAATAAAATTTGTTTAGAAATTTTGAATGAACTAGTTGTTAGTACTTTAAAACAAACATGAATACAAAAAGGAAAAGAGACTGATAATATCTAGAAGTTCATTATGTAAGTCAACGGACAATGAAAAAAAATCCCCTAAATTTTCAGGCCTGATACAAATAACTGATTTTCGTGAAAATATTTCTTATTGATACCGTACTGTTACATACATACAATCTGCCCTACAATTTTCCAACATTTTTTTCTATAACACATTTTCCAGTAGTGAAAAAACTTGAATGGTCTTTGATAACTGCTCTCTGTTTATTTTTCTGGTTTCGCCCGCTGATTATAAACTTCACAATTCGCTACTTAAAATGATTGAAACAAAATTAATCATTAATAAAATGAGGACAAAACTAATTGATGAGAAAAAGATAAAAATTTATTGATAAGAAAAAAAAAAAAGATAAAACTAATGCATACGGAAACGTAAACAAGATTAATCGATAATAAAAAAGAAGAAAAAGACAATTGATAAAAATGTAAGATAAAATAAAATCAATAAGACAAAACTAATCGATAAGAAAAAGGAAGACTAAACTAATCGATGAGAAAAAGAAATGAAAACTAATCAATAAGAAGACAAAATATCAGGATCAGAATGTACTTGGGAATAATGACAACAATTAGTAACTCCATACTCCCCAAAGATCCCATATTGCGGTGGATGAAGTTTAAGGTCATACCCTATATCAGGTTAGAATAGATAATATTTGAATAATTGAAAGCGTTTAAATAAATGAAAAAGTGAGGTAGAAAGCTATGAGATCGATTGGTTTCCGATGGTTGAGCGAGATGGGGTAGGTCAGTTTCATAATCATGCTGATGCACCATTCTCATTAGATCAACGATGTTGAGCCTAGGCAGTATCAGGTAAGCGACCATTTGGAAATACCAGGTACTACCCGTAGAAGAAGGATAACACCTTCCTGCACAAACTAAGGTCATTAAATCATCTCGCCTGTGTCGGGTACACAAGCGACTGGGGACTGCCTGTGAATGTAATATTCATTAGAAACCTCTTCTTTCAGTAGAAACCGGTTCATTCTGATCAGGATGTATACCGGATCAAGACAGGTGGAAATATATTTCCTAAAAAAACGTCTAAAGTTTAGTCTTCAAATATATATTTAAATTTTTTTTATTTCTTTTCAACTATCTTGAACTTATTGTATATTTTTTCAGCTAAAAATTGAACTTGAATCGATGAAAACTCTTTGTTTTTTTTTTTTTAATTTTTATTTTAGCCTGTGAGCCAGGAAAGAAAATATGTCCGAGAGAGAATTCCAATTCTACTATCTACTGCATACACCCTGATCAATTCTGTGATGGCGACTTAGATTGTCCAGGTGGAGAAGATGAAAATAATTGCTGTAAGTATGATTGAAAGAAGACACGCCTTACCATCGCCACGTATAGTTATTGAGAACAGTTTAACACAAGTATTTGTTTACATTGGATTTTACCATGTGGTCATGCATTCCACAGACCAGAAGCACTTGAAAATAAAACTGTTCATGGAAATTAAACCTAACGCTAGGCATATACAGGAAGAAAGAAAAGTCTTGTTTTTTTTTTTTTAAGTTTTAATAATAGGAGACGAATTCTTGCTGTGAATACCTGACAAGAAGAAACGAAAGATTGGAGCTTAGTCAAGCACCCTCCATAGAAATAACAACAGAGTAGACAAAGACTAGCAATGCCTTTCTGTGGCAGAACAGAAGATATCACCTCACATTAAATTTCGTAAAACCTTTTATCAGATTTTTTCGTTTAAACCTTAAGATTACTAAACTGATTAAAATACGAAATTCTCAAATAACAAAAATTAAAAAATTCTTTTTATCACCGAATCCAGATGACAGAATCAAATTTTTTTTTGGCAGGTTAAAACGATTTACCTTGCGGGCATAATTGTAAACAGATTATAGGTCTAGGGTCGATGTTTTCACAAAAATTTTGATAACCTTTTGGGATATAATTTTAAGATGTGGCTTGTGCGTTTGCAATTACATTGGTGGTTAATTATAGGATTGAACAATATGAGAATCCTATGAGATAGATTACACACACACATACACACACACACACACACACACAAACACGTATAGATATCTATATAATTATTTACTATAATAATTATTAAATACCTACAGACACTAGCGTTTCATCCTTTTGGGAATCTTCAGTGCAGTGTGTCACAGTTAACACCAGTCGATAGATTCGAACCCGGCGACAGAAGCCATCTCTGGCTTCATTAGCAGGGACCATATCCATTCAGCTACCGTTAACTGTGAGAAATTCTATTGAATTTTAAACATTTATTTTATTAAAATGTTTTTAACATTAGTCAGAGTAATGATGATTTGCGCATAATACACACACACACACACACACACACACACATATATATATATATATATACATATACATATATATATATATATATATATATGTATATATATATCATCCACAGATGGATTGTTTCACTGCATCACAGTTTTTCATTGTGGCTAGACTAGCACTCATCCGAAAGCCCTGAATCGTGCCAACAACAATCGAGTCGATAGTCAGCAGCTCTAACCACCAGATCACTGGAACAGGCGCCACTAGTAATGATATCTAACAATGCTTTATACAAACATAGGGCCGTCGCTCCCAAAAGTGTTCTATTTGTTTATTTAAAAATTTTCGCTAAAGTAGAAGAATGCGATGTTGTCTTAAGAAGATTTTCTTCTCAGCTAACCAACGATTGCTGAAGGAGAATTGCTTCCAAAATCTCATCAGTATGCCCTGTATTTAAGAATTCAGGCGATCAGTTATCTCCCTCTCAGTACAGGCCAATAAGTCTTCTGTGCATCATGAGTAAGTTTCTTGAGTCTGTGTTAAATAGAAAAGTAGTCAACCACCTCAGGAAAAATAACCTCCTTAGTGACATGCAATATGGTTTCCGTTCAGCTAGATCTACAGCAGATGTGCTAACAGCTATATCTCATAGGATTAGTCAATTTCTTGATGGAGGCTTCCTTTCTAGGGCAATTGCTCTTGCCATATCAAAGGCATTTGATAGAGTATAACATAAAGGTCTACTCAATAAGATCTCCAGCTATGGTATAGCATGAAATGTTTTCTCAATTATTAAATCATTTCTCTCTGATAAGTTCATAAGAGTAGTAGTTAATGGGCAAAAATCAGAAGCTCACAGTATTTATGCTAGAGTCCCTCAGAAGTTCATCATGTGCTCAACTCTCTTCCTGATCTACATCAATGATCTACCAAAACACATCCTAAGATCATTCATAAACATTTATGCTGACGACACTATCATCTATGACAATACATCAAAGACCATAAATGATAAAGTTCTCTTTTATTCTCTCTCCTCTGATCTAGAGCACATGGTACAATGGGGAAAGAGGTGGCTGGTTACTTTTAATGCATCTAAAACCAAGCTTCTATCTTTACATCATCAATCCTCTGATCCCCCGTCTAGCATCAATTGAAATGAATGGTTTTTATCTTGGGGAGGCTCCATGTTTTGACAAGCTTCTGGGTCTGACCTTTACTCTTGGTATGAAATAAAATGTGTACATCAAATCAGTTGCCAAATCTGCTAGAAAAATGGTGGACCCATTCTACTGCTCCAGTAGATATCTCACTGCTCTACCTGTATAAGAGTCAAGTACTTGCAAGGATGAACTTCTGTCGCCACATCTGGAAAGGAGCTGCTAGAAAGTCTTTATCCTACCTTGACAGTGTTCAAAATAGACTTCATAGCCTAGTGGGGGGTGCCTTTTTCTCTTCCCTGCAACCTCTTTCCCACAGAAATGACGTTGCGAGGCAGTTTCTGCTTTATCGTTATTTTCATGGCAAATGCTCGTCTGAGTTCCAATCTATGGTTCCCCCTGCCCTGATTTTCATAAAAAAACACTCGTCTAACTGAAACCACTATCAATAATTTCCCCCACTCTTTATCTGTGCCTAATCCCAAACGTACATTCCGTGAACAAAACTTCTTTCTTTGAACTGCACGACTGTGGAACTCTCTTCCATTTCCTTGCTTTTCAGTTTACTACTATATAGTCGTCTTCAAGTCTAACGTAAACAAGTTCTTGATGAGCCGTCCCCTGAAGTAATACAATTTATTTAATTTCCATTATTAATGATTATTACAATACTGTCCCATCGACTACTGTACACTCATTAGCCCTTATCCTCGAGTGACCTACGGGCCTTGATAAGTGGTGACCTCCTTTGTAAAAATAAAAAAATCACTACCAAAAGTGCTCAACCCGAGAAGGAAGGCTTATTCCAACAAACAAACTGTTTCACTGTATCACAAGTCTAATGTAAAAATTATATATAGGTAGATTATATATATATATATATATATATATATATATATATATATATATATATATGTATATACCTTCGTATGGAATCTTAGGTTAAGGCATCAATATGATTAAAGTACCTGACCCCTGATGCAGTCCTCTACCCGTATAAGTGCCAGATTCATCACAAGGTCGAGTACTGCCGTGATTTCTGGAAAGGTGCCAATCGGAACACTCTTTCTTGTCTTGGCAGAGTAAAAAATCGACTTCACAATATCGTTCTTTTCCATAGAGTCTTTTTCATACAAGAGAGATTACTAACCTCTCTCGACTGTACTGTAATCTCTGCTGCCCTCTCTGTAAAGTAATTATGGGACGTAATCCCGCATTGGGGAGCTTTAGATCCCCCCAGAGGCCCGTGGAGGGCCGAATAGCTATGTTAAGATAGCTTTTGACCGATCCTGGGTAACAGCAGGTGCCTCGGAAATTTAGGGTGTATAAATATAAATATATATATTTTATTTCATGTCAAAATAGATATTGTTTGAAATCAGGGAAATATATTTTGCAGTTAAGTTGATGACAGGAACTTGAAGCGTATCATTGTCTGGCCTTGGTGAACTCAAAGTCGGATGTCAGAATTGAGATCTGACCTTAGCGAGTCGTGAGAATTAGTAATTAAAATCCCAGATTTGGGAATTGTACCCACGCAAAACCTGGGGCTTTTTGATGTCGTGGCGAAATCTTATTGGCTGGGAGAGCTTCCACCCCATCCACATACCTTACTATATGTATGACTGTTGCGCGAAGATGAGATTAGAATGGAGAACGGTGAAGAACAGAGGAGAAGAACAGACCGTATAGAGACATGACCCCTCTACCTCCTCATTCAACCATCTGTCGCTGTCTGTGAAGAGATTTGAGACTTTGAAAAAACTTACTAAGAACTGAATGATATTGTAAAAACATCTGTACATAAGTTTGAAAATTAACTCTATAGACTAGATACACGAGTTTGTTTTTCTTCCTGCCTGCAGCTTCGATATTCGCTTTCAGCATACAGGATTCATGTAACAACCCTCAGAGATGACTAAACACGACACGACCCGAGAATTACAGAGAAACAGGGTTTCTAACCACCTTCTTCACGAGGAGGGGTTACATTTACAGCAAGAACTCGTCCGGCTACGACCACAGCAAAGATTTTTTTTTTTTATCTCTCGTTGTACCCAAAACTAAACTGGACTTTGTATGAACAAAGTTTCTTTCCTATAGTATCTCATTTTACGAACAAGATATTACCTGTCTGCTTTTCTTCAAGTCTAATGTAAACAAATACTCATCTTCATGAATAATTAAATCCTCTTATGTAATCTTCTGTCTGTTTTACCCACTACTTTATGAAAATTGTCGAGCCATCAACAAAACTTAATTATATCACTTACATGCTATTCTGCACAATTATTTTGGACATTTTAGAAGTTTAAAAAAAGAGCAGAAAAGCTGGATCATATAAGAATCGCTAATTTTCACCCACACTTAAATTATTTGTAGTTTTTTTTTTTACTACATAAAGTTTTTGGAAATTAGTGATGGCCAAGAAACGGGTAATTATTTTGTTACATTTATATAAGAAAGTTACCCCTCACTTTAAAATCTTAAATATTGGGTAAAAAGTTAAAAATTAAACGGAAATCTTTAGCAAAATAATATGTAAGCGTGCACAGAAAATAAAAGAACAATGTTTGATAAAAAATGTCACGAAAAGGTGATTGGTAAATACCGAAAAAGCACACTGAAAATGCTCAATATAATTATTTGGAAAGAAATTTACTCATAAATTACTTGGTGATGGGAAAATTCCAATATTTTTCTCCGATTCTAATACAATTACTGATTCTAATTTTGATTCTAAAATTGACTTTGTAAGTAGAATCTCATTTTATTTTGAGGGCGGTTTTAGCAGAGAGTCTCATTTACTTTTAAATGTAGATATAATTTTCTTTTTAATTTTACAAACTTCTGAATATTTTTCCTTTATGTATTGTATTCAAGATTTTGATACAGTTATTGTACGAATTTCATGTATGTTTTCCATTGGTGTCAGCAATAGAAAACTAAGAGTTAAACAATTTTTTTTTAAATAAATGAGTAAGAGAATCGCTTTTGTAATCGGTAATTAGGCTAAAACATTTTCTGATACCGTTTCGAATACCCCAAATAGTTCTGATTTTTCGATTCTGATTAATTGTACGAACACTAATATTGATTTTATTTATTATATATTTTTTCAGCGAGTTGTACGGCCAATGAATTCACATGCCTGGATCACAAATGTATCGCAATGTCAGAAAGATGTGACGGTAAACCGGATTGTCCAGATTCATCAGATGAAATGAATTGTGGTAAGTAAAAATATGGTTGTTATTGATCCTTCTTGGCTGCAGCAATTTCGTTTCGGTTATTCTCCGATTTGTATTGTCTCCTCTTACTGATGTTAAAAGTCAATGTTGCACTCGATATTAATTCTTTAAAACTACAATAACTAAATAAATAAAATCCAGCATGACATTTAATCACAGATGATAGTGTTGAATATGGGGGTGGGCCTGCCGGAAATGTCACCCAAGAGGAATAAAACATACTTGTTTTGCATACATGTTTGTGTCACACATGCACGTAGCTGGCCGGAAGAGACAATGCATGCTTGGTTGTCATAAATAATATAATTGTTGATTGATTCAGCAGCACCTGCAAAGGTTATCCTTATCCACAAATGTTTTTTTTTTGTTTTTGTTTTTGTTTTTTTTTACATGTAAGTCACCACTTATCAAGGCCCGAAAGCCACTCGGGGATAAGGGTTATTGCGTGTACAGTAATCATTGGGATAGTATCGTAGTAATCGTTAGTATTGGAGATTTGATAAAGTGTCTTACTTAAGGGGGCGGTTCATCAGGAATTTGTTTATGTTGAACTTGAAGACATCCAAGTTATAGTCAGGTGGGAAACAGGCAGACGGAAGAGAGTTCCACTGGCATGCACTTCTAAGAAAGAAGCTTTGTTCATGGAATCTACGTTTTGGTTTTGGCACACTTAAAGAGTGGGGAAAATCTTTGACAGTGGTTTCAGCTAGACGGGTGCTCCTTGTGAAAGATTGGCGAGGGGGGGACCAGGGATTGAAGCTCAGACGAGCACTTGCCATGGAAGTAACGATAAAACAAAGACAGGCTCACTACGTCTCTTCTGTAAGAGAGAGGTTGCAGGGAAGAGAAAAGGGCATCCCCCACTAAGCCACGAAGTCTATTTTGTACTCTGTCAAGGCAAGATAGGCTGTTTTTAGCAGCTCCTGCCCAGATGTGGTAGCAGTACTCCATCCTTGGACGCACTTGGCTTTTGTATAGATAGAGAATTGCATCAGCAGTGAGATATCTTCTGGAGCCATAGAAAGATCCTACGATTTTTCCAGCGATCTTGGCAACAAACTTGATGTACGTGTTCCATTTCAGGTCAGGAGTAAAGGTAAATCCCAGAAGCTTATCAAAACATTGTGTATCCCCAAGACAAGAGCCATTCATTTCAATTGATGCCAGGTGGGGAAGAGAGTTGGGCACAGCAAGGACCTCTGAGGGACTCCAGCATTAATACTGAGGGCCTCTGATTTCTGCCCATCAACCACTACTCTTATGAGCCTATCAGAGAGAAATGATTTAATGATTGAGAAAACATTTCCAGTTATACCGTAGCTGGAAATCTTGTGAAGTAGGCCTTTATTCCATACCTTATTGAAGGCATTTGATATGTCAAGAGCAATTGCCCTAGAAAGGAAGCCTTTGTCGAGAGATTCACTGATCCTATGAGATATGACCGTTAGCACATCTGCTGTAGATTTGGCAGAACGGAAACCATATTGCATGTCACTAAGAAGGTTATTCCTGCTGAGGTGGTTGATTACTTCTTATTCGTCTGTACTGATAGGGAGATGACTTATCACCTGAATTCTTAAATACAAGGCATACTGATGAGGTTTTCCAGGGTATGGAAAAGCACTTCTCCTTAAACAGTTTTGTATAATTGGAATGCCGTCAGGGCCAGTTGCTTTACTGGAATCAAGGTTCTTGATTAGCTTGGCGACCTCACGCACAGATATTTGTATGTTGCGTAGCGTGTTGTCTGTTATAGGAGGAAATAGAGGGAGTTGATGACCTTCATCGCATAGGGTAGAATTAGCTGCAAAGTTCTTGGCAAATAGTTTGGCCTTGTCTGATGCTGATGAGATAACCTCAGGTGCATTGATGATGGGTGGGATAGAACGCATGCTTCTGGACAGGATCCTGTTTGCTATTTGCCAAAACTGGTGGGAACTAAGCCGCTGCTCAGCTACTTTGGATTTAATGGACTGAGCATATAGCTCTCTTGCATTTTTTATTACTTTTTTACAGTGGTTGCTGGCAGTCCTGAAAGCAGTTTTAGTCTCAGTGCATCTATTACTTTGGTAGCTATGGGAAAAGTGATTTCTGTACGTGATGGCAGCAGCACATTCAGGGGAGAACCATGGCTGGTTGTTAGGTTTTTGTTGGAATTACTGCATTACTGAATAAACACTCCAATTGACAGCAAATGCGAAGTCCCAGAATAGTGTCATAAATTATTATATAAACTAAACTGAAATTGAGATTCGAAGCTGACTGATAATCGGATTGGAGAAAAAGTACTCCATAAACTCCTATGTATCCCCCTTTCTTACTTATCACACTCGTTCACCATCACCATAAGTTTATTAAAGGAACACTACATATATTACAATTTAATTATTTATTCGCAGCCTGTTATCTTCATCTTCATAGTTGTTGTTTTACTACGTTTCGGTCAACTATTCCTCTGGTGTTGACCACAACAGGATAGGAATAAGGAGTCTCTAAACTGTATCCCCAGTAATTACTGGAGCTGTGACAACAGCATATTCTTTTCATTGTTTTGACTCTCGAGTGTGTATCCGTTGATATCTTATATGTTTTTTTCATATAGACTGATGTGATTCTCGATTGATTAACTGTGTCGGATATATACTCAAGAGTCAAAAGAATATAAAGAATATGCTGTGGTCACAGCTCTAGTAATTACTGCCTTCCATAGTTGTTGTTGCCTCACCACGTTTTGGTCAATTAATTCTCTGACCTTCTTTGGTAGGAGTGAAACCACTATTTTCAGATAATGTTCACTTGAAACCATAGAGAATTCAATATCTCTATCCACTACATGACTTGAAACAACAACTACTGTGAAGATAAGGATAACAATTCGCAAATAAATAAATAAATAAATAAATATACAAATTACTCATCTCAAAGGATTCCAATAAAAAATAATATATAAGATGATTATTCTTGTAACTTTAAACAAGCTCATTAAATTTGTTTTAAATAAATTCCAGCAAAGATTTCTTAAATCAGCAGTCATTATAAACTCTGACACAATTAAACAACATAACGGTTTCTACAATTTCTAAAATTTATCTCCTTTATTCAGCAAACAAACACTAACAGATATTATATATATATATATATATATATATATATATATATATATATATTTTAATTCGACCGTTTTGGATTTTACCATTCTTGGATTTTTTACCCTTCACCGGACTATCCATTCATGTGAAATCTTTTTATCATTTTTCTTTTACCTCCTATTCCCCTTACCTCACCCTTTTTTTTTTAACCAAGTAAGATTTGTGACTTACTTGTAGTTTAATTAAATACTTTTACATGCAAAATCCGATCCCGCATTTTGCTAATTCCTGCCCTCTGATGAGAAGGAGAATATTTCTTCGAAACTCCACGGATTAAGGACTATCCACTTATCTTGTGCTTCCTTTTTTAAAATTAAATATGTTTTTAACTCTTTTTCAAGATGTCTTATTAATGTTTTTAACTCTTTTTTCAAGATGTTTTATTAATCATTTGTTCATATATATATATATATATATATATATATATATATATATATATATATATATATAGAGAGAGAGAGAGAGAGAGAGAGAGAGAGAGAATTCTATGTAATATATTGAGTTTTACTGGGTTCGTGTAAATCAGTAAATTTTCATATACCAATAAGTTTTAAGCCAAAGAGAGATGACTAAAAAAATAAGCTACAAAATTATCATATTTCATAATTGAGCATTAATATACTGTATAAACAAAAACAAGACTTCAAAAAAGGTGTTGATAGCAACAGAAAGGGTATTTCATTGTAAGTATAAATACACTTTCTGTTGCTATCAACACATTTTTTGAAGTCTTGTTTTTGTTTATACAGTATATATATATATATATATATGTATGTATGTGTGTGTGTGTGTGTGTGTGTGTATAGTATCATCAAAAGTTAGAAAAACCATCAGAATGCTCAGTTAAATGTCATACAAGAAATAATATAAATTATTTTATTTAAATGCTATACTTTACTGTGTTAGTTAGAGTTAATCAGGTTTTATCAATCTGGCCATTTAGAATTAGGAAAAATCCTGGCTCGTTCATAGTCCAGATGGGGCCATCAGACCCATTTGAAGGAAAATATCTAAAACCTGATGCCAACTGGCTAACGGGGAAGATCGTTGAATTGCTCTTCTAAAAATATTTCTGGGTGATTTTACAAGCTGGTAGTTACTTTCTTTCTACCGCAGGATAATGTGACACAAAGTCAGAAGGTGCGAGAATCAAGTCAGCACGCCTAAAGAAGGAGCACTTTGGCTTATTAAAAATTACCTGGGCAGTCCTATCTGCATTCCCGGTCAGAGAGCTTTATGTAGCAACCTGGGAGAATTGGACAAAAGCCAACAAGGAAGAAGCCATTTCAACAATGGCCTTGACTCTGTTGACTTTGGTGCCATGGAAATACCATGGTTGAGTTGTGGGTGCTTTTATAAGTTGATTGATAAAGCTTAAAATTGTATTATTTATTTATTTATTTATTAGTAAGCATTTTATTGAAGAAAGTTATGTTGGAATATTTACCCCAAGTTTATTTAGCATATTTGACAACAAGAAAAATATGTAAACATTTACTTTGTTGCTATCCAATTCTAAATAATCTATTTCACCTGAAAAATTTTAAAATACTGTGTTGATATATCCAGAACATCAGGAAATTTAATCGGTTGTCTTGTTAGTTTGTCAGAGGTTAGGCCTCAGCAGCATTTAACCAGATTTGTAAGATCTGGAGGGAAAAAAAAATACTCTCATCTCTAAATTAAGATTTCATAATTGTCTTGTCCACATTTGCTACGTATATGAAAGTAAAATTTGGTATATCAAAATAAGCCATGAGAAGAAATTAGATACGCTTGATTCCAAGTGCTTTAGAAAACTTCTAGGGATTTTTTTACCTACAGACTTGAAATCTAGTATATAGGGTATTCAGACATGTGGAAACATTTTAAATCAGTTTTCATCTGGAGAAAGGGGCTGTTAAAGTGGTTAAAATTGAAAAATTAGTACGTGGGAGTCATCGGATTTTTATCTGTTTATCAACTGCTTCACCATGTTGGGAAACACTTTTTAAAGATCGTGGCAATCTGGTTTAATGGTTATCGTACTTGACTTTAGGTTTTGGTCCGGTTTTAACTCACATACTTTTTTTTTTTTTTACAAGAAATGAACTGTTTAGAAAAAACATAATACAGGGTGACCCAAAAAAAACCCAAAAGAAGCCATCTAGAACATATGCTGTAGAACGGAGAAAAAAAAAAAAGGGTCAAAGACCCTAGTGTTTTGGTGTGATGTTTTGAATATAATAAACTATTTATGGCCAGAGTTTCATTCCATTCAGACGAAACAGTGAGAAACGGGGCCTAATTATAGCTGGGGCCCGTTTTTATGGGTCACCCTGTATTCGCATGCACATGTTTCAGTTTTTCCGATTTTATTTCATTTTTTTTTTTTTTTATATTTAAGTATTTAACTTACTTTAATACCGGGCAACTCTGGCTACATCTTCTAGCTTAATAATAATTTTCTGACAAACTTTGGTTATTTTCAGTACGAAGAAATGTCGAAAGGGATATCGAAATTTATTATAAAGATGGTTGGAAACCGCTCTGTGATGATGGATACAACGAAGCCCTTTATTCTAGCTTGTGTTTAATCATGGGACAAGGGTGAGTTTAAAAATATTTACTTTTTTATAAGCCGGTTGCGGACAATACGAAAATTGTGCACAACATTCCCTTTACTCTAAACGATGTGACTTCAGTTGGGTGACTAATTTTCTCTCTTTTTGACACAAGGTAAGAAGACATTTACATGTATTCATCTCTTTCACAGTTGCTTTTTTACCCAAACAAGAAGACGTGCACACAGATTATATATATATATATATATATATATATATATATATATATATATATGTGTGTGTGTGTGTGTGTGTGTGTGTGTGTGTGTGTGTGTGTGTGTGTGTGTATATATATATCAAATAGTCTATATTCCAAATTTCAAGATGTTGTCCATCTTACATTTATTTATTTATTTTATTTCTTTCAACATGTTAAAAT
This sequence comes from Euprymna scolopes, assembly GCF_053919585.1. Taxonomy (NCBI): domain Eukaryota; kingdom Metazoa; phylum Mollusca; class Cephalopoda; order Sepiida; family Sepiolidae; genus Euprymna; species Euprymna scolopes. Next base: position 54,001,005 of record NC_136497.1, read on the forward strand.
GTTCAATTCTTGACAGCAATTGTTTTGTAGTGCAGAATCATTAATATAATTATTATGTCAATTTTAAAAAAATTTTATTCTGGCCTTAACTTATTAAAAAAAAATAGGAACTCATCAACTTTAAAAGAAAATAAAGGAATATGGGCATGATTACAAAATCCGAAAATTTGGAAAATATTTGCAATTGTCTTTTGTTTTAGTTACGCCATCTTTGAATTCTAATGTAAAGTCACCAACGCCATACCAACGTATTAATATAGTGCAGTCATATTATTATAATTAACATTAAAAAAATATCTTATGTAATACTTTATTAATTTGCTAGCAGTTCAGCTTGGCTTTGCTCAGGCCCCATGTACTGTTCATAATTCGTCCTATGTGCGAATACCCTATTATGTAAAATTTCAAATGTTTAGATCAAAATTTGTCTGAGTAATTTCGTAGAGACCGCAGAGGTCAATTTTTTTAACCCAAATTTTGCCCCTTAACATTTATTATTTTGGTCTTAAATCAAAATACAAAGTTTTACCCATGCCCAAGTTTCCTACATCTAAAATTTCAAGTGTTTAGACCAGAAAATCGGCGGAGGAATTTGGTAGAATCTGCAAAGGTCAACGCTTTCAACTTTGACCTTTTGGCAGCCAAATTTTCGCCCCAAAACTGATTAAAATGCTTACCACATGTCTGAATACCCGTTATGCATAAATTTCAAATGTTTAGACCTCGAATTGGCTGAGTACTTTGCTAGACACCACAAAGGTCAAATCTTTTGAAGATTGACCCTTGACAGCTCAAATTTTCGACCCAAGCCGATTAAAAAGCTTGCCCTATCTTTGAATACCCTTTATGTAAAATTTCAAATGTTTAGATCAGAAATTGGCTGAGTAATTTGTTAGAGACCGCATAGGTCAAATTGTTTTTAACTTTTACCCCTTATCATTGGGGAGGGGGGATCAAATCAAATTAATAAGTTTGATCCATGTCCAAGTAACCTATAACTAAAATTTAAAGTGTTTAGACCAAAAATTGACGGAGGAGTTTGGTAGAGTTTTCAAAGGTCAAATCGTTGGACTTTGACCTATTGACAGTCAAATTTCTGGTCGAAAACCGATTAAAGAGATTTTCCCAAATCTCAATACTCCTTATGTCAAATCTCGAGTCTCTAGACCGAAAATTGACAGAGCTATTTGATAGGGAAATCTACACATACAGACAGACATTTTCAATTTTATATATAGTTTATATTCATTTTCTTAGATAATATCGATAATAGTCAAACATAATAATAAACTTTGATACAAAATATTGTTTGTTCCTTGTGAAGAAAACAGATATTTAAAATGTACCAAATATTTTTTGTTTTGGGAAAAATGATTGGTAAGATGAATAAAATCTTGGATTTTGAAATACAGCAAAATTGTTTGTATTATTTATATTAATCGGACAATTGTTCTCATCTTGATTCTTATCTGCACAACGTTTCATACCTCGCGTAAAAAACTCAGAACAGCAAAATTGCTGTTCGTTTATATATATATTTAACATATAAATAAAGCTTCTAATTTAAAAGTACTGGTATAGGCAAAGAATGAAAAATAATCACAAAAGCTTTTTTTTTTACAAATAATAAATTACTAATTGCTTAGAAACGATTAATAATTTATTAATCAATGAAAATTAAGCATCCATAAATATAAATAGTAAAAATCCAACCAGTTTAATTAATCCCTGAAAATGAATCCAAAAGGATTGGATTCGAAAGTGCTTGGACAATTCAAAGTTATGGTTATTACATCAGCCAGTTCCTACCTGAAGTAAAGAATAGAATATGAAAAATGGAAAGGATCCAATGTAAATTTAATAGACTAAAAACGTCTATCAAATTCAACAAAGTATGCATAAAAGAAAAAATGCTGCCCAAATACATACACACACACACACACACACACACACACATATATATATATATATATATATATATATATGAAATACTGAAATGCCGTAAGATTATAGGTTGTATAATATTGTAAACCCAAAGCCCAAATAAATATTAGTATCAATATTTATAAGACGATCCCAAGCAAATAAATAAAGCTCAATATCAATAGAGCAATAATATAAATGGAAATACCGAGTTAAATTATGTACAATTACAACAAAATTTATTGTTTGACAAAAGAGTACAGATAATTATTAAAGTCTTTGCCTTAACCCATGGATTTTCAATGAATGGCCTATCTCATCAGAGGAAATGTTGTTAGCAAAATAGATGATGAGATGAGCCATTCATTGAAAATCCATGGGTTAAGAAAAAGACTTTAATAATTATCTGTATTCCTTTGTCAAATAATAAATGTTTTTGTAATTCTACACAATTTAACTCCGAATTATCACACACACACACACACACACACACACACACACACACACACACACACACACACACACACACACACACAGACAAACACACACACACACACACACACACACACACACACACACACACACACACACACAGAGGCACACATGAAAATTGGCTGCCTATCTCTGTATAGGTGACAGACAATATATGACTATCGTATCATAAGTCCTGGAGAGATAGGCGACTATAGTGTGTTTCACACAGATAAGCAATGACTGCCGGCCTCAGATGGATACACGAATCTATGTCTAATCGATGAAAGAGAAGTAGGTAAGTTTTGCAGATCACAGCAGACAGATGGCGACCATCATGTGTTTCAGACAAATAAACACATTGTTGTCCGAAGCAGAGAGGCATCTATGACGTGTTTCAAACAGTTAACTATCGTGGATTCCAGACGAACAATTATTGCAGATCTAAGATGTCTATGCAATTATCTCATGTTTAACACAGATAGGTGACTATCCCGGATCAAAGAGAGATAAGCTTTTAAAAATAGGATTGGTATATATTGATAGGCAACTATCTCAGGTCCAAAAGAGATAGATGACTATCATATGTCTCAGACAGGTTGTAGATCCCAAACTAATGGGCAACTGACTGATTTCCCAGACGGATAGGCGATTATTGCATGCCCCAGATAGATAGGCCACTAGTGCAGGTCTCAGACAGATAAGGAACTATTGTATGTCTCAAATTGATAGGGGACTATAGCATGACAGATAGGTGACTATCCTGCGTCCAAAGCAAGCAACTATCGTGAGTCCCAGAAGACTATCGTGAGTTTCTGACAGATAGATGACTATCGTGTATCTCAAACTATTGAAAATTTCCCAGAAATAAAAACAGGCGACTATAAAGTGTCTCAAACATATTGGTGACTATTTTGTGTCTCAGGCAGACAGACAACTATAATCGGTCTCAGACAGAAAAAGAGGTAAGTATTGCAGATTACAGCCAAATAGGCAGCTATTATGTGTCTTTCACAAATAGGCAAAAAATAGACAATTATCACAATTGGCCCAGACGGATATGCAATTATGCAGTTTTCAGACAGACAGAGGATTATTGCATGTTTCGGACAGATACACAAGTATGGCACCTTCACATGATTCTAACGTAAACACAAGAACTCAATTGTTCAGATGTCTCATACGTCAACCTATGGATGATATTATTTACAGAATAAGATAAATTCTTTTCTTTTTTTTTCCAGAGTTGTCAAACAAAAAGAAAGCAGCTTACAAACCTCTTCGGGAATAATAGCTTCTCCAAACTCCTCAATCAGATCAGTAATAGGAAAGTATGAATTGTCGCTTTCCTCCCAGTAAGTTTTCTTTTCTTTTTTTTTTTTCTTTATTTTAAATATTTTTTAATATATTTACTTTTGAATTTGTCAAGAAACATATTTTAAGTTCAACTTTTTTTTTGTATTATTGTAAATAAACAATCTATTTAATCTCTCTCCCAGAAAAATACGAGATTCTATCTTTTTTAGGCAATTACATGTAAACACTCTAAAAAACTTAGAGGAACGTATAAAAATGCCAATTAGTTTAGAATTTGGAGTCGGGAACCAATTTTTCATATAAATTTAATGTAAAATAGTTCCCCATTTCTGGGCCATCTTAGTGTTTTAGGATAGCAAAATATTTTTTATTTACTATTGGAGATTAATTATGTTCACTTTAGGGTGAGTTTTACTTTTTTAGGCGATAATGTGTGTTTATAAAAAGTTAAAATGGCTTGAAAATGGAGAATTATTTTATGTTAAATTTATATACAAAATTGGTCCCCTACTCTAAATTCTAAAGTAATTGTATTTTTTCTTCCTTTTTTTTCCAAAGTTTTTCAGCGTGTTCACACATATTTGCCTAAAAGAAAGTAGAATCTTGTTACAAATGTTAATCAATAATCTTTTATCTTTATTATTTCTTGAAATAGTCATTGTTTTTAATTTCAATTTATTTGACGATGGTGAAAATGAAGGCCTACAGTAGTTGAGAATGTTTGAATCTAAGTCAAGACCCTAAATTCGACTTTGCTATTATCAGAATTATAAGACAATAAGTAGCGTTGGGATCAGGACAAATATCCTAAATCCAACTGCACCTTGTCTTGCAAAGATGGCGACCGAGATCCTTAGTATGTTTAAATGAATACAAAAAAAATGTTTTTTCAAAATTAGATTCTTAAAAATTTCTGTTAATTTTAAAAGAATTATACCTTTTTTATTAAAAAAAAAATCATCTAGCCCATTAATTTTGCATGCAACCCTGTCGTATCAAAGAACAAAAAATCGTTTACTATAGAGTCGCAACCAATTCTGTTTTTATGTACTTTTTTTACATACTTATTTTTCACATAGTTGTTTTTTTACATACATTTTTTTTATATAATTTTTTTTTTTACATATTTTTTTTTGTTTTCATTGTAGAAGTTGCCGAAAACTGAAACTTCAATGCTACGGTCAAGGTGAGAGAATAGACATGTTTGCATTTAATTCAAACAAACGTTGTTAAATAACACTGAGTTTTTCTTTTCTTTGATAAGACTTTTAAAAAATATTTCTTCAATTTCTCAAATAGCTCATTTAGTTTGTATCATTTAGATTAATCGGACAATTGTTCTCATCTTGAGTGTTATTTGCACAATGTTTTTGTAGCACAATGTTTTTTAGCACAATGTTTCGGTCGACGTAATTTCCGACCTTCGTCCAGTATAAAAGTCGCCATTGTTTATTGCCCCGCTAACAGGACAAATCAACAATGTTACTTTATAGGTCAGACAATACCGCTAATCCTGCTGCACTAGCTTTTCAGAATCACATCTGACCTTATGAAGAACCTCCTGGAGAAAATACTATCCGAAGTTGCTTGGCATGCAGTAAAGGCATTTCAGATTTTAATTTTTACCTGTTAGTACATTTTTAAACTTATACAAAAGAAAAAAAAATTGTAAGGTAGAAAACTCCTATTATATTCTCCAATTTAAATAGGAGTTAAACATTACATTATTTTTTTAGTCACGTACAGGCGAGAAACACACACATAAACAGAAATATACAAAGTGGTTAAATTATCTCTACTATTATATAAAACGAGCTGTGTGTGTGTTCGTTCTCTATGGACTTTGAAACTGCTGGGCTAATTTTTATTAGGTTTCACACAAATGTACTTTATGTATCTGACAGTGTTCTTAGATATGTTTCGTATTAGAATGTCTTCATAAGTAACAATGATTGATAATCGATAATCGAAAAAGTCCGATGAAAGGAGGAACAGGCGATTTTGACCCAAGCTAACACCTCATCCATCACAATTGATATTTTAAGATGAAAAGTATTTTAGGTCTGAAGGCAAAATCTAGTCGATTTAATTTTATATATTAGATTAATCTTTTAGGAATAAGTTTAAGTAAGTAATACTATTCAAATGATAATGTTTTGTTTTGTTTGATTGCAGTATGCGGAACCCGGCCAAAGAAAATGTTTGAAAACTATATACAGTTTGGGACGAAATCCATTCCAAGAGAATACCCATGGATAGTGTTGTTGCTAACAAATGGTATCTTCCAGTGTGGAGGCAGTATCTTTAATAAACGATGGATCATAACGGCAGCACATTGCGTATCGTAAGTAAAATATGGAGTTCTTCGTACAAGATCGTACGTGGGTGTATGTCTACACTGCAAATGGATGGCCATATGTAGTTTTATATATATATATATATATATATATATATATATATATATATATATATATATATATACTAGCAAAAGTACCCGTCGTTGACTGGGTTCAAAAACAGCCTACAGAAAATGGACTCTAATTTATTAAAGTATGATAGGTTATGAAAAGGAAGGGTTGTAAATTTGGGTTGAATTTGGGGGTATCAAAACCAAAGCAAAATATGATGAAAGTAAAAATAAAAAAGATAAACCCCATGATTAATTATACCATACCTGTTCACACTGAAACACTTATCACAATATTCTGTGGATCTATATTAAAAAACCTTATTAAACTTAGTGACATATTTCCATTTTATGGAGGTCAGGTGCGAACGAACACCCCATAATTTTATTATACCATATTTTTTCAAACTGAAACGTAATTATCAAAGTATTATTACGCAGATAGATATGAAAAGTCTTTATTAAAGTTTGTGCCTATTTTCATTCTATGGAGGCCAGGCGCGAACACAGACGCCACAATTTTATCATACCATCCCTATTTAAGTTAAAACATACTTATCAAAGTATTATGATGTACATCTATATCAAAAACACTTGTAAACGTTTTTTTTAATTTTTAATTTTTTTATTTCCATACTTTGTGGACCAGGTGCGAACGCAGACACCACAATTTCAATGAACCACCGTTCTACCAGACCAAACATACTCATTCCTGTGTCTTGATACATCTTCTATCATTATATGTAATCAGTTTTTTAAAATAGTCAACCATATAGGAGCCTATTCGTGACCACACACACACACACACACACACACACACACACACACACACACACACATTCAGCTTTATATATATATATATAAATATATATATATATATATATATATATATATATATATATATATATATATATATATATATATACACAAAGGGATCATCAATTTAAAACGGTAACTAATTGCTGGTTAAATAATTATGACCGTTTACTTTAATTTTTTTTCCTTTGGTCATGATCACTTCAAACAAGGCACTTGAACATAAGGGACTATTATTTGAGACCATATTTAGAAGAGATGAGGAAGATGTCAGTTTACATTAGATCTATAATTTTGCATATCAGTACAGTCAGGGATGTAGGTAACAAGGAAGGAATTCCAAAATCTAGCAGTCCAAGGGAAGAAGCTATTAAAATAGAAGGCTTTCTGTCATCTTGGGATCTCTACAGTGAAGGGGTGGATTTTGTTGCTAAATGGGTTTGTCAAAAGTTGAGAGGGTATAAGTGCAAGCACCCATCATAGCCAAAGATTGAACTTACAACCATTTAGTTGATAGTCGGCAGTTCTACCCTTCGGTCCATGGGATTGGTGCCCGCAAACGATCTCATCAAATTTAAGTAGACACTTGCTCACCGCTTTTACAGTGCTCGGACGGCTTGTTTATTTATAAACAAATAGCGAACCTCACATTAAAGCCAATTAAGCAGCAGTACTCTACCCAAAGAGAGGGGAGCTTATATATATAATATGTGTGTGCGTGCGTGCGTGTGTGTGTGTGTGTGTGTGTGTGTGTGTGTGTGTGTGTGTGTGTGTGTGTGTGTGTGTGTGTCCATGTTTCTATGTGTTGTTTGTTGTTTTTATTACAGAGACCCTAATGGAAAATATGAAGTGGTAGCCGGCCTGCTTCGAATGCAAGACCTGTCCAAGCACCCCAAACTCAAAGTGAAAGCGATCATTTTAAACGCGAATTACAGCAGCCATGGGAGCATCCCAATCAATGATATCGCTCTTCTCTTACTGGAAAAAGAACTTGTTTTTAACAACTTTGTGCAGCCAGTGTGCTTACCATCTAAGATGTACACCTCCAAAAATTATTGTTATCTCTCTGGATGGGGTCGGAATGAAAACAGTAAGTCGATGAGCCTTTTCTATGATACTTTACATGATAATCATGTCGTTTCAAAACCCATGGAATTTTATTGGCAAAGTCCATATGCAGTAACACAAGCATTCTATGTTTTTGTCTTTTTTTTTCTTAGATTATGACATACGGAACGTAGTAGCATCAAAATCAATTCACGGTAATCTTGACAATCATAGGTTGAATAGAAAACATGGCCGCCTTAAGCTGACGTCATTTGAGAAAATTAAATGCGAAATCCGGATATATGAAACGAAATAAGTCTTAAAGAATACATGAAAACACAGTCATGACCATCATTTACAAGACTTGTTGTTGCTTTCAGTTAATTACGTGGTTGCTCGAGTTAGTCTCGAGTTTACTAGTGATTGTTAGGATTAGTTTAGTGGTTTCGTATTTTGGGATCTGTATGTGTTCGTTTTGGTATTTCACAATTAGTTGCAACTTATATTGAAAATAAACCAAATTAAATTTTTGACTAATAATTAAAAATAATTAAAATAATAATATTTCACGAGGATTTTAATTCAAATTGCCGCTTGATATATATATATATATATATATATATATATATATATATATATGTGTGTGTGTGTGTGTGTGTGTGTGATATATATTATATATATCATATATATGATATATATATATATGATATATATATCATATATATATGATATATATATATATGATATATATATCATATATATATATCACATATATATCATATATAAGATACATATATATGATATATATATGATATATATATCATATATATCAATATATATATATATATCACATATATATATATATATGATATATATATGATATACATATGATATATATATGATATATATATATCATATATACGATATATATGATATATATCATATATATATCATATATATGATATATATATGATATGATATATATGATATATATATATGATATGATATATATATATATATATGATATATATATATATATGATATATATTAGGCACCGCCAAAAATGGCCGCAAAATCAAGTTGTTGTTGTTTTTTAAAACGAAATTACATTTATTAAAATCCATTATTTCTGAGTAACTTTTTTTTTTCCAGAAAGATAAAACCCTGAATTTTATCATATAGAAAACAGAATAATGTAAAACTTTTTCTACTATTTTTAATTCAATTTTAAATGTTAAATTTTCCCAAAAAGTTAACAATTGACATTTTTTGTCTTGCACAAAAAACGTACTTAAATATTAAAAAAAAAGGGTTTTTGAAATAATTAATTAATTTATTTATTGTCTAACTAAGATTTAGGATGATTTTCTAAGAGAATATGCAAAAATATTATAATATAAGTACCTGAATTTCAAATAATTCCACTTATTCATATAGGTAACCAGATATTTCGCATCGTCGTAGAGTTCAGATCGACTCTGTTTACGTTTTCTTTTGATGGGAAGAAAACTATGGAAGACCAAACAGGCCAAAAAAACTTATTTTTCAGTGACGAAAATTTCAATGTATTATTAAGCTGAGGCTGGCCAGTACCAGATGGGTGACCATTTGTATGAGTTTGGTTTTTAATGTGTATGTGTGTGGGGGCCAGGCTCCCCAAAATGGGGGGGGGGCAATTTAAAGCAGAATAAAAAAAAATTATTTCAGCGCGTTTGGTCCACCGTAGTCGAAAGGCGGCAAACGTTTTCAAACGGGATCGAAAAAAATGATGCTATTTTTAACACAAAGGGCACAATATTTATCGAATTTTTTTTTTTTGTATCGATTATTCAAAGCATGCCCTGTTTAATAATGGTCATGCATTATTCGGCTCGCTAAAAAAAAATTGTTAATTTATTTATCAAAAATTTTGAAATGGCTTTTTTCGTATAAATATTAAAAAAAAATTTTTTTTGTTTTGCTTAACTTAAATTAATTATTTTACTTAACATATTCACCGAATTTCACACTTCAAAACTCAAAAGCGGGATAATTAAACACAATCGAAGTTCTGATATTCAGACGTCAAAATAAGGTATGCAAACTTTTTTTTTTTTTTTTTTTTTTTTAATTTATAATTCTGTCCCTTACAACAACACAATATGTTTTATTCAGTTTCAGATGATTATTTTAAGCATATTTGTTCCCACTTTAAAACAAGGGGGGGTTTTGTAAGCAAAAAAATATATATATATAAATATCGTTTATGAAAAATAAGTACACTGTTATAAAGTTCATTCTTCTCCTAATAATCGCTGAAAATTTCGTATTGATCGGATAATTACCTGATTTTTGGTAGATTTTTAAAAAGACCGTCCGTCAAAAAGTACTGACCTGCCCCCCCCCCCAGTTTTGGCGGTGCCTAATATATATATATATATATGATATATATATATATATATATATATATATATATATATATATATATATATATATATATATATATATATATATATATATATATATATATATATATATATATGAGATGATTAGCTCCATATGAATATTTTTGTTATTGGTAAAAAGAAATATTACAAGTATTTTTTTTAATGATTCTATTTTATTTTTAAATAAATTTTCATCGTTTCGTCCAAATTCTCGTTAAATGAACGAATCTCTTTCGAATGATTTCGGCAAAAACAAACAAAAAAAAAACGGCAAAAGAAAAGACGCAAAAAAAGAAGTCTATTGTTTTTTGCGTCAAAAACCATTAAAATATATTTCATTCCAGATATCCGGATTGTATTTCGAATTTTTCATTTCCCAAGTGACGCCAGTTTCTAGTGGCTATGATTTTTATTCAACCTTCAATTGTCAAGATTGCCCATGAAATAAGGATAAAAGTAACAGTGTCTAAATTTTTTAAATTAGCCAATATTAGCCAACATACTGGCATAGATTCAACATGGCTGGTAGTCAATATAAAAATACGAACATAGAAGTGTTGCAGTTATAAACATTTACTTTACTATCATTAGTTTTTATAGAAAAGGTTAAGCAAAAATATGTAAATTTGTTCATGTTTTGAAAAACAAACAAGAATTATGTTGTGAAATAAATCTATATAATTATAAAACTCTATGGACCTTGCTTGCTTGCATCTTGTCTTCGACGATTTGGTGATCTCACTTTAAAAAAGAAGGATGACAGATGAATTTTTATATATAAATATATATCATAATTTTATGCAGGATACAAAATTTCATTATTGCAATAATGACAGAAAGACCTGTTTTGATGTTCATGATTAAAAGTGGTAAATAAAAAAATAAATAATAGGGTTTCGCCCTCACTTTTCGTAAGCTGGATTGAGGGATATCCCTTTTTATTAATAAAATCGAGTGAAATGGGAGACGATACGTTTAAAATAATATGTTTAAAAAGAAAAAATAGCGATATATTTTTTAACGTATCGTCTTCTATTTTATTTTAAACGTATCGTCTCCCATTTCACTAGATTTTATTAATAATGAACATCAAAACGGGTCTTCTTATCATGATTTCAATATATATATATATATATATATATATATATATATATATATATATATATATATATATATATAACTTCTAGAGTAGAAGTGGTATTGTGGTGAATAATTCCTATAAATTCCAAATTGTGCATCAAACGGATACCTAAAGGTCCATACAAAATTTCAGCCAGATTGAACTCGTAATTCCCAAGAAAAAGTAGAACAGACAGACAGACAGACAGACAGACAGATAGACGGGTAAGCAGATTAATATAAATAATTTATCTATTTAAAAGTATTTAAATATTTATAAAAATACTAGCATATATATATATATATATATATATATATATATATATATATATATATATATATATATATATATATATATATATATATATATATATATATATGTGTGCGTGGCTCAGAGGCTATCGAATGTACGTGGAGAGTTGTATGTTTTGGTTTCGATTCTAGCTGATGGCACCCAAGTCATATATACACACACACACACACACACACACACACATATATATATATATATATATATATATATATATATATATATATATATATATATATATATATAATTATAAAACACAAATGACCTTATAACGAGTGATGCAACTCACTTTCCCGTTTACGAAATCCGGTTGCACATGTGTTCATAAACATTCACCCATAACAACGTAAACAAATAAACACAAATCGCTTCTTTTGCAGATTTTGACCTGCGCACTGAAATATTAACGTTATTATTTCGAAATTATTATTTAACATGGGAAGAGTGGGGGTGTTTTATAACTATTATTTATTACAACTATACTCTCACTATTTTCTTACAACTAAACAACTTTAACCTGTTGACAAACATAAGAACAATTGTAGTAAATCCAAGACTACTACTACTACTACTACTACTACTACTACTACTACTACTACTACTCTCTATCCGCCCCTTTTCCTTCCTTCCCTTCTTTTATTTTTTGTTTACATTTCTAGATACAAAATAGTTGTGTGAAAACGGTGAATTTGTTGACACATTTACTAATCTGTTTCAATATTAGTTTTATTTTATTTATTTAGGTTTTATTTTTTGCTTCAGGTTTTATTAATTACTTGTTTTTTAGATTTTAAGTTTCTATAACTTGGTTGAAGGATTCCAATATGGGTTTTTCATTCTTATATTTCTCATCGGTAGGTTCATGCGCATTTTTGCTGCTAAATGACTTTCGTCTGCGTTCGATTCATAGGAAAATCATGTTTAATTTTCGATTTTTGAGCGATTATTCGGAAAAATAGGTAACTTTACACGAATAGGCAGGATTCTTTTTCATGTTTGAGTGATTTGTCCGTGATTTTTCATTTTAATGTACTTTGATAGAAATGTTTCTGTTATGTCAAAAAAAAACTATTTTCTTTACATCACAAAAATTCCAGAGCTAATATAACATACTGACCCAACGGGTAACAGGTAGTCTAGTACATATATATATATAGTTTTGATCTGACTACTATATATTAAGTTTAATATAATAATCGAGAGAGAATTGTTTTTATAATAATAAATACGTAATCTGCATAAATTAAAATATCATATTCAAGCATATTTTACGACGGGACAACGCCGGGCGGCCTGCTAGTATTTTTTATAAATATTTAAATATTTTTAAATAGATAAATTATTTATATTAATCTGTTTATCTGTCTGTCTGTCTGTCTGTCCCACTTTTTCTTGGGAATTAGGATTCAATCTGGCTGAGATTTTGTATGGACCTTATTTATGATAAGGTTCAGCGAACTACGTATTATGGTATCCGTCTGATACACAACTTGAAATTAATAGGAATTATTCACCACAATACCACATTTACTCTAGAAGTTTTCTCAGAAACTACTTAGCCGATTTGGTTGAAATTTTGTATGAACCTTTGTTATGGTAGGGAACTACATATTGTAGTATCTGCTCGATGCACATCAAGCGATTAATAAGGATTAGTATTTAATGCAAAAAATAAGCACAAATTTAATCAAATTCAACCATCAATTTGGCATAAAGCACTCATTCTAAATCAACGGCCTATAAATTTTACCCATTTTTAATGGCCTAAAAAGTCTAGTTTTTATAGAACTCATAACAAACACTACATCTTTTCATTCGATAATAAATATTTTAATCGCTTTAAATGTATTATTTTTTATATAACTCATCAAAAGACTTCTTATACGTTCCCATTTTCATATTGGCTATCGCCGTGTTGGATCTATGCAAGTATGTCAACTCATGTCAAATAATGTCGACTAATGTCAAATAATGTTGACTAATGTCAAATAATGTTGAATAATGTCAAATAATGTCAACTAATGTCCAATAATGTCGACTAATCTAAACTAATGTCAAATAATGTCGACTAATGTAAAATAATGTAAAATAATGTCGACTAATCTCAACTAATGTCAAATAATGTCGACTAATGTCAAATAATGTCGGCTAATATCAAATAATGTCAGCTAATGTCAAATAATGTTGACTAATGTCACTGATTTAAAAAGACACCATTCAGTTTTGACAGATTCTGGATAGCCATTGAAGGATGCATGTGCATGATATTTTTGTGGCAAGAGTTGCCCAATCTCTAGCTACCCTTCTTACGATATGGCACTGCTTTAATTTTAGCTGCAAGTATATAGATAAGTTCAGGATAACTGGAAGCAATGCCGAGATAAGTGGAGAGTACCTACAGTACCTAATATTCTCAAATGGTCACCCATCTGTTACTGGCCAGGCTCATCGTTGCTTGTCACTAATTTAATGAGTGTTATTTTCCATATTTCATATGTAATATTAAACTCATTTTAATACGAATATATTCAGCGTGTCACAATCTTTAAAAAATACAATGTTTGAACAAATGCATATTGTCTTCTGAAAGAATTATATGTCATGAAACGACGTGATTACCTTTTTACTATTTTTTTTTACTAATGAGTCACAACTTATCAAAGCTTAAAGTGACTCGAAAATAAAGGTTAATGAAATACAATGATTGTCAGTTGAAAGATAAATATTATGGGAGTTTTCAAACTGATTAATGGAATGAAAAGAGTTTAATTATGAGGACGGTTCATGACAAGTTATTGTTGATATTGGATTTAAAGACGACCATATTGTAATCTGCGGGGAAACAATCCAGTGGTAATGTTTTCTGCAGACGAGAAGCCTTTGCAACGAATCTCCAAAATTATGCCTCATACTAGACCAAATAAAGAAAGATAAGAAAGTTATGTTTTTTTGTCATGGTAATAAGGCGAGTCATTGCTGTGAATGCCTTTCAAGGAGGAACTAGAGATTGGAGCTCAGTCGAGCACCTTCCATGGAAATAATACAGTAGAAAAAGACTAGCAATGTCTCTTCTTGAAAAAGGGTTGCAGAGGACAGAAGAAATTAGCCCCCCGCCGCTCACGCTGTAGATTTTGAAGTTGATTTTGTAGTTTGTCAAGACAAGAAAGAGTATTTGGATTAGCAACTCCCCAGATGTGGCAGCAGTACTTCATCTTAGGGTTGTGATACTATTGTGGTCCCGGGGAGTTACTGAGTGTGGTATTCTGGGTGACTTGGCACTAAACATATCCCAAGGTGATCAGGGTCATATATGTCTCTACTAGTTGCTTCGTCAATCATTCCACGTCCACACTGTATTTGAAGATCTGCAGAACTTGGGTGTGAATTCAGCTACATCAGAAACTTAGGTAGAAGAGTTCCATTGGCAGCCCAAAAGCAAGAAAAAATCGCTGTGAACAATAATATTTATTGGAACACAGATGTGTAACAATAAGAAGAGAAAAGGTAATGGATATGTTGTTCTTGTTGGGGAGAAAAACACGTTAAGGAATCGGACAGCTGCTAATTCTTGATTTGGGACTTTTCTGTGAGTATTTGTCTCTGAGAAGAGAAATGATTGACCTTAGAAAAGAATTCTTTTTATTCTTTTGAACTTCTGGCTTTGATCGGTCGCCAATTTGGTCCTTTTCTCAGCTGGGCTGTCTCACTGAGCTCACCGATGATCCTTTAGTGAATTCTTCAAGTGTTAGTTCTTTTATTCACTTGCATTGATATGTTTGTGATTCGCTCACAAATTACAATACGTGTTGCATTTTTCTGCCTTTTTTGATTGGTTGACCAACAAAAATCTTGTTTTTACCAAATAGATGAGCCTTTAATTATTAGCCTTCAATATGAAACTGGATCTTGCTTAAGAGTTAGAACACCTTAACTAGCCACAAGGGTCAGTGTCTATCAAGCCCTCGTCTTCACCATTCTCCTCTATAGTTGTGAGTCCTGGTCAATGAGAGCTGCTGATCTTTGCAGACTGGAAGTTTTTGTTCATTTCTGTCTGTGTTGGATCCTACATTTTCCCTGGCAAATGCAGTGGTACGAGCGTGGTGCCACACCACTTCCCTTCAGCGGGTTCTTCTCATAAGATGCCTTTACTGGGTTTGTCACAGCCTCCGCTGTTAATGAGGCAATTTAATTAGAGAAGCTATTGATCTGGTCCCTCCTCGGGACTGGAAGAAGCAATGTGGTGGCCAGCTTAAAACGTAGCTCAGAACGGTTACACAGAATAACTGAACAGATTCTGGGTCTGATAATGTATGGTTTCGCTGTTGGAACTGTGATTGGGTGACAATAGTGCCAGCATTGGTAATAGGTCGTCGGGCTTGGTAAGTTTTCATGCATATAAGCTGCAATGTATTTATTGGAAGCAGCCGGCTTAACTGATCCGGGGTGAATTCCAATCTCAATAAAAAGACAAGACGCTTTAGCATCAGTTGATAAGTAATTGCATTCATGACTTTCTCAACATAAAATTGTCATAAAATCATTTATTGATTGTTCCAACTTTAATTTGAAAACGTAATGATGAAAATCAAATTATTAAAACTTGTCAAAATTAATTATCATTTTCGTTTATATCTGATTTAAAAAATACACACAATTCAATTTTGAGTTCTTTATTTTCAGCTGCTATTTTTATCCTGGGAAGACAATACCTTAACAATCGAATTAAAGCTCTCGCGTTCCTTGTCATCCACTGCGAAAGATGACCTTTTAAATTAAATCGATCATGAAAAGAAGCAAGCAAAATAGCTTGTCAATTCTGAAATCATTTCAATTAGACTTATTTTGCAATCTTATTAAACTCAATCCATTAATTAGAATCTTAATTAAAAATTTCCAGACAATTCCTCATCATTCCATAGGCGCATCTAGGTGGAAGATTGCATCAGGAGTACAGGAGTTTCTGGAACGGTAGAAGCATTTCTCCAACGACCTTAGCAACACATTAGATATACATCTTCCATTTTAGAAAAGGAGGAGATTGGCGTGTTAATCACTCAGATCCGAGTCACGCTTGCCGATTTGTAAATGAATTCAACCGCGGAAAAAATGTTACAATCCAAAGAAGACATACTGAATTATTACTATTTTTTTTTTGTGTGTGTCATACCAAGGGACGCAACTCTGCTCCGACGAGAAACAAGAAAACAAATTGATTTAATTCCCTTGAATTGTTAGACTGACTCAGACAGACAGTAAAAACTGGACCCATCATGTAACTTTTTTTTTATTATTAATGTAAACAACAGTAAAAAATCGAGATAAAGTCAAGAAATATATATCCATAGTTATCAAATATTTCACTCGTTCCGTAGGCAGCAATGTAGTTTAATAATACTTTTACTTTCTTTTTTTTTAGTGATTGCACAATCTCACATGAAAGAAGCCAAAGTCTATCCCATCAGCAGGGAGAAGTGTAAACATTACTATTACAATTTTACGCACACTTCCTTTATCTGCTTCACACATCGCCAACCAAACATTCCAAGCTGTTATGTAAGTAATATTTTTGTCGATTCATATCTCTACTTATATATATATATATAAACACTTTTGTTATTAATTTTTAATGTGTGTGTGTGTGTGTGTGTGTGTGTGTGTGTGTGAGTGTGTGTGTGTGTGTGTGTGTGTTCGTACCCTATGGACTCAGAATTTATGCAAAATGTACTTTATGAACCACGGAATGTTTTTAGATAGGTGTTACATCAAAATCTCTCTAATAAGTATCGAAAATTGATAATCGCAAAAAATCCAATTAAAGAAAGAACAGTCCAATTTTCACTAAAGTTAACACCCTTATATGGCCCAACATTACAAGTGCATTTGAGAAGTTTTATCCCCATACAAGCAGAAAGCCCCGGCGTATAAAATCGACAATAGGTTCTTTCATAAGACACAACATTATATAAAAGCAATTTTATAAAATCAACTCTAGGTTCTCTGCAGTACAATATAGACTACAATGTATTTTGAACCAAGTCACTGCAGCAAGCATATGAAGCTTCCTTCCAATATACCACGGTGGGTCCCCGACTAGAGCAGGTAATCAATCGATTTGATTGAAAAATGAGCGATTTCATTGATTTTGATGACAATAAAAGTATTGGAAGTGTGGAGACTCGACCAACATAGAGTCTCCTTGCTAGTTTATTCATATACAGGGTGTCTCCAAAAACTATATGCACACAAATGCATACAGGTGAATAGGAGTAAACGTTTATGCACCCAAAATCTATTTGAACTATGAAAAAATATTTATTTTATACTAGCATAACCTATGGAAATTCCACAGTGAACTCTTTCATATATAATATATTGATGTTGGCATTTTTGTGGATGTTTAGCGTAAACGGTGACGCCCTGATATTATTGGAACTCTTTTGTTAAAAGTAATTATCTAAGCCAGCAGGGGCGCCTAGCATAGCCCGGTCATAAAATACGCTTATATATAATATTTTAATTTATTTCGTATATATTATTATAGAGTCAATTTTCTATCGATTCTTATATATTATAAAATTGTGATTTCAAAAATAAAAAATATATATCCATATGACTTGGCTGCATCATTGGAAACCGAAACCAAAACTTATGAAGAAAAAAAATATATGTATAAATACAGTAGAACCCCGGAATATAGTGACCCTAGGATACGTTTTTTCCGGTTACGATATGGAATGCAATGTTTTTCCGGCTTCTGGTTACGGTATTTTCCCCACCTTTCAGTGTTATTTATGAGGGTTTTTTTTAATATTACTATACTGTATTATATACTGTACTGTATTTTGTTATTAATTTTTAATGTCGTATCTCGAGGTTCTACTGTAAATAACTTTAGTTCAATCAACTATAATCGAAACTTAAACCAAAACTTATAAAGAATTCTTAGTAAAATAATTTATAAAAACAATAGATGATTTAAGTGCCATCAGCTATAATCAAAACCGAAACCAAAACTTATGAAGAATTATTGGTAAAAATTATTTATTACAAGAAATGGAAAGTCATAACAATTAAACGACAGTCACTCGGAAGGAAACAGATTTAAGTGTGACACAAAAATAACACATATGCTATTGTATAAATCTATATCTATATATATATAAATTCGTATTCCTGTCTGTTTGTTCATTTGTTTGTTTGTTCACAATTTGATTAACATATACAAAAGCTAAGCTCCCTTACTTTTCTCTCTCATTTATTTCTATATATAATATGATTCTTGCAAACCATATACAATTAAGAGATCATCTCATTTGTATATTACATTAAGAAAAATCGATTTTATTAAATAGCGGTATCTTAGTTAATGTTTCTAGCGAGAGAATTGTTATAAGTGTTCTATTTAAAATTGTTATTTAATAAATTTTAAACAATAATTATATTTAATTTAATTTATTTGGAATTATTATTTCAACATCGATTTTTTAAAAACTTTTTTTTAGAGTTATTTGCCCCTTAGAAACTGCGGAACATTTAATTTGTTTATTTTTATTATTCTTTAAACGGCTATACAGAAATCGGTAATTTTTTACGATGTGACCCAGCGTCGTTTAACACCTAAAAAAATAAAGATCTACTGTCCCCCCACACACTTTAATTCCAAAATTTACACTTTTCTTTCTTTTTTCACGTTAATCTCATTGATTACAAACGTAAATTTCTAATTAAATAAAAGGTAAATTTTTACGACATGACCCAGCGTCGTTTAACCCCTAAAAAAATTAAGACCTACTTTTGGGGGCCTAATACACTTAAACAGCCTTTATAAATAATATGAAAGAAGAAATTTTGAAAAAAGAAAGAAAATTAACATTTTAGACTGGGGGATCACTTTTCTATATAAATTGAACGTAAAATGAGCACCCACTTTTTGGCCGCAGAGCGTTCAAGGAGACATGTTATTTCCAGCCTTTTTTCAAGTTTGGCGATCCAGCGGGGTAGAAAAGATGAAAATACACTTTGTTTCTTTTATTTAGTGGGGGAGGGGATTACGTTTGAAACATAAAATAGCGATAAATTTAATTAATTTTATGAGACTATTCTGTACTTTCACCTAACAATTTTATGAACAAAACGAACCCCAAAATATGACAAATTCAATTTTTTTTTTTGGAGGGGGAAGGATTACATTAGAAACATAAAATGACAAAAAATTTAATTTAATTGTTTTTTAAATTAATTTTTGGTAGATCTTCATTTTTTTTTAGGATTCTGCTTACTTGGCTATTATTATTTTTATTTTTATTTTTTTGCGATCAAATGGGCATTCGCTTCTATTTTTATTGAAATAAAAGTTGTAATGATTCATTTTTAATTATTTTTTTTTAGGGGGGGGGTCTTTCCAGTGCTCAATATCCAGAGAATAGTTTCTTCTCTTTGTATCCCTTCTGCCAAAATATCTGGTGGAGAGGTTATCACATATTTCTTTCTTTGGGCGATTACATTTACATGTTTTTATCCGTTCTTTTATTTTGGGAATTGTTGTGAGGGTATCCACGTTGCCCATGATGAAAATGATTAGTATAGCAGATGTGTTCCAAACAGAACTTAATTTCAACCCAGGCAACACCGGGTACTCATGCTAGTATATATATATATATATATATATATATATATATATATATATATATATATATATATATATATATATAGTTCAGCTAGATTCTGAGTGTATGCGCATTTACTTTTATTCACTGGTGTGCATTTGTGTGCATATAGTTTTTGGAAACATCTTGTATATAAAGCTACGTCTGTTATATATTTTAACTATATTATAAATATCAGCTTTATCAAAATATATTTGTTGATTAAATATATTTCTCATTCCGTGGAATTTGCACGGGTCTTGCTAACATAGAAACGTTTCAATTTTTCAATTCTTAAGATATTCCGTCGTAATACAAAAGGCATTTTTAAGTACCGTTTTTACATAATAAAACACCCACTAATAAAGCAGATACCGTCACCGCAAATCGAGACTGAAATCGTGAGATCATCAGTCCAATGTTCTGCGAACTGAGCTATTTAGATGTTCTTGTAAATAGGTCTTAAAACATCACCTCAACAAAATAATCATAGCTTTAACGTGACGTCATAGACTTATGATTTACGTCGTTGTAAATGTAAGAAATACAGTTTGATATCAAAGTATCTTAAGTTCTTTTAGAAATGAAAAACTATTGCATTAATACTAAATGCTAAATTCCTAACAAAACAAATGCCATGATCAGAAATCAAAACTGAAACCTTGAAATCTTCAGTCTGGTATTTTGTAAATTGATTTATTTTGATTTTCTTATGAATAAATCTTAAAACAATATCTTAACAAAATAATCATAGATTTAACATGGCGTCATAGATTTACGATTTATAGGATATCTCAAAACATATACCTCTAAGTATATATAGTCAGTCAGCGTATAGATTTTTAAATAAACAATTTGTATGAATATTATATGATTTTAAAAATGCCCCTTATGTTAGCAGTGAATTTACCAACCTAACAAACAATATAGACCCGGAAGGCGCGTATATTTGCGAGTCAATTACTATAAAATCCAAACAAATAAACAAATTTCTTTTTTTTTTTCAATTTTCTTATTTTTCTTATCAAGCTAAGAAGGGGGCATCCGATCGGATGCCAAACATGCACCTGCTACCTTATATATTCCAACCGAGAGATCTTTTTAAGATTCTGACCGTCCCTTTAAGTGCAATTGTTTGAACCTCTCTTGCACTTGGTTCACTAGGTATATTTGCCAGGTAGTTTTTGAATTTTTTTTTCCATGAGTCCAGTTACTCCTATAATTATTGAAATGATAGAGGTTATCCTAACATTTCATTTTCTTTTCATGTCATATATATAAGACCTTGGTATTTTTTTATATTTCCTTCTCAGCTCTGTTTAACCCGGCATCATTGGGACAATAACTTCTCCTTCTTGTTTCATATCCCTATGTCAGGTTTAATAACTCCACTTTATAGATACATAACCGTAGGGATTACATAGTCATTGTGGATGGTATATGACTTATTTGCAACTGTTCTTTCTGGTATATGTGTTGTATAGGTACATTCATATTTACTAGAGACGGCGGACATGTACCGGGTACATGTAATACAAGATAGACGATGAGGAGAGGGAGAGAGAAGAGAGGGACATTTATACCGTTCTGTGATGTTTCTTCTTGACACATGTATTAGAAAGGAGAGAGGGGTGGGTGATCAGTTCTTATAACACAGAAGAGGGGGCAGTCATTACTTATGATGGAGAGGGGGACACATTACTTACACAAAGTTCATTAATAACGATGAGTGAGAACAAGTTCATATAAGATGATTACACATTAACTTTAATTTGCGGAATGACGACACGAAGACGGCAGTTACAAAAATATGAGATGTTCTTTTATTCCATTTGACCGGCCGAAATGATGATGACATCCAGGAATTCAAAGTTGTTTCTACATGTTAAACGTTCTAACCCTTTGCTTCCAAAGGGATCCTCCTCTGACCATGTCAGCTCTGTCTCCGCCCGACTCGACTCTGGACTCTGTCTCTCTCTGTCTGCCTAATCTCACTAAAACTAGCAAATTTATATTGAGAATCTGCCTTTCTGCTATGACGTCATGTATGGCTCTCAACGTGACCCACTCATGTGGGGAACTCATGTGGCCTAAACATACGTGGTCCAGCACATGTTCCTAAACAATTTCTGCAGACAAAGAATTCCCACTAACCTATTTTTCGACCTAACTTATTTTTCAATATGTTTTTAAATTGCTATTGTTCATTCTTCTCTAGCTGACATTATTTTAATTCAGTTTTTATAAAAAGAATTGAACAATTAAAATTCCTTTTACAACAAACATATCTAAACTATTTTATGTGAAACTGAACAATGCGAAATTCCATTTCTGAACCTTGCTAACAAATTTCGAATCTCGGTCTATCCTAATCTCATTTTTATTTATCTAATGTTTTTCTTACTTGCAAGAAAAGGTTCCCCTTTTCTTGCAAGTAAGAAAAACATATGTTGCAAGAAAAGGGGAACCTTTTCTTGCAACATACGTTCCCAGGACTTGCTTCTGCATTCGATATTCAACTTTTTAGAGATCATCTAGTGGAGATATTGAACAGTTCACTTTTATATGTCCTGCAAAAAGGGATATATTTGTTTGAACTAGCTGAGTGGTCTTAGCTACAACATTCGAGTAATAATCTAGTTAGTCGCCTTAATGAATGGTATTTGTGGTCGGAGCTGGTAATATCCTTAAGTGTTAGGTTCTCAGCGTATCTGCCGAGATTTCTCTCAAGCTGCTCTACCAGTCAGTATTTACGGTTTAATCAACCAATCATATTCTTGTGAGGCGGAAACCGGATGTATGCATATTCAGCACATCATATGTATTAATAAATATACGTGTCCAATATTTATTATGTCTAGATATATCTGGTCAAAGTTTAGAGGAATCCAATGGAAATATTGCCATAATATTGTGAAGGCTGCGTTCATGCTTGGCATCCATAAACGATAGTGACAATTATATTTTCTTTTTTCTTTTATTTATAACTTAAAAACTTTAAATTGTAGAGATTACAAAGTAAGAATAACAATTTTAGCATGGCATTCAAGGCTGGGAGCAGAAGTATGCAGGGGTGAGGGTTCCCATTCATTCCGACGATAATATACAAAAATAGAGAAAAATTGGACTGCCTGTTGAATATAAAGCATCTACTTCGAAAGCAGACATTTAAAATAAATTAGCTTTGTGTGAGTACAAGTAAATAACCCGAAAACAGCTGTCAAACGAAACAGACAAATGTTATAGGTGCTTATCCAGAATTGACCCTATATTAAAAAGCAAAAGTGCAGAAAAGTCTTTATGATGTACGTACTCGTCACGGAAAGAAAAATAATCATCGTCTGAAAATCAGGTAAATTAATCAAGTAGTTTTTTTATATAGAATTTTATTTTTTTCACGAATTTAATTAATGGTAAATCCTAGGCATTACAAGAACGAAAACAACAAAATAAATTTTGGAAGTTCAAATTGAGCTACTCCTTTTTTTTTTATTCAAGATGGTAGAGCATAATACTTTGTCATCACTTCCTCATAAAATTTTTTATTTTATTAATAAAAAAAAAACCACTTGAATTAATTTACATAGTTTTTGGAATATGACATTTTCATTCGATCACAAGATTTTTCTTTATTTTTATTTTTTAATTAATTAATATAAGGGGAATTCTGGACAAGAACTATGTTATGTATAAAAAATTATTTATTTTACTGATTTCTTTTCAGGGTGATAGTGGTGGTCCCCTTGTATGCAGGAATGACAGAGGACGCTTTGAACTGGTCGGAGTGGTCAGTTTTGGTCCACCGCTTTGTGCTGCCAAAAATGGGACCCCTGCTGCTTTCAGCAACGTTTTGAATTTCCGCGGTTGGATTGTTGACCAGACAAGTAAGAATGATATAATTTTTTACTTGCACTTTAGAATGTCTGGAATAAAAAAAATTTATAATTTTTTTTTAGGAGTCAAAAAGTTGAAATAACTAGATGTATCCATAATATAAGATTTGTAGTCAATTCAAATTCTCATGCATTATTTTTTTTGTTGCACAGGATGTAAAATGTGGTGTCCGGATGCCACGTGTGTCTATGATGCAGAAATATGTGATGGAATTGACCACTGCCAGGATAGAAGTGATGAACTAGCCCCCAAGTGCGGTAAGATTAATCTTTTACACTTTATTACAATAAATAATTTGAATAAATGCTAAAGTGGTTTTCATTCATCACTCTTATGTTCACATCAAAACGGATTATTTTATTTAAATCAAATAATACAGCATAATATTTGGAAATAATCTCAGTCTCTCTCTCTCTTACTCTCACTCTCTCTCTCTCTCTCTCTCTCTCTCTCTCTCTCTCTCTATATATATATATATATATATATATATATATATATATATTTAAATGCTTGCTAAATTTATAGAAATTTCTTGTCACTACCTCATGTTTCTAATTGATACTATTTGTGATTTCAGTTAGATTGTGATTCAATCTATATTTTATAATTATTCAAGCAAAAGCGATTATTTATAAGCTGTTTGTTTAATAATATGATTTTCTACCAGGTGCTTGAAGATAGGGAGCACTTATCTTTTCTATTATATTTTTATTATTCTATGAGATCCTATTATTTGTCACGTACTCCCGTGTCAGTTTTTAAAAATTTATTTACTTTATTTATTTATTAATTCATTTTATTTATCAATTTTAGTTTTATTTATTTATTTTTATTTTTATTTTTTACTTTTTATTTTTTATTTTCTCATTTTTAAAAAGTTTTTTTACTTTTATTTTTTCTCCTGAAAGCTATTAAATACTGATTATTAGTTAACTTTAATTTACCTAGTCAGGTTTAAGGTGGAATAGCAAAAATTTCTTTCTATGCAAACAATGTTATACGAGTTCTTGCCGTTTATTTAATAAATTTTTCCTGGATACTACTATATAATAAAGTTCGAGGCTGCAGAGGTTGCAGCGCCCAGAATTGTTAGGTGTATATTTCTTAGCCCTTCCATTGACCATTTTATTTGTATTTTATATTATTTCTTCATAGTTCTCTTATCCATTTAGCCAAGGATGTTAATTTCTTGTTAGTTTCCTCCTTTTTTATTTTAAAAGATGTTATATGTTTGTGGAATCTGTCCTTAAATTGACAGTCCATTTACCCTATATACATGCTAGTTCTACTATTTTAAATGACTTCACATTTATATATAATGTAAGAAATAAGGCATTTCCCATCCAGACACATTCATTTTTGTTTCTACAATTACAGAGAGTTTCATTTTCACTATTCTGGCTGCTACTTCGTCCACTTTTCTTAATTATCTTATCTATTTTTGCATTATTGAAACTTATTATAGTTTTTCACTAGGTTCACAGATGTTGAGAATGGTGATTTTACTGTATTTTAGGTCATAAGCTTACTTAAGTTATTACCTTTAGGGAAGTTCCCATCAAGAATCTTGTAGAATTCCTTTGGCAAGTTGTTTTTTATATGTGCGCTGTAAGGCAGATTAAACCATATACACTCTCTTCATCTGCTTTTCTTCTTATTTTTATTTCCCTGGTGTTTGGGGGGGTACTTACTTCTAATAGATCTGAGTTGTCAATGCTTATTCTAATGTTTTTAGAATTTTTATGTCTAGAATTGCCCATAGTCATATTATAAGATATAAGATGGGATGGTACCCTTTTTAATCCTTTGGCATATATATATATATATATATATATATATATATATATATATATATATATATATATATATATATATATATATATAGCAAAAATGGTAATTAGTAAAAACCTGAAGAAAGTTTTCAATACTATTGCAGAGCAAATATATATATATTTTTATTACCGTTTTATCTGCTTAGTTACACATGTTTCGGTTACTGAATTGTATCAACGATCCAATAACTTCATCAGATTTTACTGAAACCTTTCTGTAAAGTTTGATGAAGTTATAAATAACGGTAATATATATATATATATATATATATATATATATATATAATTTTTAAAATAGAATTATCTGCTGACACATGTTTCATCATCTACGACTCATCAGAGTGGCTGAATTTAGCGATATACACACACACACACACACACAGATACACACACATATATATATATATATATATATATATATATATATATATATATATGGAGGAAAAACTGAAAAACTACTATTTTAATGGCTAATTTGCATATCTATTTTTTACTCGTCTATAATGAATTAATATTTGATGCTGTTCAATTTGTAATTTTATTGTCGTATTTTTTCTATATATGTGAAATCGTTTCATAGATATTAGAAGTAATTAACTTAAGTGATTTAAGATAAAAACATTACAAAAAACTTTCTTAAAATACTTCTTCCTTAATTTTCAATGGAGGAAATTTAAATGGAATTAATATTCTTAGGCTAGTATTGAAAAATGCTTCCATTTTAACAATCTCACTAACGGAATGAATATTTTTGAAAAAATATCTAAATCAAAATAAAGTTATTTTTTGTAAAGAACATCGTGTAACAATACAACAGAAATCGACTTGTTAGATTGAAAAATATCGATGATAAACTATTGATTCTTTTTTTATTTATTGATTATTGAATATTTATTGAAATCAAAATTAAAATAATTGAAAATTGAAACGAATCTCTAAAAATCATAAAAATGACTAGCTTTTTACCAAGTGAAATTAAACAATGTTTTTTAATTGTTTTTTTTTTTATTTGTTTCGGCTGTATTCTTTAATGCTACTTACAAGAAACTGTTCATAACTTCTGTATTAGATATAGTATAAGATTATCAAACATGATGTGTTTCTTTCTCATCTATATGTAACTTTAATGAATTATTTTTGCTTACTGTTACTCCTACCGTTTCTTCTACTTATGTACGACATATTAAGGCATGACAAATGGCTTCTGCTGATTCTGTATTCATATGATATTTAGGCATGACAAATTAAATCACGAAAAAATGGTTCCTGCCTTTTTTTACGTAAAAATCTTTAAAAAAAAATAAAGAAAGAAGTTTTGTTTTCATATTTAGGGTGATATTTAAAAAGTATACAAGTCCAACATAAAAAAAACAATGTTTTCTTAATTTACCAGGTTGACAAGCAAGTTACTGCGGTTTTTAATTTTTAAATTCAGATCAACATATCTCGGCTCAAACAAAAATTTTTTGATCGAAATAATCACCATCAAAATCAACACACTTTTGCCAATGCAAAACAAGTGTATTTATGCCAGTAACGTAAGAATCTTGCGTTCTGGTGGTGATGAAGTCGCTGAAGGCGTTTTTGATATTGCTTAGATTTCTAAAATATTTGGATTAATCGTCTCAACACTAATATATATATATATATATATATATATATATATATATATATATATATATATATATATATTGACAAGAAAGTTCTTGTGGTTTTTAAGATGAACATATCTTGGCTCAAACAAAAAATTATTGATCGAAATAAGCACCATCAAAATCAATTTATTTATGCCAGTAACGTAAGAATCTTGCGTTCTGGTGACGATGAAGTCGCTGAAGGCATTTTTTTTTAATATCACTTAGGTATTTTAAGCATTTCTCACACAGAAAGTTGTTGAAAAAGTTGTTGAAAAAGTAGTTAAAAAAGTTGTTGAAAAAATTGTTGAAAAAGTTGTTGAAAAAGTAGTCTGTAGGTGAGAAGTCTGGAGAGTATGGCAGATGAAGCAAAATTCCGTAGCCCAATTCATTCAACTTCTGCAAGGTCTATTTAGCAACGTGCGGTTGGACATAGTCGTGGAGGAGAATTGAGTCCTTTCTGTTGACTAATGCTGGATGTTGCTGTCAAAGTTTCTGATGCATTTCTTCCATTTGGTGTACAGTACTTCTCCACCGTAATGATTTCGCCTGCATTCAAAAAACTATAATGGATTAAACCGAACAGTCAGCATGACTGTCTTTTGATGCAACTCTGGCTTCAGGAAGTGTCCATCGGCATCTAACAACTGAGCTGAGCATCGCTGGTTGTTGTAAAGAACACACTTTTCATTGCAAGTCACTACCCGGTCGAGAAATTGGTCATTCTTGTTGCGTAAAAGAAGAGATGACACTTCATAACGGCATTTCTTTTGGTTGTCGTTCAATTCATGAGGCACCCACTTATCAAGTTTTTTGTTTTTCTAATCTCTTTTAACTGGTTGGAAATCGTTGTGTGCGTTACGTCTAATTCAGAAACAAGTTCTCAAACAGTTGTACATTGATTGGCTTCGACTAAACCCCTTTGGTCGTTGTCAACGTCTGATGGCCGACCACTACGTTCATCATATTGAAGACTCTTGTCTGAAGTTACAAAATTTCTTAAACCACCATTGTGCTGCGTGTTCAGTAGTGGTTCCTGGGCCAAATGTTTCGTTGATTTCGCAATCTGTTTCAGCAACTTTTCAACCTAGCTTGAATTAAAATAAGAAAATCAACATTTTGAAAAGAAGACATAATTGTTTTAAAGCGATTGTAAATTATACGATTAGATAGAGGAAAAACGCGCTTTAAAATGATATATAAAGTAAAGGTATTATAACGAAAACTTTTTTTTTTTAATTTAATTTTCACCCCAAACAAGGCACATTGCCACTTTGGTATAGGGGCTACTATCAGAGGCAACATCTACTGGGGTACTATGTGGGGATTTGGGCAGCAAGGTGTCTGTT
Source organism: Euprymna scolopes (assembly GCF_053919585.1). Lineage (NCBI taxonomy): Eukaryota > Metazoa > Mollusca > Cephalopoda > Sepiida > Sepiolidae > Euprymna > Euprymna scolopes. The sequence continues at coordinate 54,030,195 of NC_136497.1, forward strand.
CACGTTACACTTGGACTTCTGCATGTCAGCACAGTTGGGGAAGCAGAGACCTGGAATGGAATTCCAGAGTCTAGCGGTTCTGGAGAAAAAACTACTGGAGTAGAAATATCTTTTACATCTAGGGATCACTACTGTGTGAGGGTGGGATTTAGCTGCCTGTCGGGCTTGTCGAGGATGTTTACGTCGTGGAGGCACAAGTGCTTGCAGTTCGTCAGAGCATTCTCCATTAAAATACTTGTAGAACAAGCAGAGGGATGCAACATTTCGTCGATGGAACAGAGGCTGAAGCTTAGATGCCAGTTCAGGGCCTATCAGATTGGTGGCTCTCTTTTGAACCTTGTCTAGGAGCAAGAGACTAGTAGCAGATGCACCAGCCCAAATATGACAGCAATACTCCATACATGGGCGAATGGTTGCCTTATAGAGGTACAGAATACTTTCAGGTGTTAGTAGTTTTCTAGCACAGTATAGAGAGCCTACCTTCTTTGCAGCGGCCCTGGCAATGCTTTCAATGTAATTGTTCCAACTCATGTTTCCTGTGAACGTTAGGCCAAGGAGTTTGAAAGATGTACTCTCAGATAATGGATCTTTGGCCATTGCTATTGCTGGTAAAGAAGGTTTCTTATAATTATTGAAGGAAACAAGTTTAGTCTTGGCAGCATTGAACGTGACCATCCATTTTTTGTCCCCATTCCACTACAGATTGGATGTCACCCTCTAGTGTTTCTGCTATTTCTTTAGATATGTTTTCCTGTCGTGCCTGTTATAGAGCGTGGTGTCATCAGCATATATACCCATCTCAGAGCCAATTTTGTCGGGGAGGTCATTTATGAATATTAGGAACAACATAGATCCAAGGATAGACCCTTGGGACACTCCTGCATTTATATCATATTGTTTAGATGTACGACCGTCGAGGACAACCTGGATTTTTCTCTTATCTAAGAAGGATTTAATTATGTTTAGTATTCTACCAGTGATACCGTATGATCTAATTTTCCTGAGGAGACCCTCATGCCACACCCTGTCAAAAGCCTTATATATATCTAGAGCTACCGCTCTGCCCCTCCACCCCCGGCTTTGTCCTGTGAATGGTATATACTTATGTGAAAATACAGCATTTGAAATCAAAATTAAAAATTCTACAAGAACTTTCTTTTGAATCTAAGAAAAGGAGTCTTTACGTTTTTTTTAAATCGTAAATGTTTTTTTTAATTTTATGGCATTTTTATTTTTGGTAAATTTTTACTTTCTTTCCACTTTAACACTCACCTTTAAAATGACGACGTTTATACGTTTTCGAGCCTGTTGAAAACGAATATCACATTCAAATAGTTTTCTGCTTGATATGTTTTTCCAATGTATTGCTTAATAAATGGGGAAAAACATGGCCTCTAGTAAAAACATAATGGATTATATTGGATAATAAAGTTATTAATATCTAGAAAATTACTTGTCTCCCCCAAATTTGAATTTGATATTCGTTTTCAGCATACCCGAAAACCTATTTATGGTGAATGCAGAGATGGAAAGAAAGTAAAAAATAAATACCATTTTTTTAATAGTAAAAAAAAAAAAAAATTAAATAACAGTGAAAGGTAAATATACTCACAAATTATTAAATTCCTACAAATCTCAGCCTATCAGTTTGGAAATAAAAACTTAATTTTTACAAATATTTTTAGCAATAAATAATAATAATAATGATAATGATAATAATAAAAATAGCATGCCAGTCTGTTTAAATATATGGTTGCTTCTTGTTGTTCTTGACATAAGAATCCCAGGTTGCTCGAATGATGTGCGTAGATATCACACAAATAGAAAATCAGAAGGCACCATTTGTTGTGCCTTGATTTGTTGCACATAAATACTGAAGTCTGTTAACCGAAATAAAAATAAAATAATGGAAAACTAAAACAAAAAAAATTTTTTTTTTCTAAATTATAAGCATGGCTATATTTTAAATTATTCTTCTCTGATCCCTCTACTTGGTGGTATTTTTGCCGCTGGATAAGTACAACTAATTTATGATAACTGTTTAATGTAATTGAATGCCTTAAAACTAAGTACGTGCAACATGGTGTGTCCGGTGGCAGACAAAAAAAAAAAAAAGAAGAAACCCAAAAAAAAAAAAAATGGCTACTGCTTCTAATTATATGCTGGCAATTTCGTGAAATAACGAAATTTGATGGCAGTGTATTGACCTTAGTACAATGAGCTTTAACAGCAATGTATTAATTTTCTTTTTATCCTAAGTATTTGTATTTAATAGAAAGTGATAGATATTACGATTCTAATCCATCTTTTGTTGTTTCAGCCCCATCCGTTACTTGTAATTTTGGCACGGAATATAAATGTGGTTACCGCAATGATTCTATTCATCCTTGGTACCGGCGAAGTCCATACTGGGCAACACCTTATATGAAACCAGTGAATTCAGGAGACATGGAAACAGGTTAGTGGTCATCTATATATATAAAAGCCAAAATGTGTGTTAGTGTGTGTGTGTGTGTGTGTGTGTGTGTGTGCTCGCATTTTTTCTGTATGTCCGCCGAAGGCTTTTTTGGAGGAAGTTCCCCAGGGGTTACTATGTCTTAGAACTTTTTATATACTCCTTAGATTATAATATCTATGATTTACAAAACGACATCGTAAATATCTTTTATTTCAGCGACTTTTATCTTACAAAATTCATGCTGTGAGTTTGTTTTCTCTACTACTATGGCGTGATATTTGACCTAGAAAACCATACGTTGACATTCAATCACTTGCATTTTTAAACGTTTATTTTCGGCTGTTTTCAAGTCCCTGCCTTTGTAGTGTCATGCTAAGTCACACACTATTAACCTCAAGTCTTCAGGTTTGAGCCTACCTCCCCCCCCAAACTTTTTCGCTGTTGTTTTTTGTTTTTGTTTTTCTGATTGCTTTTAACAAGTTTGACATCATTTGTTTAATATTTAAACAGGATTATTACTTCGCTTATTATTTAGTTTCCATTTTGTTTTGATCTACCCCCCCCCAGCACACACAACTCCAAACACCCGGGCAACATTGAGCACCCCCGCTAGTCTATAATATAAATCTCACTTGTCTGTTTAAATGTATGTATGTATGTATGTTTGTATGTCTTGCAAAAACTTTCAACAAAGGCGACGGATTTTCACGAGATCAGTATTGTTTTGAACCTTCAGGCGACCAATATCAATAAATTGGTTAAAAACATTAATTCCTTCACCCTCAACTGGGCACTTTTCTACAGGGAGGGGTCGCTTTTTCGCCGATATTTTCGAAAGTCATTCCCCTCTTTTCGATTAACTAGCCTTAATTTAAACATTTGTCATTTCCGGTTTGGCAATGAGTGCGTTCTTTTCCTCCTTCATGGTATGGGTTCGAGCCTGCCTGCCTATTATCACTTTTTTTTTCTTTTTTTTTTTTTGCTCAACACATACCACCAAACACCCAGGCAATGCAGGGCACCCAGGCTAGTCTATATATATAAAAAAGCAAAATGGGTGTGCACGTTTTTGTATGTCCAGCAAAGGCTTTTTTCACTGGGGTTCTCGGGGAGGGGGTGTTTACTATTTTGGAGAATTTTTTATATACACCCTAGATTATAATTTCTATGATTTGCGAACGGAAGTCATCTCTACATTTAGTTTGAACGAGTTTTGAAAAAATAAAAAACTGATTTCCAGTGTTTGTTTGTCTTTTTCGTTTAAATAAAGTGAAAACCGAGTCGAAACAGAGCGATTAATTGGCCTTTGTGGCCGGCACGTCTTGAAGGTCATTAGCACTGTAGGGAATACACTTCATATCAGACAATTGCTATTCATTAAGACACTGCCAGAGCCCTCCCTTTTGGTGGGGGGGGGAAGCTGGTTTCCCTCAACATCGTGGTGAAGCAAATATGGTAGAAAGCTGCAGGCTAAACTGGCTGTAGGCCAGTTTAGCTTTCAGCTTTCTGCCGTATGGTTGACATTGCTAAATTTCAACTCTCTACACTTCCGCTTCTGTCTTGGTGTAGCGGTAACATGTCACATTTTCTTTCACTTTCTTTTCCGCCTTCACGTCACATGTTCGGGTTCAAACCTCCCTGTCTACTAACACTTTTTTTTTTCAAACACCCAGGCAAAGCCACGCACCCCGCTAGCTTTATATATTGACAGACAAGAAATGAAAGGAAAAGTTTGTTTTTTTTGTAACAGATTGTTGCTCAATGTTATAAATAGAGCATTAAGATAAGACAAAATGATGAAAAAAAAATGTACTTTTACTTGTTATTTTATAAACACCCGAGTTTTATTGGATTGATATCTAAGAAACCACAACAATAGAGTTATTATATATATATATATATATATATATATAGTAGTAAGTTATAAAAATATATATAACTTACTACCTAGCTCTACCTATGTATTGAGCACTGTTGAACTAAATACTTAAAGTTTACGCATAAAATTATACTTTTGTATATTAATTTATGTGATTAAATACTCATATATATATATATATATATATATATATATATATATATATATATATATACACACACACACTATTAAAACCGATATATATACTATTAAGACCGATTAAAAAGTTTTCCACATGTCTGAATACTCTATATACCAAATTTCAAGTCTGTAAATCGAAAATTTGTTGAGTATATAGGTTGAGAATTGTCCTCACACGCATATTCTCACTTTTATAGATATACTAGTAGGCCGCCCGGCGTTGCCCGGTTGTAAAATACACTTAATAACATATTTTGATTTATGCAGAATTCTAATTTATTATAAACAGAAATACTGAAGGTATTAATCGTAACGTTAAATTCCTTTAAAAGAAAATGAAAGAAAAAAAAAACGGAAAGAAACTGAGACATTTGCATGTGAGTATTATGTTTTTTTTAAACAGCTCACTTCTTGTAAGTAAAAAAAATACTCGAGCTGCGACCAAAACCTGAAGACGATAACCATTAAGCCAGCTTGATACGGTCTATAAAAAGTGTTTTCTAAACCTACTTATTCTTAACTTAAAGAAGCTGTCATGTTTTCCGGTCACACATGCACATTCACACATTCGTGAAACAGTTAACAAAGAGATAAAAATCCGACGACCCCCCCACCCCCCAGGTACCAATTTTTCAATTTTTACCCTTTAGCAGTTCTTCTTTTTGGGTGAAAACGAATTAAAAACATTTTCAAAATGTCTAAATCGCGTATATACCAAATTTCAAGTCTATAGATCAAAAATTCGTTGAGTATATACATTCTCACTTAGATAGATAGATAGATAGATAGATAGATAATAATTATTCTTTATACCTACAGACACCAGTGTTTTATGTTTACGCAATCATCAGTGTAGGGGATAACAATTTCAGCCAGTCTTGAGATCCAAACCCAGTCACGAAGCCACCTTTTTGCTCCATTTGCTAAACCTTTACTCCAGGACCACCAGACAATTGCCACAGGAACAAAGGGAATTCAAAAAATATTAAATGCCAAATTCAGGCAAATTAGACAGTCTAAAACATTGCATAAATGCTTAGTTGACTGGATAAGTTATAATTCCGTAGACAATGCCTATATGGGATGTCTCCAAATTAACCATGGTATCGCTGTTATTGAAATTTATGTTGGTAATATTTGGTTTCTTAGCTGTAAATAATAATGCTTCTAGTATATAGAGTTTATGCTTGTTACTAGTATGTTCAAGTACAGTCGTTACAAGTTTTCGAATTTAGGAGCAGGGAAAAGAGTGTTGGGTAGCAAGATGCTTAGCAATGGCGCTGTAGCCAAAATTTGAATTGGCTGCCATGGTCGCTTTTTACCCAAGTACTTTCAGATTCGTCCAGATCCATCGTCATGGATGATTAATGTTAAAGATATTAAATTATTTATAGAGATGATTTTTTACCTCCAGTGAATCACATATTATTAACTATATGAATAAATTCTATGTCATTTTTAAAAACAAATTTAACCAACTATTCTGAAATATTTAACCATCTATTCTGAAATATTTAACTATCACTTCTGAAATATGAATTAACATCAAAATAGATGGCTATATTATGTTATTGAAATTGATTTTTATTAATATTTGGTTTCTTAGATTCTCGTATATATATATATATATATATATATATATATATATATATATATATATATAAGGTATCTTCAATAAGCTTCAATCGAGACTTTTCCAGACTTTTTGTAGACTAATTTTTATGATTTCAGGATCAAATGAACAGTTGCAGCAGGAATTGGAATACACCCTACTAAAGTCTGATTGTCACAGCTGGTGAATTTCAAAAAATGCAATTTGGACGTGAGAACACTTTAGAAGAACGCTATGCTTCTGTTTTAAACTTGAAAAAATGCCACAGAAACATACGAAATGTTTCAGACTGCTTTCGGACCATCGTACATGAATCGGGCATCAGTTTTTGAATGGCATAAGAGATTCAATGAAAGCAGGGAGTCTGTGAGGGATGGTGAAAGATGTAGGCGGTGTAAGGAAGTCAGAACACCAGAGTTGATTGGCCAAATAACGAATTTCAAGGATAAGGACCGTCGTGTGTCAATAGACAACAAGTGCACAGTTTGATGTCAGTGTAGGAACCGTACACACAATTATTTACAAGGAACTGAAGATGCGGAAGATTTGCATGAATACACCATGCCACAACTCCATCTTTGTCACAGACTATTTGACCAAGATGGGCATCAAGACTGTTCCTTTGTCATCAAAACCTTGCTCCCTGTGACTTTTAGTTATTCCCTAAGCTCAAGGACAACCTTAGAAGTTATGAGACAAGTGAAGAGATGAAAGAGGTTGTGACGAAGGTCATTGATATGCTCACACAAGAGGACTCCTATGGGACTTTCCAGAAGTTGTTAGAACGGTACAACAAGTGCATTGCAGCCGGAGGAGATTATTTCGAAGGGGGATAGAGAGTCATGTGTGCACTATCAAAAAAAACACCCATAAACTTATTGAAGGCACCTCGTATTATCTCCCCTGTGTGCTGTTTCTATCTTTCCTATTTTCTTCACCTTCTCATCTATCTTCCCTATTTTTTCCTTTCTTCTTTTATTATTGGCTCTTCTTTAATGGTCCACATTATTTCATAGTGGCCTATATTTTTTTTTACTATTACCTACATATATACTACCTTTCCGATTTATCTTTATATGTTGTACTTACTTTTAATTAATTTGTACCATATTATGCTATTCCTTCATTCTCTTTTCATATTTAAATGTTATTACGTCAGTTTTTCTATATTTGCATTTTGTATAATTCTGGCCCTTCTCCTCTTCTAATGAGAAGCATTAGCTTCGAAATGCCATGACATAAAGAGGCTTTTGTCTTAATTTTCCTTTTTTACTGTCCCTTATTGTTCTGTTATATATAACTTCTATTCCTCAGCTTTCATTTAATATTATATTTCTACTATTATATAAAAGTAACTTTATCTGCATGTCTGTGAGTTCGTTTCCTATGGACTCGAAAACGACTGGGTCGATTTTTATAAAATTTCATACGAAGGTACTTCATGTGTCTGGCAGGGTTTTAAATAGGTTTTGTGTCAGAATGTTTTTGATAAGTATTGATAATCGATAATTGAAATAATCTGATAAAAGAAGGAACAGGCGATTTTAACCAAAGTTAACACCTTACACAACCTAACATCACAAGTGTATTTGAGAAGGTTTATTATTGCATAAGCTGAAAGGCTCGACATATAAAATCAATAGTAGGTTCTTTGATATGACAGGGGCGTATTAGAAATGAATGTTACTATTTAAAGTACAATTTCACAATGATGCTTGACTTTTGCATATTAAACTTAAATTCAAGCCATTATAATCGCACAACCAGTAATCCCATAAACATAAAATCAACAGTAGGTTCTTTGATATGACAAAGCCGCATTCGAAATAATTGTTTCTGTTTAGAGCACAAATGAGTCATGATACTTTACTTCTGCATTTTAAAGTTTAATGCAAACTGTTATATATAAAAATAATTTTATAAAATCAACAGTAGGTTCTCTACAGTGCAATGTAGACTACAATATATTGTGAACTTAGTCACTGTGAGAAGCATGCAAAGCTTCCTGCATCTGCATAGCAATGGATCCCTAATTAGAGCAGGCAATCAATAGATTTGATTGAAAAATGGGCGATTTTATCGATTTCGATGACAATAAAAATATGGAAGTGTGAAATGTTCGTTGATCATCATTCAATCTCGGGCAATGTCGGGTTACCTGGCTAGTATATCTATCTATAATGATTGTATCGTTGCTGTCATAAATCCACAGAAACTTTGTGTTTATCAAAAAATTTTAAATGACATAATTATAGCGTATTTAATTATACAAAGATTATTAGCTACATATGTGCATATATATTTCTGATGCAACTCCTTTAGAGAAACAGCATTTTCAGGTGAGATTTTTGTAAAAATAAAATCTGGCATGAAGTTGCTGCTTTTCTAAAGGTGTTGCCTCAGAAACATATATGCACATACGTAGCTAATAATATTCGTATAAATAAATAATATATATATATATATATATATATACTATTGATTTATAAACTTATCTTTCTTTTGCAGATGCGTATATGTTAGCCTCGGTGTATGCCACAAGCTCTTCTCCAGCAAAACTTCTTTCTCCGGAAGTCGCAGAAATCCCCTGCATATCATTCAAATACATGACGAATGCCAGCAGCACTAGGAGAACTTTTCTGGCTGTGAAAGCCAAGACACGAGATTCTTCATCTTACTTTGAAGTTTGGAAAAAGAGCCTAAGTGAAGAACACCAGTTCTGGAATCTGGCCACAGTTTCAATGCCGAAGTCGACAACCCGTATAATGTTTGAGGGTTACTATGAAAATCCTAATGAGCATTCTTTCATTGCCGTAGACAGCGTCAAAGTTATGAATGAAAATTGTACAGGTATTGATTTTACTTTGTATGCTATTATTTTATTACTTTTACTAACGAGTCAGTAGTCATCGTTTATTAAAACCAATAGTCATCATTTATCAAAACCAATAGTCATCATTTGTCAAGGTCAATAGTCATCATTTATCAAAACCAATAGTCATCATTTATCCAAACGAATAGTCATCATTTGTCAAGGTCAATAGTCATCATTTATCAAAACCAATAGTCATCATTTGTCAAGGTCAATAGTCATCATTTATCTAAACCAATAGTCATCATTTATCAAAACCAATAGTCATTATTTATCAAAACCAATATTCATTATTTGTCAAGGTCAATAGTCATTATTTATCAAAACCAAGAGTCATCATTTGTCAAGGTCAGTAGTCATCATTTATCAAAACCAATAGTCATCATTTATCCAAACCAATAGTCATCGTTTATTAAAACCAATAGTCATCATTTATCAAAACCAATATTCATCATTTGTCAAGGTCAATAGTCATTATTTATCAAAACCAATAGTCATCATTTGTCAAGGTCAATATTCATCATTTGTCAAGGTCAATAGTCATTATTTATCAAAACCAAGAGTCATCATTTATCGAAACCAATAGTCATCATTTATCAAGGCCAATAGTTATAATTTATCAAGGCCAATTGTCATTATTTATCAAGGTCAGTAGTCACTATTTATCAAGGCTAAGAAAATTTTGATAGTCGAAAGCTCAGATTAAAATGACTTTTACTTATTTTAACAGACACATTGTTACAGTTTCCTAAATAAAAATACTCTTACGAGCAATGTTTTTCTAAAAATGTCTACACTACTGCTACTAAAAAAGAAATCGAACAATGAAAGTTTTTTTTTTTTACATACGGACACGGTCGATGGTCTTCATGTTTTGATAGATGCTTTTCCATGTGTGGCCGTTGATCTGTATAGTTACATCGTCTAGTGGCCGTTGATTGGCTGTTTAACTCAGCTGAATAAAATTCATGTATGGAAACAATGGAAACTTGTTGGCGGTTTCCAAGGTTTTATTGAAGAGAGAAAGATCATTCACGAGGAGAGAAACGAAAAATGATTATTTGGGAAAGATAGGTTAAAATGAACTCCTTCTTACTTAATCTTTTTACTAAAAAATAGTGAATCTTGAGGAATTATTCACTTAGATTACTACATTGTTTGGCATGTTTGGTCAGTTTGTTTCCACGACTTGATCTGCCTCAAAACTCTGTTCCATCCCGAACATGTTCTGATGTAATATCATTGACATCTGCTTCTAGTTTGTTTTATCTAAGTAGGTAACCTTTGACCCAACTCGCCTCAGTCACACTAGATGCACTGGGTGTATTTCCGTTTGCTGCCAGATTATCCTGACATGTACTTAATGTAACACTCCCGAAAATTCGTACTAGTTAACATAATCTCTAGTTACTGGGGTAGGGTCCCAATAGATAACAGAGTAATTTAAACTAGCAGAACCCGTGGAAATTCCGCAGTAGTTGAAAATTTTTAAAATATAAATAAAATGAATAAAAAATAAAATAAAACAAATAGCGACGAATTTAAAACAATTTTCTTTAGTAAATTCGTTTTAACCTGTTTAAGCTAAAAAGAATTAATTAAAAAAATTTTTTTTTCAATGAAAATTCAACAGACAACACATTTGTTTTTCTGAATAATTTTTAATATAAATTATAAAGAAACAAATGTCAATTCACTTACAAATAATTTTTTGAATTAAAAAAAAATCAAAAGAAAACTTACAGTATCCTCCCAACATTACTTTTTTTTTCAATTATAAAAAAGCCAATTTGAAACCGTAATCAGACAGCCATGTTTTTAAAAAAATTTTTTTATTTTGCTTTGAAAATTTTTGGAAAGGAAATGGTTTTAATGATTTTAAACTGATACAGGGTGACTACAAATGGAGGTAATTCGTTTGTCATTAATTAATGTTTGCGATTATGATTGTTTTTATTTTTTTGACACCGGATGTCGGACAAGTAAATTAATATTTAGATGATTTTTTTCTTTCACAAAACTGCTGCTTATCGAAGATAATAAAAAATATAAGCTTTTTTAAAATGCTGCTTTTCTTAATACACAAATTATATATAGTATCAAATATTTATGTCAGTATATTACCCGCCTCCCATTTACTCCTTCCAGCAAAGGTAATCTCTGGAAGGACAGTCTTTCTGCTGATCTATAATTCTTTGAGAATAAAAATCATGGCAGTAATTCTTCATTTTTATTGTTTGTTTGTTTTTAGTTTCGTTATTTTTAGTTGTGTCTTGTCATTTTTTTATATTTTTTTTTTATATACTATTTGGATTATTTGGACTATTGGTCTCATCTTGAGTGCTATTTTCACAAGCTTTCGATGGATCTAACCTCCGACCTTCTTCAAGTGTATCAGTTGAACTTGTGAATCTTTCTGTCAAATTCAAGAATCTGCACGGATTTTTTGAACAGAACCCTTTATTTAATCTACAAGAGTAACACGCTTTCATTACGTCAGCCATGACGGAGTAGAAGGCCTAAGTAAATTGCAATTGTATTTTGAGTATCGATGACACTGAGAACTGAACCTTTAACCTTCAGAATAGTGTAATTTAGAACTGAATTTTACCAAGCACTTTATTTGTTACACCACGATTTTTTTTTGTTTAATTCTTAATTCATGGCATCTTTTTTGACAGTTTGTCGGCCAACAGAATTCCAGTGCAACAATGGTGATTGCATTAACGCAATATATCGCTGTGATAGAATCCAACATTGCCCTGATAACAGTGATGAGGTGCATTGTTACACACATCGAAAAGGTATAGCAATCATTCCACATTTATTTGTAAATTTTATCTTGAAGCATATTTCATCAATCAATCAACTTAAATTTATTTGACAAATAAAATAGTAAACTGCAATAAGCCATGTAAAATAAGTTATCCTGATCACAGCACCAATAAAAAATCTCTAGCATGCTAGTGAGATATAATAACTATTCTCAATTATAAAAAAAGAAGGTGCAAGGACAATAATCTGGGTTACTACAGTTATTTGTTAAGAGTTATTTAAGAGTTATTCTACAGTTAATGCTATTTAAAGGTTGTGATTTCAATTTCAGGCAAAGGAATAATTAATAACACGATACAAAATAGCTAAAATTGTTGCAATATATATATATATTTGTAAACTAAACAGGGTATGACTACAAAGATTCGGATGATTTTATTTATAATCATGGGTAATAAGAACCAACCAATTAACTACTAGAATCGTTTTGTAAAAAATACTAAATCTCTTTGAATTCTTCAGTAATAGCTTTCCATCTTGCCATGAGGAGACTACTATATTCCGCTGATCGTGACTGGATTAATTCTTTGACTGAAAAAGCTTCTCTGGTTGTATTTATTCTGTCATATACTTTTGCTTGAGACAACTACATTTTACAATTACAAGAATGGCTCTACACCACTCCAGAGGTTATGGACTCAGCAATCGCTTTTACTTTGGATTTATGCTGCTATTTTTTTGATGACAACTACAGAATGGCACAGCACTCCAGAAAAATAATGATGAAATGTGCTAAGAATACTGAATATTCTAATTCTATAAGGATAGGCAATGTGTGGTTAGGGGATGCAAGCGAATTCCCTAAACACGTAGATGCGAAAAAGCATTTTATGTGTTACTCGGATAGTATATATGTACCGGCAGCCAAGACGATAAATAGGCTTTGTTAGCAAAGTATTCATCTATTAATAGTTTGTCTTAAGAAACTAAAGAATCTATTAGTTACACGAACATTAAAACAATCATTGAATTAATAATAAAAAAAAAACAACAACAAAGCATAGTTAATTAATAAGATGTCCTTTTTCGAAAAGAATATGCAAATTAGTTACATTAACATTAAAACAATCATTGGATTAAAAAACACGAAAATAGTTAATTAATAAGAAGTCTCTTTTCAAAATTTACATGCAACTTAGTTACATTAAAATCAAAACAATTATTGAATTAAGAAATGGCAAAAATATAGTTAATTAATAAGATGTCCTTTTTCAAAATTAATATACAAAAATTAGTTAACACTGTGACTGATATCACGTCTATTTCGTAAAGTTGAAATAACGTTAAGATAGGGCATTTAAACGTTACCATTAGTGTAAGAAATGGGCTCAACTTTATTCGTTTGGCGTGTTTCACATATTTTCTTCATTTTTTTAAAAATTTGTTTCAGACGGTTGTAACAGTGATGAATTCAATTGTTCAAATGGACAGTGTATTTTGAAAGACCAACAGTGTAATGGCATCAAAAACTGTAGAGACGGAAGCGATGAACAAAATTGTACAGGTATGTTATTGTTTGTTTTTCGGTTTTTTTTTTCGTTTTTGTTTTCATTTCCCCCCTTTTTTATGAACCCATCAATAGCAAAATGATACATTTGAGAGAAAAAAAGAAAGATCGATTTAAACTTATTGATAAAATCAAATTTAAAAGACTTTGTATCATTTGGATTATCCAGACTACTGTTCTCCTCTTGGCCGTTATTTTCACAATTTTTCAGTCGATGTAACTTCCGACCTTCTTTCTATTCGAACTTTGAAAGCTTTATGCTAAACTCGGGAATCTATGCAGAATAAATCTTACCTCGATTAGTTGTTTTGTTTTTACAGCAACATTGACCTTGCCTGTGACAACAGTAAGGAATCAGTTGCTATTGGTAAAAATTACATTAATACACTTGCAGTTGTTTAGAATTATTAGTTTGGTGATTGCAGCACAGGTTGGAGCAATTACTAGTGTGATTGCAAGAGTTAGGAGTGGATGGAGTAAGTTCAGAGAACTGCCATTGCTAATCAACAGAGCGCTACCACTGTTGAACAAGGGAAACATTTATTAGGCATATGTATACAGTGTGATGACGCATGGGGTGTAACCAGGCCAGTGAGAGTTGAGGACATGTGTTGCATGGAGAGAAATTATATGAGAATGATACGGTGATTGTGTAATGTATGTCTTAAAGGCAGGTTTAGATCTAATGACCTCAGAAGAAGATGAAATCTGGACGGTAAGATCATGTTGAAAGAATGGATGAGAGTTTTGGGATTAGCAAATGAACCCATTATTTAATCCATGAGGGTAGAGTGTTCTCGTTCCATCATTCATGATCGAGTAGAAATATTAATTAATTATTATGTTACTCTCAGTTATCATCAGTCCTCTTATAATATTCTTTGTACATGGCCGTCTTCAAGTATAATGTAAACAAATATTTGTTGAACCGCCATCTTGAAGAAAAAAATTCTAGCCAGTCACCCATTGTTTCCAATCCTATTGTGGTGGCTTTACTGTGCAATGAACACTTTCTTTAATCAATATTCTCGAGTGCCCCGCCACGCCCGGAGTGGGGATCTATTAGTAGTCCACCCGTTCATTAACTTCCCATATCATCGACTGGCTTTTAGCCTTAATAATTTGTGACTCAGTAATAAAACAAAAAGTAGAAGGCAAAACCTTCAACCTCCAGATAACTGTTGAGCAGAACTTATTGCCAATAAGCATCCATATCCGTTCAGCTACGTGTCAACCGGAAGTTGGTGGGGGGGAGGGGGGAAACACAACCAAGATTGGAATAATGGATCGACTAATCCAAATAATCCAAAGTATCAATTCTTATGTAAAAATATTTTGAAACACGAAACTTCTTTTTTCTATTTTTTCCTCTTTCAGGTAGGCAAGTCATTTTCAATTTCTTGTTTATATGTAAACGCTTAAACCTTGAAAAGAGTTAATGTGATCTTTGATGAATTTAAAGTAGACACTCACGTGGTACATGTTAATTCCGAAGTTGACAACCTATTTATGAAGACAAGTTATGTCTGTGTATGCACTTAGGAGTAATACTTATTCGTGCAGACATGTACAAACTTCACTACACTGGCATGACAATGTTTCAACCTGGAATTATTAATAACTAAGATCTCTTCGGGTCAGAAATCTGTTGTTATTTTATATATATATATATATATATATATATATATATATATATATATATATATATATATATATATATATATATATATATATTAATATATATATATAAATATATATATATATTAATATATATATATATATTAATATATATATATAAATATATATATATATTAATATATATATATATCAATATATATATATATTAATATATGTATATAAATATATATATATTAATATATATATATTAATATATGTATATATAAATATATGTATATATTAATATATATATATTAATATATATATTAATATATATATTAATATATATATTAATATATATATATTAATATATATATATATATTAATATATATATATATTAATATATATATATTAATATATATTAATATATATATATATTAATATATATATATATCAATATATATATATCAATATATATATCAATATACTAGCATGGGTGCCCGGCGTTGCCCGGGTGTTTGGAGGTGTATGCTGAGCAAATCAAGTTATTAAGTTAGATCCATGTCCACGGAAGCTATATCTAAAATTTCAAGTGTGTAGACCCAAAATTGTCGGAGAAGTTTGGTAGAGTTCTCAAAGCTCAAATCGTTGAACTTTGACCCCTTAATCGCCAAATTTCTGGCTAAAAACCGATCACATAGATTTTTTCAAATCTCAGTACCCTGTATATCAAATTTCGAGTCTGTAGACTAAAAATTGACAGAGTTATTTCGTAGGGAAATGGACACACACACACACACACACACACACACACACACACACACACACACTTTCACTTTTATAGATATATAGATTTAAAATTTGAGTCTGACAGAATGACAAAATTATATTGCAAACCGATATATTAAACAAACGAACTTCAAAGAGACAAATGAACACATAAGTAAAAACAATTTGTATTAGAAAACAGTTATTATTCCACGTCTTTTTTTACAGACCTGACGACTGAGGTTAGGTTCGCTCTTAATAAAAATTGTTTTTTATAGTCTTAATTTTGACTTGCTTTTTCATAAAAAACTAAAAAAAAAAATCAAGAAAGAAAAGAAATTTAATTTTATTTTTTCATTAATTTCTTTCTGTGCAAAGCAATTCTTTCAAACTTACTCTGTTTCCAAAATGTTTTTATTTTATTCCCCTCCCCCTTCATTCATTTTCCTCCGCATCCTGGCAAGATTACTGTACACATAGATTCGAAAAAATAGTCAAAAACAAATATATAAATAAATGTTATCAAAGGCAAGATAAGTTACTTTTCTACCTAACTGGATATATTTTTTGTGTTTTTATTCAATGTAATATATTTATTCAGCTCGAAAAACATACAGTGTTTACCGATGTGTTGGAAAATTCAAGGTGGCGTCTCACACCCTCTTTAACACCGTAAGTTTGGGAAAAGGTGTTATAAATAAAAAACTATACAAAATACTATTAAAAACCCGCCGAATATATGTCAACCTATGTCACGGTAACATATATTGAGCGAGTTTTTAACAGTATTTTAACAGGGCACATCGTAAAAACTGACCCATTAATTTTCCTGAAGTAAAAACTATATAGTTTTTAAACTTGTAAAACTGTACATTATAAAAAGAAAACTGTTCAAGTGATTTTTTTTTTTTACATGGGTGTCACCACTTATCAAGGCCCAGAGGCCACTCAAGGATAAGGGTTAATAGGTATACATTAGTCATTGTGATTTTAGCATAGTAAACAGTGGGAATTTTGTAACTTGGATTACTTGAAAAATAAAACTGTTCGAATGATTGAAAATGAGAACAAAATAACAATGTAAATATATTGATAAGAAAAAAACAAAAACAAACGAAGTTTCCGTTTCAGGAACCCGAGTTTAATTTTATGTCGTAATCATTCAACTCGTTAGCGGTTTTATTCAGCGATTAGGGATAACCATACGACATATCTAATTACCAAAGCGATTTAAAAAAAAATTTTTTTTTTTTTATTAAAACTAAACCTGTTTAGTTTTAATGAACCAATTTTTTTAAAGCCAACACTTTAGTTATTTTGAGAGCGTGCAACTGCACCCGAAAGGTTGATTAAGAAACTCCAAATCCTTTTATGACTCGGAAAAAAATGGCTTTTTATCGGCTTAAATGATAAACTAATGTTAAATATTAGTATTTAATATAATGAGATATCAATCTACACAATTTGCCATCGATTCTGAAATAAAATGAAATCCTGACATTGTGATCATTTTTGCAGGTGTTATGTGCCAAATATTGAAATAAGAATGTTTAAATTCAATTATTGTAATTTAAGTCTTTAATTTTAAAGTCGATTTTATTTATAAAATATCTTTTTAGAAATCAATCTCAAAAACAATCTGAACAATAAATCTCTTTTGTTATGGCTAAGTTTTTGTCAAGGGTAGAAATTATAATAGACAAGTATTCATCCATGATGACATTTTACCGATTTCCTGGTTTACAGGTATTCTTGCTAAATTTCTTCGAAAGAATTGACATAAACAATACTTCAACTAAATACGTATATTTCATGCAATAATGACTTTTATTTCTTCTGACTTTTCCTAAACTAAACATAAACCATCGGTTAGGGTTAGTTTAACATTCTGTAAAAGTACCTTCCGTTTTTTTTTTGTTTTTTTTTTTGTACTTCTGCAGAGAAGGTAAAAAACCGATAAAAACTGGATATATTTTTCGTGTTTTTATTCAATTTAACATGTTTATTCAGCTCGAAAAGAATACAGTGTTTACCGATGTGTTGGAAAATTCAAGATGGCGTCTCACACATTCTTTAACACCGTAAGTTTGGGAAAAGGTGTTATAAATAAAAAACTATACAAAATACTATTAAAAACCCGCCGAATATATGTCAACCTACGTCACGGTAACATATATTGAGCGAGTTTTTAACAGTATTTTAACCGGTTTTTTTATTTATTACACCTTTTTCCAAACTTACCGTGTTAAAGAGAGAATCGGCCGCCATCTTGAATTTTCCAATACATCGGTAAACACTGTATGCTTTTCGAGCTGAATAAACATGTTAAATTGAATAAAAACACGAAAAGTTTGCCTTTGATAACATTTATTTGTTATATATTTGTTTTTTGGCAACTTATTCGAATCTATGTGTACAGTAATACAAACCCGAAATGAATTTAAGACCACGAGTGAAATGAGAAAATGAAGAAAATCGCATTTACTGTGTGTGTTTACTGTTTATGTAAGTCAGCGGGTTTGGTTGCCATAACAACGTGACGGTAGTGAACGTGTGTGTGTGCGTGTGTGCGCGTATTTCGTGTAGTTTAGTTTCGTATAATAGTTTCGTATTTTTTTTATTTGTAAATAACAAGTTATTAAAAAATTAAACCCTTCCAAGATGGACAATAAATAAAGCCATAATATTTTATGGTAAAGGTAAGAGCGTAGAAACGATTGTTTTTTAGGAGATGTGATTATTGGATTAACCAATCAGAAATCGTCTGTGGCACACACATCTCGGTTTTTATAGATATATAGATATATATATATATATCAATATATATTAATATATATATATAAATAAATATATATATATTAATATTTATATATTAATATTTATATATTAATATATATATATATATTAATATATATATATATAAATAAATATATATATATTAATATTTATATATTAATATATATATATATTAATATATATATTAATATATATATATATATAAATAAAAATATATATATTAATATTTATATATTAATATATATATATTAATATATATATTAATATATATATATATTAATATATATATCAATATATATATATCAATATATATATCAATATATATATTAATATATATATTAATATATATATAAATAAATATATATATATATATTAATATATATATATTAATATATATATATATTAATATATATATATATTAATATATATATATTAATATCTATATATTAATATATATATATTAATATTTATATATTAATATATATATATATTAATATATATATATATTAATATATATATATTAATATATATATTAATATATATATATTAATATATATATATTAATATATATATATATATATATTAATATATATATATTAATATATATATATTAATATATATATTAATATATATATATTAATATATATATATATATTAATATATATATATTAATATATATATATTAATATATATATATATTAATATATATATATTAATATATATATATATATATATTAATATATATATATATGTTAATATATATATATGTTAATATATATATATATATTAATATATATATATATATTAATATATATATATATATTAATATATATATATATATTAATATATATATATATATATATTAATATATATATATATATTAATATATATATATTAATATATATATATTAATATATATATATTAATATATATATATATATTAATATATATATATATATTAATATATATATATATATATATATATATTAATATATATATATATATATATTAATATATATATATATATTAATATATATATATATATATATTAATATATATATATATATATTAATATATATATATATATATTAATATATATATATATATATATATATTAATATATATATATATATATATATATATTAATATAATTTTACCGTCACAGGATTATTTATCTTCCATCAGACTATCCATTCATGTGTAATCACCTTTTTCGTAACTATATTCCCTCTGCTTCACTTTTTTGTTTTCAAGTAAGATCTTTGACTTACTTGTTGTTGCATGCAAAATCCGATCCCGCATTGTGCTAATTCCTACCCTCTGATGAGAAGGAAAGTATTTCTTCGAAACTCTGCGGATTAAGGACTATCCACTTATCTAGTGTTTCCTTTTCAGATTAAATATGTTTTTAACTCATTTCAAAGTGTTTTTAACATGTTTTATTAACTGTTTGCTCGTATATATTAATATATATATATATTAATATATATATATATATATATTAATATTTTTATTTATTAATATATATATATATATATATATTAATATATTTATATTAATATATATATATATATATTAATATATATATATATATTAATATATATATATATATATATTAATATATATATATATTAATATATATATATATATATTAATATATATATATATATATATATATATATATATATATATATATATTAATATATATATATATTAATATATATATTAATATATATATTAAGTATATTAATTTGTGACTTTTTGGGGCATGAATATTAATTGCTTTGTTTTGAAGAAGGGGTTGTGTTTAAAATCTTTATAGTCCATTGTAAGACTTTAAATAAAAACTGCTTTGCAAAAAAGAACAAAAATTAAAAATAATTTATAAAAAAAATAAAGAAAAGAATAACATTTTTGAAAATGTTTCCATTTTTAGTTTGTTAGCAACTTTTTCTTGGGGGAAGTATCGCGACGAAAAACTGAAACTCTAGAGAAATAGAAGGAAAACATCAGGAGTGAACGTGGAATTAAATCATAATCGAATGGTGCTGCTGCATTGCAATTCAACCACCGATGTTACGAAGGTGAATGTGATAACGTTTTTCTGGTACTTCGACGTAAACAAAAACATTAAAAGTTGCCAGAATAAGCATTAAGGCGAAGACGAATTTAAAAGTTCAAAATATGCTTTTTATTTAACGAGAGAAAGAAAAATAAATCATTTTTTTTTTTTGTTGTTATATTTTTATATGCGTGTGCTGATTCAACACGCGGAAGAAAGATTAAATCGTCCATTGGTTAGCAACACGTGTACATTTTCTTGAAAATTGAGTCCTGGAATAAATGTCAGGTTTTTAGAAACTATGTACAGTCGCGAGAACTTTATATTTTTCTTGAATAAAGTCTGATCGGACTGGAATAAAAACTGTAACAAAAAAGAGAATAATGAAATCTTTTTCCGACTGAGGCAATCATTTTTTTTTTTTTTTTTATATAAAATATTTCTTTTTTTTTTTTGTCTTTACAAAAGGTATTAAAATCCGTTATATTAGGTAGTTCAGTATTGTGATAATTTTGGCTCCATAAATATCTGATGTGACACAAGGTCATTTTTTTGTGTGTTGTTCATCCAGTGAGATTCGACCGTAAATATGGGAGACAAAAATAAGCAAAAAAAAAAAAAAAAAAAAGAAGAGAAAAAAAGGGAAATATTAATGCTCGTTGATATGGTACTTTCATGTTGAGAATTTAGATGTATGATGCGCGCGAAGTAATGTTGGTGGTTTTATGTCTAACCTCGACGGAATCAGCCAGTGAGCTGCTTACTGCATTATGAACTAATCTGATTTGGGTTTGTAGCGCAGGGTCTTTATATAGGTTTCTGACCGGCTCCAACGAAGGCTGTTAGGAAAAGATTTTAGAAAAAGTTGTTTTCTTGGAGCGCTGATTGGATAACAAGTGGACACCTTGTCACGTGGTATAGTCGTCAACTACGTCCGTGCAAAGAGGTACCGTTTTACTTTTTCCTTCGACAGAATTTTCGTAGACAAATACATCCTTTTAAATGTACATAACGTAATTTGAACGAAAACTCACTAGTGACGTATAACGAGCGGACATCTTTGTTTTTGCTATTGTTACCGTGCAGAAAGCACACATGTTAAATACATTTCTTATTTTTAATTAATTCACGTTGTCTTGTATATTTCTTTAAGAATAATGTTTTGGAAAGGGCAAATATTGCATGAATAAGAGTAATGATTCCATGCCAAAAGGTTTTGGACTGAATAACAGATGAACCCAATTGTACCATTCTGCTTTATATTATTGCAGTACACTACAAACATTGTTGCAAATATATATCAGACAATAGGTGTAATATTTGAAAGAGTTACCAATCTTCATGCGTAATTATAGATATCTCTGTAAAATACGGATGCTACTGAAATATAGTTAATTATCTTTCTGGACCTAAAACACGGACATGAACGTTAATGGGTAAAACAAAAAGAAAAATCAAAAATCTATTTCAAAATAGATAAAAAAAAATAACCTTTGCAAAAATTATCTGCTCAATTCTAAATAGAAAAGTTTATAATTGTAAAATAACAATGAACTTTATTTTTTTCACCTATTAAAATAATCCCGTTAAAAAATGTTTAAAAATTTTTTTATAACAGCAAGCAGATTTGATATACTGAAAAATAGACAAACAAATTTGATATAGTGTAAAAATAGACAAACAGATTTCATATACAGTAAAAAATAAACAAACAGATTTAATATACTGTTAAAATAGACAAATAGATTGATATAATGTAAAAATGGAAAATCAAATTTAATATACTGCAAAATTAGGAAAGCAAATTAAATATACTGTAAAAATAGACGAACAGATATAATATACAGTAAAAATAAACAATCAAATTTGATACAGTGTAAAAATAGACAAATAGATTTGATATTCTGTAAAAATAGACAAACAGATTTAATATTCTGTAAAAGTAGACAAACAGATTTAATATACTGTAAAAATAAACAAACAAATTTAATATACTGTAAAAATAAACAAACAGATTTAATATACTGTAAAAATAGACAAACAGATTTAATATACAGTAAAAATAAACAATCAAATTTGATACAGTGTAAAAATAGACAAATAGATTTGATATAATGTAAAAATAGACAAACAGATTTAATATTCTGTAAAAATAAACAAACAGATTTAATATACTGTGAAAATAAACAAACAGATTTAATATACAGTAAAAATAAACAAACAGATTAATATACTGTAAAAATAAACAAACAGATTAATATACTGTAAAAATAAACAAACAGATTTAATATACAGTAAAAATAAACAAACAGATTTAATATACAGTAAAAATAAACAAACAGATTTAATATACTGTGAAAATAAACAAACAGATTTAATATACTGTAAAAATAGACAAGCAGATTTAATATACTGTAAAAATAAACAAACAGATTTAATATTCTGTAAAAATAAACAAACAGATTTAATATACTGTGAAAATAAACAAACAGATTTAATATACTGTAAAAATAAACAAACAGATTTTATATACTGTAAAAATAGACAAACAGATTTAATATACTGTAAAAATAAACAAACAGATTTAATATACTGTAAAAATAGACAAGCAGATTTAATATACTGTAAAAATAAACAAACAGATTTAATATTCTGTAAAAATAAACAAACAGATTTAATATTCTGTAAAAATAAACAAACAGATTTAATATACTGTGAAAATAAACAAACAGATTTAATATACTGTAAAAATAAACAAACATATTTTATATACTGTAAAAATAGACAAACAGATTTAATATACTGTAAAAATAAACAAACAGATTTAATAAACTGTAAAAATAAACAAACAGATTTAATATACTGTAAAAATAAACAAACAGATTAATATACTGTAAAAATAAACTAACCGATTTGATGAACTGTAAAAATTGACAAAGGGATTTGATGCACCGTAAAAATAGACAAACTACTGTAACAATAATAGGCAAACCAAACCAATTTAACTTTAAAGTTAGGTTTTAAGAATTGAAGTTACGCCCGGTTTTAAATTGTTCAGCTTTTTATGGTAATCATGTCATGTGATGACTGATATAATTTTTGTCTTAGGACCGTGCAGCTGGGATCAGTTTCATTGTAATGACGGACAGTGTATTGAAGGCTTTTTAAAATGTGATGGTTTCTGGCACTGTAAGGATGGCAGTGATGAAAGATATTGTCACAAAACCACGGTTGTTCCTCCAGGTAAGAGCAACAGACGCACTTGTCACAATGTCACACATATCACACATATCGCATGAATTAATGATTGCACAAAGAACACTGCGTTGAGTCAATTGCACGAGTGACATTCATACGAAAAGTTGCTTCTTGATGAAATCGTTAATCTGCACAGAGCACTGTAGTAAGATTGTTTGTTTTATGATAATGGTTTGTTTTATGATAATGGTTTGTTTTATGATAATGGTTTGTATTATTGCTCTCCTTTAAAGAATGGCGACAAACACAGATGCATGAAAACAGAATGGTATATTTTTATTGCGCAGTTGCAGTGAACAAATAGCGTGAGAGAGAGGAGGATGAAGCATGGGAGTTGATGGAAATCGACGGATATTTTTTTTTTTTTTTACATAGACATGACTACTTATCAAGGCCCAGAGACCAATCGAGGGTAAGGGTTAAGAGTGTGCAGTAGTCAATCGGACAATATAGTAATCGTTAGTAATGGAAATTCGGTAAATGTGTTAACTTAAATGGAACGGCTCATTAAGAACTGTACTCAGCTGGAAAACAGGGAAACGGAAGACAGTTCCACAGCTTTGTTCATGGAATCTACGTTTAGGTTTAGGCACAAATAAAGAGTGGGGGGGGGGGAATAGTTTTTTTCAGCTAGACGAGTGTGTCTTGTGAAAGTTTGGCGATGAGGGATCATTGGTCTCTTAAATTCATTAGTTAGCAGCCTCCGTTCAATCTCAATTTGGGGTCAGTTAATATAACATGTTGAGACTTTTTTCCCCTGCTAGACATGGTGCCTTCACTTGACGCCATTTATGTCGTTTTCAGTTTGATAATTTTAAACACTAATATTGGAATAAAACAATTTATGTAAGATTTCCCTTCCCTTTTATTTTTTTTATTGAGATACCATCTCTAAGAATGTTGCTAATCCAAGTTTAAAGGCCCAATTAAATAATTATACGTAAACGTGTTTATTTATTTTCATTAAATTTTTTTTTTTTTTGAACGATTTGGTAAATTTTAAGTAGGATGACCCCGGGAATAAATGTGGTAATATGGTGAGTGATGATTCTAGTTTGAAGTAGAATAGACATTTTTTAGTTATCGTGGCATAGGATGACTAATGACAGCTATTTTCCTACACTTTCTAATGACCTTGTGCTTAATTTATTGCAAATGATCTTTTCTGTTATTTCAAAACTTAAGACTAAGTAACTGGCCATGAAATTAAGTTAAATCCCGCTGGATATCAATTTGATATTTACAACTGCGGTTGGTTTATATCAGGTATTTGCTCTCCTAAAAGATATTGCTTCTGGGAGACCACTCTATCTCCGGTGTCATTTCATTATAGCGGGACTATTATTATTATTATTATTTGTACTCGCTATGAGTTTTCACACAGGCCACCATCAGAGATTGCTCACAGATAACAACCGGTGGTATTCCTTGGAGTCTGGGTAATAACAGATCCCTACAGATTACCAGTACTCCACCTCTTTCGATAACCTTTGAAAATGAATTGACATCATTGCAACAGCCGCTTGCCATTGACTTCTCCTTAGCCATCATTAGAATTTGGGTGTTTATAAGCCTCCCCAAGGTTCCACTCCTCTTCGATCTCATCCAGTGAAAGTCTGGTCAGTGCTTTCTCTCCTTGATCTTTCTATCCTTCTCGACCCTTCTCAACTATTTGGTCTAGTTTCAATTGATGCTGCTGCTGCTGCTATTATTATTATTATTATTATTATAATTATTATAATTATTATTATTATTATTATTATTATTATTATTATTATTATTATTATTAAGTCTACAATGATTATTACATTCCATTCGCCAGCGTCATTTTGTTACTATTGGTGTTAATATAATTATTATTATGCCCTATTTTTATTATAGAGGAAAAAATCACCGATGTTATAAAAATATTTTTGTCTTGCTTTGTATTTTCTTTCAAAACAACTGACAAATTCAACTTCACTGATGTTAAGAAAAAAATATATTTGGTTTTGTTTTTGACTTTCTTTCAAATGACTGACTTAATTGTTTGCAGCGTAATCAACAGATGGCATAAAAATAATTTGGGTTTTGAATTTCTTTCAAATGACCGACGTGACTTCTGAATCATAATCAACAGTAATTGTTATTGTAATCACTATGGATTTTCACACAGACCATCATCAAAGCTTTCTTTCTATCAACAACCTGTATTCCTTGGAGACTAAGTGACAACAAATCTCCCCAGATTTCCAGTACTTTTTATTATGTTTGAAAATGAATTTACATTATTGTAACAGCCGTTTATCATTGATTTCTCGCTGGAAACGACCACTGGCCTTTACTGGAATTTGGGTGGTAATAAATCTCCCCAAGGTCCCAGTTCTCTTTGCATTCATCCAGTGGAGGTCTGGTTAGCAATCATTGCTTGCTAATAAAGATTATTGGTTTTCTCTGGAACTTCAGTGGCAATACACCTACTTAGGATTTCAGTACTGTCCGTGGCAGCTCAATCGAAGTCTGAATGGTGCTTTCTCTCTTCCGGTCTTTCCATCCTAACTGTTATTACTATGTGATCATTTTTTTTGTGTGGCACAAACCGATGTTGCTGTTGCCATTGGTATTTATTTAAAAAAATGTTTTTGTCTGAAGGAAAAGGATATCAGATAATGCGATTATTCTATTTCAGCTCACCTGTGATTGGTCGACATCAGCAGATTATGCAAGTTGGTTTCTGCATTCAATGGTTTTTATCATAATATTTCAGCGGTTTTCATCAGTACCGTGTCTGGCATCATGTCAGTCTTTTCATTAACTCTAATTTCTCCTAATTTCCTTCTTCTTCTGTTTATTATTATTATTATTATTATTATTATTATTATTATTATCATCATCATTATTATTATTATTATTATTATTATTCAGGAAACACATGATTTGTACTGGAACGGTTGGAAAGTGGTGACTAATTTGGTAAATGAACAACAGAATCATGAATAAAATCCCCCCTCACTTCGCAACATAAAAGATATCTTGTAAACATGCTAATAAATAATATGCTTAAATTTGTTATTAATTTAAAAAAAAATATATAGTCAAGATTGTCTGCTCTTTTTGACTTCCGGTTTCTGCAGAGCAGATGGGACGCCGGTGATGACCCAGATAAAGTTCATTCTGATTCCTCTCAGATAATGTGAAAGCTGCTCCCTTTCTCCATGTTAAGAATTGCTTTCTAAATAATAAGGCTATCATTTAGAAAGCAATTCTAATATGGAGAGTGTGTTTTTTTTTTAAAACTACTCTGAACTTTCACCAACTATTTTTAAAAGAAAATATATTTTTATGATAAAATATTTGGCAATAGTGCGGCTTTAATTAATCGAAATAACTTTTTGTTTTTAATTTTGGAAGAATCCTAGTAGGAAAATGGGAAAAAAATGTAAAATTTTTATCATATTCTAAACTGAATATTCTTTTTTTTTATTTGTACGTTTAAAACAAAACATATTTATTTTGAATTTAATTATTTGGAAATATTTTGTAGCATTTTATTTGTAGATTTAAAAAAATATATTTTGAAATATTGTTGCCCATAATAGTAAATTAAAAAAAAAATGTTGTGTGCTTTAACTTATTTTAAAATGTTTTTATTTAAAAATGAAGTTAGTGTGAAGGCTGTTGATCTAGAACGAAAAACGAAATGGTGATCTCAGTCGAGCCTTGATATTCATTCAAAAATCGAAAATCAAACGATACACTGATAGAAACACATCCTATAAATGTAACCAATAGTGCGAAAGTGTAATGTTTTACATGTATTTTGTTTAATTTTCAATTTTTGAGCGATTATCACGGCTCGGCTGAGATCACGATTTTGTTTTAACTCGACAGCTTTTACACTATCTTAATTTTTAAAACACACATTAAAATAAGATAAAGCACACACAAAAAATTATCGAGGTAGGTAGAAGAGTGATTAGACTTGTCTTTGATAATATTTATTTGTGGTGTATTTATTTTTAAGCTCTTTTTTCCTTTGTTAGCTATTCTTGACACACCGATTTCTATTATGTTGCTTCGTTACTTTAATGAACTTGTTTTGCATTACCAAAAAAGTTTAGTTTAAAAGATTATTAAAATTTAGATTGTCTCCCCATTTCTCTACTAGAACTCTTTCGGAAATGAAAACAAAAAATACTTCCAATTAGTTAAAGTGAACTAGTACCAAATATTTGATTTAATAAAAATGAGAGGGTGAACAAGATCAATTCAATTGATTATTTGTTTACAAAAATCTTAACAAAATCTTCTTCCTCTTCTACTACTACTACTACTATTATTATTATTATTATTGTAGTAGTAGTAGTAGTAGTAGTAGTAGTAGTAGTAGTACAGTTTATTACAAATAAATAAACGCCCTTCTGCATTTTTGGTTTCTTTGGTCCTTATTTTTGAAGAGTTCAGACAATCGCGAAATTTTTGAGAAAGTTTTTGGAAAATCAAAACCAATACAAGAGACAAGATTAATTACAGGAACATTTATTGGATTAAATTATTTAAAATATTTATAAGGAATACTTTTTAATTTATTTTTGTGAAACAAAGTTTTTTGTAATACATAAAGATTTCGAAATAAATAAAACAACGAACAGTTTATTTACAAAGGATTATATTCATTTTCAGAGAAAATTTCGTGATTTTTATCTGCTGGTCCTGAAAGTGAAAAGCAAAGGAGGCTAAAATGCAGAAGTGCCTAAATAAATTATAACAAACAAACAAATTCTTCAGGCTAAGATCACAGTGTGGTATCTGTTCTGATGCTACAATTAAGTTAATTTGTCTTTAGTCAATGGAAGGGAAATTCCATGCTTAGCCAATTTTTATTTTTGCTTAATTCAGAGTACACCTTTTTGGGGAGCTGGTTTCCCTCCACATTAAAAACGACCTTGTATGACATTTTGCTTTCATGGGGGAGCAAATAAATACCAACAAACGAATTCGCTAGAATATTTGATAGAAATAAGCTTCGTACATTTTCTATTATAAGAAAAATATTTGTAAAAACAAACAGCAACAAACAAACAAACAAACAAACAAACAAAAAACGGTTACGATAAGCATTAATCAGAATGGACTGCATCTTGCAGACAATTTTGACTTTTAGCAAAAATAAAAAATAAAAAAAACTTTTTTATGGAAAAATATAAACGACTTGTGTAATCAATTTCTTTCATACGATTCCAATTATTAACAAAATTGTAAATAAAAGTTCTTCATCCGAGTAAGTTTTATTTTTAATTTCTTGTGCTTAAAAAATACTAATTAACAATAAATAAATAAAAATAAAATGCATGGAAGCTTTTTTCTGTCGAGACATGGCTATATTTAACACAGACGAAATCACAGAATATTTTATCATGCAACATAAAGAGAATTGTATTTTGAATGGAGTGAAAAGAATAAATTTGCTTGGTATTAAATTCCAATTTTCAATAATAATATTAATTTAATAGCGAAATTCGGACCCCCCCCCCAAAAAAAAGAAATCGCTAAAAAAAACAACAACAACAAAAAAAAAAAACAATGGTATCTACTGACTTTTGTATCAATTTCAACTAAAGGCAATGATATCTACTTAAATTGTCAGAAGTACTTAAATATTACCGCATTATTAAAAAAAAACACGAATTTATAAACTTTATCGTAAAATATCCTCGCCGTATTTCTTTGACATAATAAGAAAGAGAGTAACTCAACTCAATTATGCTTAAAAACAAAGCAAGGCACTCATTTATGATTATTATTACACAATTTATTTTTTTAAGATTCGCAACAGTTACACGCTATTTACCTCTGGTGTTTTTTAGCCAAACATTTTATTTTCGCTAATTTTCGTCCAAAAACGTTTTCTTTTATCGTTTTTCGTAATTTGTGGATATATTCATTACCACAACATGGCAATTAAGTAGAGACCATTGGTTTGCCTTGAAATTCAAGATGAAACATTTCGCATTTCGCTATTATAAAAATTCAACTATAAAAATATCCTTCGCTATTGCGATCAATTTATGGCTTAAATAAAACTATGAAATGCTTTTTAAGTCAACAAAATTCCTTGGTTTTATTTATTTAGTTACTTATTTAATCATTAATATTTCTAACCAATAAAATACCCATGAACTAAGAGCCAACATCAACTTTTATCTTAAATACTATATAAGCAAGTTTTTTTTAATGTTAACAAAGAATTTTTCTTTAGTTTTGGTTAATTATTTGTTTTTTACAAAGAAGTCACTTGCACTTTTCAAGACCCAGAGGCCACTCGAGGATACTAGTTACAGAGTGTACGATAGTCATTGAGACAATAGCGTAGTAATCGTTAGTCGTGGAAATTTGGTATAATTTGATTACTTTAAGGGGTCAGTTCAACAATAACGTGTTTACATTGGACTTAAATACGGCCACATTGTAGCCAGCTGGAAAGCCGGCCAGCGGAACAGAGTTCCATAGGCGGGCAGTTCTAGGAACGAAGCTTTGTTCATGGAATCCAGGTTTAGGTTTAGGTTTAGGCATAGATAGAGCATGGGAGAAATAATTGATAGTGGTTTTAGCTAGACGAGTTTTATGCGCTTAAAAATTCCGATTATAAAATTACCTCTCCGCGTATAGTGAGAATCTATTTGTCTTGAATAATAACGTATAGAGACACAGATTTAACTCCCTTATATGTAACATGATGTAACTGTAATCTAATTTAATATCATCCTAACTTTTATATCATTTAAAAATGCTTCAAATAAACTAGTAATAAAAAAATTTTTTTTACAACGTACGAAAATAACGAAAATGCGAGACCAAAATCGTGTTTACATTATCGACGCCTTAAAACAATGTTCATATGCAGTTATCATTTTAAAGCCGTAAACATATCCGTGTTTAAAAAATCAGATTTTCATGAAATTTTCGATACGTATTCAATTTAAAATTAACTTACATTTTTAAAGCAGTTTCGTGTATATATATCTTACCTTGAAGTTGTAAATAAAAATGGCCATAAAATCAATATTATTGTTAATAAAACAATCAACGTTTTTTTTTCGAGAATATTAGTGACAATTAGTTAAATTACAACAAAAACAAAACAGAATTCTAAAAATAATTAATTTTTAATAGATTTAAATTGAATAAAAGTATAATATTCCGTGATAAAAAGTCTTAAACATAGATTTTTGAGTAAGGTTTTCCAATTTAAAAAAAATATATATTTTTTTACATAATATAAACAAAACGACTATTAATTATAAAATAGCAAATTCACCTACAACTTGAAATTATTTTAATTGTTAAAAGATGTTTATTTCGAGTGGGTCAACTTGATTTTAGTGCTTTTTTTTAATGTAAGGATGTCTCTAGTTAATGAAATCATTATCAACCATAGAAAAAAAAAACACACACTGCTTCCATGATTCAGTTAAAGCGATTAGCGGCTTCCGTAAAAAGTATGCATAATTATACGATAGGCACAAAATGATGACGTGGCTGATAGTGCGTAAAATGTTGGTGATCTTACACAAAAATTTGGACATCCCTACTGCATAGAAATATGTTTTGGTTGTCAATGAATTCTTTTCTTGCTTGGTTATTAAAAATTGCAACAAAAATATACACCGTCAAGATCGATTAATGGCTTAAGTAATTTATGCATAAAATTATTTTTAACGAAATCTTTTTTTTTGCTTGATTAATCATGCTTTGCTCATAAAAATTCCCAAACATGAACTACACCTCGGCGCATAATTGGATGGCTTAAATATTTCTAACCACAAAATATGTTTCAGTTTATAACTGAGATAAACTTTGTTCGAAATAATGTTTTTTTTTAAATTTCTTAATCATGCAGTTTATTATTAAAAACTCCTACCATGCAAAAAAAAAAAAAAAAAAAAAAAATCCCTCAACTTACAGCTGAGATCAATTTATGGCGGATAAAATACTGTGAATATTGTTTTTGTCAACGAAATTTCTTTTTTTTGTTGATTAATTATGCTTTTAATAACTAAACATTCCAATCATAAAAATTCCCTTCGACGTATAGTCAAGATATATTTATGGATGGCATTATACCCTATATAAAAATGTATTTTTTATAACATTTCTTTCTTTTTCTTGATTAATTATGTTTTTGATGAAATAAAATATTGTAAGAAATTAATTCTCACATCCCAATGTCCTCCCGGCAGAAGCAAAAGAATCCACAAATACAAAAGCCATATCTTTTCAAACTCAAAATTTATTCACAAGTAACAACAATAAAATTTTATTTGGTTCTGGTATTGTCCTTTTGCAAAACGGTAGCCCGAATTGCCTCCATACGCCTCGAGCCTTTAGTATGAATTCCTATTGTCGGAATGTTAGTTTGTTGTTCCTCGGAAGGATTCATGAATGTTCATGGTAAACTCGGCTGGAATGTTGGCACCTATAATTAGGCATAAGGTGAGCCACTAGGACTCAAGATGAATTGAAATAAGATCCAATATTTGGTAAATATACATAAAGAACAGTTCTGGAATGCCATCCTTAATTTGGATATATTCAGTAGTATAAGTGATCTCTGCTTGTAGAGATGTGATTCCTTGTTCACCAACTGTTTGGTGTTCATGAAGGAATTGTCTTAGCTCCCTTCAGTGGGAGCTGCTGGATTTGAGTATATCGCCATGCCGAGTTCTGTGTAGACTGAAAAAAAGAAAGCATGATACAAAAGCGCGCCAAGTGAATCACCTGACACATTCAAATTTAAACCAATGACGGCCGTCGACTAATGCGTGGGCGACTGAACAAAAAGGAAGATGGCTACTGTATATGGAATTTCTCACAATATCAACAATAAATTACACCTCGATTTATAGTTGAGATTTGGCTAAAATAATATTGTATATAAAAATTTCTTTTACGTTA
Source organism: Euprymna scolopes (assembly GCF_053919585.1). Classification (NCBI taxonomy): domain Eukaryota; kingdom Metazoa; phylum Mollusca; class Cephalopoda; order Sepiida; family Sepiolidae; genus Euprymna; species Euprymna scolopes. Next base: position 54,062,974 of record NC_136497.1, read on the forward strand.
ACGAAATGTCTTACTATTATTTGGTTAATGATGCAATGCAATTTATAATTTAAAAAAGTCCAACCATAAAGTATCCCCCGACTTATGGTTAAGATCGACTTATGGCTAAAAAAAGGATCTATGTGAGCATAATTTTTATATTAACGAAATGTCTTTTTATTTGTAATGCATATGATCATCAAAACTTCTGACCATAAAATACGCCTCAAGTTGTTGTTGAAATTGACTTAATAAATAAGACGCAGTATGAATGTTTTTTTCTTTTTATTTTGATAAAATGTGTTTTGCTGATTAATGATGCAGTGATGCACGAGAGTATTAAAAATTCCAAATTAAATAAATAAATATTGATTTATGGATGAAATCGACTTATTGTTGAATACGGTATATAAAGATGTTTTCATGTTAATGCCATATCTTTATTGTGCTTGGTTAATTATTCTCTTATGTGATACTAATATACATCAAATTGCATCATTAATTCAATGATGACTCCTCAATAAATGTCTGATTTTTTTTTGTTCACCAGAAGGTTTGGCGTTTAATCTTTTCACTTCAGAGTACCTTTCTTTTTTTCAGGATGGAAAATTTGACCCGATATTTTTTCAATTCCCATATGTTTTGGTCCAATATTTTCATATGGAATCTTTGGACATTTTTGGCAATTTCTTTTTCTTTTTTTTTTGTGCTAATGAAGAGAGTGATCCGCGCTATTTTTTAAATCGTATTTCCAGGTTAATTAAAGTTTTATGATATGTTTTTTTTTATTCAATTGTAAGGTTAAAGTACAGAATAGGTACAAAACACCACCTCCCCATGTTAAGAATGTCTTTTTAAATAATAACCTTATTATTTCAGCACGGATCACTCTCTGCATGAGTACTCTTTTTTCAGCTATCTTCTATAAATTTGTTTCTATTATTGAATCTTTCTTAAATATTCATCATTGATTTTTTGTTTCTTACACAGAAACTAATTTTAGACAAAATAACACACATCACATAAGCACTCCTTGTGTTTTTATTAAAAAAAAGAAACTTTGACACTTTGAACACATGCATTTATTTTTATTTTGGCATTTTCACGACCTCCCCATGTTAAGAACGTTTGGGGGGTATTCTGAAAGCCGTTCTTAATATGGTGAGGTTGGAGTGTTTATAATACGCTGGGGCAGGTCGTTAAAATTTACCTTTATTTGTAAATAGAAAATACCTCCCCCCCCAAAAAAAGGTCTAAGTATTAAAATTTTTGGTACGCATGCACTTATTGATCCGTGATGAAAGAATAACGTTATTATTTAAAAAGCCATTCTTGACATGGGGAGAGGATGGTGTTTTGTACCTATTCTGTACTTTAACCTTACAATTGAATAAAAAAAAACATATCATAAAACTTTAATTAAACTTGGAAATACGATTTAAAAAAATAGCGCGTATCAGTAAGTGCACTAGCACCGAATTTTTGATTCTTTGAATTTATAGAATAGAAAGACAACGAAGTTCATTTCTATTGTAAAAACAAAAAAGAAATTACTGCATAGTGCATCACACCTGATCACTTCGACGTAAATTTAATTAAAATAAAGAGTGTCAGTAATAATAAAAAAAAATGGATCCGGATTAATTTTGCTTCGTAAAGTGTTTGCATGATGAAAATTTACAAAACGTTGTAAGGTATTTTATTTCACAGCTCATGTAGTAAACATATATTTCAAACATATCCATGATTGTCGAAATTTTAGGGTTGTCTCCAAAATTCGTCTTTTAAGGAAACATATCACAAAAAATAAAAAAAAGGAAAATGAAAGGTAAATCAACAACTCAAAAAAGAGAGAAAGAACAAACGCAAAACCCGAAGATTAAATTTAAAAGTCCAAAGATTTATTTAGGGAATCAGGTGATCGGTTGCTTTTTTATTTCCCAAAGCAATGGTAAGAATGTATCACTTTAACAAAACAATAAATAAAAATATGCATATGTATGTAAAGAACAACGAGGATTTCAAATATAATTAAAATATTCAGAAGGAGAGGACAATTACAGAGATACCATGAAGTCTCGAATGGAGAGACTTCCCCCCTCCCCCAAAAAAAGTTAAAAATTACGAGAGAACGTTCTTGTTCCCTCTAGGACACACTAGAAAAAAGGTAGATTCTTACTTATCAAAAAGTTCATAAGACACAAAGTTTACGAAAAGTTTTCTCTCTTTTTCTTTGTTTTGTCCGTAAACAAATTAGAGGAACCTCTTCAGCAAACTGGGCCGAAAAAGTTCTTTTAGACCGGCTGACGACCTCTTCTTGGAACTTCAGCGACGAATTTCCCTTTTTTTCTTCTCTTTTTTAAAGGCGCCCTTCTCCATAAACCTTCGACTTTCTTCTCCCTCTTCCTCTTCTTCTTCTTCTTTGGAATATTCTAGGATTTTCTCGACCGAGAGTTTTTCTTGGGGTTTAAGAAAAACTTTTTTTAAAGTGATGTTTTTCAGAAACACTTAAATTTCTTACTACTTTAAAATGGTTGGTAAATTTTCAGATTAGGTCCACCTCCACAATTTTCTTTTAAATGACGACTTTTAGAGGTTTTCGGCCATGCTGAATACGAAAATCGTCTTGAAATTTTGCAGAAATAATTAGTTATCGAGATATAAAAAGTTGTATCATGCATTGTATTATTTGGCGGCCATCTTTGTTACGCGCGTAGATTTGTTTATGGAGCGCTCGCACGCGCGTAAAAACGATGGCTGCCAAAGAATACAATGCATAATACAACTTTTATATCTCGATAACTACTTATTTCTGCAAAATTTCAATGCGATTTCCGTATTCAGCATAGTCGAAAACTTATAAAAGTCGTCATTTAAAAGAAAATTGCGGAGGTGGACCTAATCTAAAAAAATACCAAATGGTTTTCTACCATCAAATGAAGGAGAAGAAATATAAAAATACGTTGAAGATCAAATCAACGGAGCACCAGGTTCGGCGATCTGAACTGTTCAAAAGACGCCTGACTACTGACGTCAAAATGGTCAAAATCAAACAGCAGGGGTAAGCCAGAAAAGGGGAATCTTTGCAATTTAACAAAAGGAAGGGGGTCGGTCCATAGTGTCAGCGAGTACATAGCACCAATCAAATTGATGAAAACCCCCCTCCCCCCCCAAAAAAAAAACACTTAAAGAAAAAATAAACAAATAAAGACAAGGTGTTGACCTCGCCCTACCCTTGCACCCAGCACAGTCGATGAAGGACAGCTTAAAATATAAAATTCCAACATCATTAAAAGGAAAGGTTAAGACAAAAATATGGTTGACCCATTTATTAGGGTTGACAATTACGAAAGACAACCGATGTACATCGTACAAAACAATAAAATGTTTTTAAAGATTCAAAATAGAAACAGTACTTACCGCAACGGATAGATTCTTTATTTTGTGGGAATTCCACGGAAGAGGTCTGATAGACGTGGTATTCTTAATACTTTCTAGCTCTTTTTTGGGAACACCCAAGGGTAAAAGTTCAACGGTCCTTAGAACTGATACACCACAAGAGTTAGTTCCTCACAGAATTAAATGTACAGTTAACACATTTATTACAGTTAACATTTATGAAAAACAAGAAACCTACGTTCATACAAAACAATAAAAAGATCATTAGTCCCTGCTCTACATTTAAAATTTTTTTTTTTTTTTTTTTTTTTGTGATGTCTTTCGGCGGTCAGAGCCCTCCAAGGTCACTGCGGCAAGCGGCCTCCAGTTGGGACGGTATAGGCGGCGTCGAATCAATAGACCGCTGCACCGTTTCGCTGTCCCTCTTTACACAGACAAGCATGTGGCGTAAGCTATTGGATTCACTGCGTCTCATAGCGGTATATATCTGAGGTTCGTCTGGTACAGACTTCAGCCAGGTATCCAGCGCCGACTTGAACGATTCTGTTTTGCAGTTCGTGATCTCTCTGATGTTACGTGGCAGGCAATTGAAGAGCGTAGGACCCCGGGAATTTAAACTCGATTCCCTGAGCCGTCGGATCCAGTTGTCCCTGGCACTGGTTAGGGGTGGTACCACACACCTTCTGCCACGTTTTGAGATATGGTGCTGTATACCAGCGTTGGGCACCTGGTTCTCCATCATACACCAGGTATAGATGATTAAATATCTTTCTTGCCTGCGTTGAATCGATTTGATATTCAACGTATCCAGCAGTTGCCAATAATTCAATTGACTATAACCAGTTATCTTTCTTAGAAACGACTTCTGGATGGCCTCTAATGCTTGAATATGACCTTTTCTGTCCGGAGTCCACAGTTGACAACAGTAATCAATGTGCGGCAACACCAGCGACTTCCAGAGTGTCAGCATTAGGTTTTTTTGTCTCGTTTTGAAAGTGCGTAGAATCCAACTGGAAAGGCTCCGTGCAGTTGAACAAACTTTTTCGATCTGGGAGGTGAATGTACCATCAGAATCCAACGTTACTCCCAGATCGCGCACAGTATCTTTGGTTTTAATTAGCTTCCCGTCTTGGGTCGAGTACTTAGATGCTTCTCTCAGGTCCTTCCTTCTACCGTATTTGATACACTCGAATTTCCCGGAGTTAAACTGCATATTGTTGTCATCCGGCCATTGGTAGATAGCGTCTAGATCATCTTGGAGAGCCTGTACATCAGAAGAATCTTTTATTTTCCTGCCAATCCTAGTGTTGTCGGCAAAACTTGAGACGAAAGGCGATGGAAACATTGATTTTCTAGGTTCTTCATTTTGTAGAAGTCCGACAGCAGTTCAATTTTAATACTCTCTGGTTCCTTTTGGGCACAATCCAGGGGTAAAAATACTCTGTGCTCAGAACCGGTGCATTACCAGAATTGGTTACCCACAAATGTGTTCATTTTTAAAGTTTGTCCTCATGTTAAAACGAACGTTATCTTTTGGAAAGGCCTAGCTCTGAAATGTGCATTGGGTTTTGCACGTTACTAAACCAACACTGAGCTTGACCAAATATTTTTTTTTGCTTTGACATAACTTTCTTTGTGTCTTCCTATGACTCTTGTGCAGCTTCTCCTTTCATGTGTATATATGGCATAATCACATTGGAAATCCAGTTCTTGTTAGATTCCAAAAGCTAAGCAACATTGAATCTGATCAGTAGAGTAGGCGACTATTTAAGAATACCAGGCGTTTTAGGTGGAAGAATGTAAAATCTCCCTTGCAAAAGAACTGTAAAGATTAACATTGTTATCTCCCTTGACCAAGATACACATGTCACTGAGGACCGCTTGTGAATTAAATAATTCCTAGAAACTCCTTCCCATGGAGGAATCCTACTGAACCCACCCAGGTTGAATGCTGCACCATGTGCCAGTTACAGTCGCATGTGTATCCTAATCAAGAGAGATTCTTAATAATATTCAACGACCTCGTTATGTTTTGAGAGACAATGGATAACCCTTGTAAGAATTGCTCTGCATGTAATTGTAAAGCAACGGTTGTGCAATCCCAACAACACCTCTCCTAGATCGGCACTACTTGAATCCAGTGGCAACGAGAAGTCTAAGATAACTGGAAACAATTCCGAGATAAGTGGAAAGCACATACAGCACCTAGTATTCTTAAATGGTCACCCATTTTAATACTGACTGGATTCAATGTTGCTGAGAAAAATGCAATACTAAAAATAGAAAACTAAAATACTATATTAGATTTTTGCAAAGAAGTTATAACCGTCCTCTAATTTTCAGTGTCTGGTATTCTTCCTCGTATATGACAATCTCTTAATGCTAAAGCGATTTAAGCAGTTCATCCCAACTGCAGACTTCAACACTGCTTGCAAAAAGGACACGCTTGATATCTGTGCACATTCACATCACCTACTGATACAGAAATACAATTTGCTTTTCTGCAAAGTGTAAATTTGATATTTACTTTTTTCAATCCCAGGAATCTGCAAGTGGAACGAATTCCGTTGCAATAACGGACAATGCATTGATTTGCATCTTAAATGCGACAACATTGTACAGTGTAAAGACGGCAGCGATGAGCACTTCTGTGAAGATAAATCAACCGTTCGACCAGGTAACATTTTTGTTGTGCACATACATGCAACAAAGAAGCGCAGTAAATCAATTCAACTCTTGGTTGATTTAATCACGTGACAATCCATATAAAAGTATGTTAGTTATTCAGCAACCTGTTTTAACCATCTTATTTATTTATACTCTAATGATTATTACCAGCACTCACTGAATCACTTTCGTTAGGCTTAACACTGTACTCGTTTTATTTCATAGGATATACAGCTTCGCACAAATAAAATTGCTGACAATATTAATATATATAATGTTACCTAGCAGTGAATGAGGATCTGTGTGTATTCATGTTCCCAAATCCTAAATTACTATATATATAATATTCTCTAATTTTCAATTTTTCTTCTTCTTTATTTATGTCATTTATTTATTAATGTAATTCTCTTTATGCTTTTACTACTACTTTAGTTGTGTCGTTTGTTCTACTTTATTTATGTTATTCATTTATGTAATCCTTTAAAAAGGATTACATAAATAAATAAATCCTGTCGCAACAATTTTAGTTGTATCATTCTCTTCTTTATTAATGTTCTTTATTTAATGCACTTCATACAATTACTACTACTACTTTAGTTTTGTCATATTTTTAATTTATTTACATCATCCATTTACTTCTCATTTATGCTACTGCTATTTTCTCTCTTCTAACTATGAATTGTGATTCATGTGTCCCCCTGTTCCCAGCCCTTAGCCGTATATAACCATTTTCTAAATATTCTGTAATTTTACATGACTACCATACCTACATTTAAAGTTAGCTTTGACACATATTCGGGCGGTATATTGATGCAATATCTTCTGTCATTTTACATGACTTTTGTTGCACTTTGCTATTTTTTGTCAATAAAATTTCATGAATGACCTTTGACCAGCTCGATTTTGTTGTTGGTAATAGTATTATTTTTTTACAATCAGTTACCCACAGGAGAGTTTATGAGGTCATGTCTAGGTAACATTCATATCGAAAGTGATGCTATGGAACTATCATGAGTCAAACATGGCATACCGAGGTTGTCAGTTTATAAAGAATATCTGCTTCACTACACTGACCTTTCCGTAGAAATGTTAGTAACATAAATAAAATAACACTCCTGACCACGATTGAATATGTATTAACTAAAGAGTTTTATTCAAAATTCTGTACGACTCACCAAATTTGAAAAGGTGTATCCAAAGAGACTACATTGATAGAAATGTTGCGAAAATAAAAACCAAAACGTAGTCCAACTAATACAAACATTAATTTGTCTCAACAAAATCAAAAATTGTAATGGTATGCTTACTCAACTCGCTTCCCAGTTAGAAGTTTTCACTTTTTAAATTTAATTTTTTATGGATTTTAATAAATCATCATTATCAGCACCATTATCATCAGCATCATTATCATCCTCTTAACGCCCGTTTTTAATGCTCACGTGTGTTAGATTTTATCAATTTACGTATCTTAGGGCAGGCTTTTATCCCTCATTCTTTGTCTCAATTCAATCCTCATCACTTTCTTCCGTTTTCCCTTCCCCATAAACTGACCCCACCACCTCAACTGTTCCACATCTACTAACACAACAATCCTCATCTGTTCCTCTAATGTAGCCATACCAGCAAAGTCTCCCATTCAGCACATATTTACCTATACTGTCCAGATTTAATCTTCCTCTGAGGTCATCAGCTCTGAGCCTGTCGTTATGATTCATATTACACATCCACGGTATCATTTTCATGTTATTCTTCATGCAACACATGTCCTCACTCCTCTCCCTAACCCCCATCAGTCAGATTTCACTTCCATGCACCATTACACTGTGCTGTACACATTTCTGATAAACTATTCTATTGTTCAACACTGGTAACTCTCTGCTGGTTAGTAATTACATAGGCGCCTTGAAATTATTTCATCCACTCTTTATACTCGCAATCACACGAGCACCTGCTTCTTCCTCTGCTCCAATGATATCACCATTGTAATAAACTTCTGTATAACCTGAATAGCTTCGTCATTCAAAATCAATATTAGATAAAAATTGCATTACTTTTTGAATTATCCTTAGACATGTTACTCGGAGATGTTACTTAGACATGTAATTCAAACATGTAAGTCAGACATGTAACTCAAACATGTAACTCAGAACTGTTACTCAGAAATGTTACTCAAACATGTAACTCAGACATGTAACTCGGACATGTTATTTAGACATGTTTCGCAGAAATGTAACTCACATATGTACCTATTTACTATGCCTCCCCACGGGACAGAGTTAGACACCAGGGTCGTTTTTTAACGTGGAGAAAAGGTACAAAAATAAAAATTGTCTCAGTCGTGAAGGATTTCTCTTCCACCGAAAGAGAACAAGAAATAGAAGTGCAGCATCTGAAGAACAGATACTACACAATTCAGATATGTAACTCAGATATGTAACTCAGATATGTAACTCAGATATGTAACATTCTTATTAGTAGGGCTATAACAAGGCAATATTCTTTTCATTATTTTGACTCTCGAGTATATCTCAGTTAATATCTTACATTGTTTTAGATAAGATGATGCGGTTCTTGGTTGATTAACTGTCTAACTGCGTCGGATATATACTCGAGAGTCTAAACAATGATAAGAATATACTCTTGTCACATCCCTACTTATTAGATTAATTATAAGATCTATAGATGTTGATATTTGTCGTAAATGCTCATATTTATGCTACAGTTTGGAAGGAGAAAAAGCGTAAAAGTGTGTGGTGACTTCAAACTTTTAAGAATCCGTGTTTAATATATGATTTAGTCTTAGGTAAAAATATTTTTTAAGTAATCAGAGATAGAAATATTGGAATTTTACTTTTCTTTTTAAATAAATAAATTAAGAAAAATTTAAATTCCTTCCTTCTGAACACAACCAGGTTGAATGCTGCACCATGTACCAGTTACAGTCGCATGTGTATCCTAATCAAATGAGAGTTTTATTAACATTCAAAGACCTAATTACGTTTCGAGAGACAATGGATAACCCTTGTAAGAATTGCTCTGCATGTAATTGTAAAGCAACGGTTGTGCAATCTCCAACCACACTTCTCCTAGATCGGCACTGCTTGAATCCAATGGCAACAAGAAGTCTAAGATAACTGGAAACAATTCCGAGATAAGTGGAAAGCACATACAGCACCTAGTATTCTTAAATGGTCACCCATTTTAATACTGACTGGATTCAATGTTGCTGAGATAAATGCAATACTAAAATTACGAAACCAAAATACAATATTAGACTTTTGCAAAGAAGTTATCACCGTTCTCTAATTTTCAGTGTCTGGTATTCTTCCTCGTATATGACAATCTCTTAATACTAAAGCGATTTAAGCAGTTCATCCCAACTGCAGACTTCAACACTGCTTGCAAAAAGGACACGCTTGATATCTGTGCACATTCACATCACCTACTGATACAGAAATACAATTTGCTTTTCTGCAAAGTGTAGATTTGATATTTACTTTTTTCAATCCCAGGAATCTGCAAGTGGAACGAATTCCGTTGCAATAACGGACAATGCATTGATTTGCATCTTAAATGCGACAACATTGTGCAGTGTAGAGACAGCAGCGATGAGCACTTTTGTGAAGATAGATCAACCGTTCGACCAGGTAACATTTTTGTTGTGCACATGCATGCAACAAAGAAGCGCAGTAAATCAGTTCAACTCTTGGTTGATTTAATCACGTGACAATCCATATAAAAGTCTGTTAGTTATTCAGCAACCTGTTTTAACCATCTTATTTATTTATACTCTGATGATTCTTACCAGCACTCACTGAATCACTTTTGTTAGGCTCAACACTGTACTCGTTTTATTTCATAGGATATACAGCTTCGCACAAATAAAATTGCTGACAATATTAATATATATATATAATGTTACCTAGCAGTGAATGAAGATCTGTGTGTATTCATGTTCCCAAATCCTAAATTACTATATATATAATATTCTCTAATTTTCAATTTTTCTTCTTTATTTATGTCATTTATTTATTAATGTAATTCTCTTTATGCTTTTACTACTACTTTAGTTGTGTCGTTTGTTCTAATTTATTTATGTTATTCATTTATGTAATCCTTTAAAAAGGATTACATAAATGAATAAATCCTGTCGCAACAATTTTAGTTGTATCATTCTCTTCTTTATTAATGTTCTTTATTTAATGCACTTCATACAATTACTACTACTACTTTAGTTTTGTCATTTTTTAAATTTATTTACATCATTCATTTACTTCTCATTTATGCTACTGCTCTTTCCTCTCTTCTAACTACGAATTGTGATTTATGTGTCCTCCTGTTCCCAGCCCTTAACCTTATATTACCATTTTCTAAATATTCTGTAATTTTACATGACTATCATACCTACATTTAAAGTTAGCTTTGACACATATTCGGGCGGTATATTGATGCAATATCTTCTGTCATTGTACATGACTTTTGTTGCACTTTGCTATTTTTTGCCAATAAAATTTCATGAGTGACCTTTGACCAGCTCGATTCTGTTGTTGGTAATAGTATTATTTTTTTACAATCAGTTAATCACAGGAGAGTTTATGAGGTCATGTGTAGGTAACATTCATATCGAAAGTGATGCTATGGAACTATCATGAGTCAAACATGGCATACCGAGTATCTACTTCACTACACTTACCTTTCCTTGGAAATTTTAGTAACATAATGACATAAATTAACACTCCTGGCCACGATTGAATGTGAATTAAATAAAGGGTTTAATTCAAAATTCTGTAGGGCTTACCAAATTTGAAAAGGTGTATCCCAAGAGACTACATTGATAGAAATGTTGCGAAAATAAAAACCAATATGAGAAACGTAGTCCAACTAATACAAACATTAATTTGTCTCCACAAAATCGAAAATTGTAATGGTATGCTTACTCAACTCGCTTCCCAGTTAGAAGTTTTCACTTTTTAAATTTAATTTTTTAAGGATTTTAATAAATCATCATCATCATCATCATCATCATCATCATCATCATCATCATCATCATCATCATCATCATCCATTTAACGCCCGTTTTTAATGCTCACGTGTGTCAGATTTTATCATAACCAATCTCTGGGCAAGCTTTTATCCCTCATTCTTTGTCTCAATTAAATCCTCATCACTTTCTCCCATTTTCCTTTCCCCATAAACTGACCCCACCACCTCAACTGTTCCACATCTACTAACACAACAATTCTCATCTGTTCGTCTAATGTAGCCATACCAGCAAAGTCTCCCATTCAGCACATATTTACCTATACTGTCCAGATCTAATCTTCCTCTGAGGTCATCAGCTCTGAGCCTGTCGTTATGACTCATATTACACATCCACGGTCTCATTTTCATGTTGTTCTTCATGCAACACATGTCCTCACTCCTCTCCCTAACCCCCATCAGTCAGATTTCACTTCCATGCACCATTACACTGCGCTGTACACATTTCTGATAAACTATTCTATCATTCAACACTGGTAACTCTCTGCTGGTTAGTAATTACATAGGCGTCTTGAAATTATTTCATCCACTCTTAATACTCGCAATCACATGAGCACCTGCTTCTTCCTCTGCTTCAGTGATATCACCATTGTAATAAACTTCTGTATAACTTGAATAGCTTCGTTATTCAAAATCAATATTAGATACAAATTGCATTACTTCTTGAATTATCCTTAGACATGTTACTCGGATATGTTACTCGAACATGTAAGACATGTAACTCAGCCATGTTACTCAGACATGTTACTCGGGTATGTAACTCGGACATGTTACTTAGACATGTTACTCGGATATGTAACAGACATTTAACTCAGATATGTAACATTCTTACTAGATTACTTATATGATCTATAAATGTTAATATTTGCTGTGGATGCTCATATTTATACTAAAGTTTGGAAGGAGGAAATGCGTAAAATTGTGTTGTGACCTGAAACTTTTAAGAGCCCGTTTTATATAAATGATTCATTCTTAGGTAAACATATTTTAAATGTAATCAGAAGATAGAAATGTTTGATTTTTATTTTTATCCATACTATTAATAAAATTCTAAATGTTTATTTATTTATTTATTTATTTATGTGTATATATATATATATATATATATATATATATATATATATATATATATATATATATATATATCAATAAAACTTTCGAATGGATGCACCAAATTGAAAATTTTTTTTCCCCCTGAAAAGTGTGAGTCCCTAAATTGTCCTTATCTATATGTGGTGCGTAACGAACAACGCCGAGTCACACAAAAAGTTCGAAATAAGGGTTTGGGGGCCGTTTTGGTCAATTTTCGGGAAAGTTACATGTCAAACGAATTTAGCATTGTCTGTATACAGTTGCGATAACACCTTTCAGCATATGGACAGGACTTGTGGCGCATTGGATAACGCGTCTGTCTGGATCAGAAGATTCCCGGTTCAAATCCTGGCAAGTTCGTAATAATTTTAACCATCATTTTATCAAATGTTTATTCATTATCCTTACCCTTAGTTAAAGCATTTTTGTTTTTTCAATGATTTTGTTTTGTGCATATGGTAATTTCCCCCACTCTGAGTTCACGGGGTAAGCGTCCATGGTAAGATGATGTTGAGTGTACTTGATGTTGAGTGTACTCGATTTTGTGTTTGACTTAGCATTGTGTATGCCGATGCGGCGCAGCAGCTAGTTTTTAAATAAATAAATTAAGAATAATTTAAATTCATTCCTTCTGTTTGTCTTTTGACAGCAGAAGGCAACAAGCACTGTGCAAAAGAAAAAATATGGTGACACATAGAAAATAATCATAAGTTCACTTTCTTCATTTCTTCTTTTAAACCAATAACATTATGAATGTGCAAAAAAAAAATCGCTTTTTGGTTATAACAGATTACGTGATTGGTTGAGTCAGCCATACAAAAGTGTTGACTCAGAAGTCCACTTACAATTTTCTCAGCTTTTAAACCAATAACATTTATAAATGCGCAAAAGAAAAATAGCTTCTTGGTTATACCAGATCATGTAATGATTGGGCAATCAACCATTGGTTGATTTAGCAACGTGATCACCCATATAAAAAGCTTTAACTCAGAAGTCTATTTCCTCTTTTTTCATTTCTAAGTCGATAACACTTATAAATATGCAAAATAAAAAAATGTTTCTTGGTTAAAACTGATTATGTGATGATTGAGCAGTTAACCATTGGTTAATTCAGCCATATAATCACTAGGGCTATGGCAAGAGAATATTCTTATCATTGTTTTGACTCTCGACTATATATCCAACACAGACACAATTAATCAATCGAGAATCACTCACTCTATCTAAAAAAAAAAAACATATAAGATATTAACTGATATATACTCGAGAGTCAAAATAAGGAAAAGAATATTCTGCTATCATAGCCCTCATAATCACACATATAAAAGCGTTGAATCAGAAGTCTACTTTTTTCTTATTTTTAAATCAGTAACACTTATAATTGTACAATAAAAAGAAGCCTTCTTGGTTATACCCGATCACGTGAAGATGGGTCGATTAGCCATTGGTTGATTTAGTCACATGGTCACATATACGAAGCTTTAACTCAGAAGTCTACTTCTTTCCTCCTTTTAAACTGATAAATGTAATTGCGCTCAGTGGCGGCTCATGCATGGATTGTGGGACTGCAGCACCCCCAAGTTATTTCTACACAATATTAATGATAAAATTAAAAATAATACATTTGTTTTTTATTATTATTTTATTTTTTTCTATGTGTACATTATAAAATCATTAAGTTTAATGTCGGTATCTCCAAATTCATATAAAAACAAAAATAAAACTTGCTTGGAGCTGTGAAATTCACAGTAAGTAAAAAAAAAAACAACAGTTTTTATAATTATGCATTTTTAAACTTTATATTGAATTTATTAGTAGATGGGGCAGATAATACGCATTAAAAAAAAGAAAATAGAAATCCTTCTGGACTGAGACAATTTTAATTTTTTGTTTTCTTTGGGGAGAAAGCTACATTAAAATTCGATGTTTTATAATGCTTATATATGACATCCTATTTTCTTATAATACATCTCCACTTTATGTCGATCTTTACCGGCATGGGAAGGTCAGTAAATAGCCAAGTCTGTTTGTTCTTTTTATATAAAATGCAAGTTGTTAAAAGATTTCTAAATAAAATTTTGTATCTTTAAATATTTTTGTTTGTTTGTTCACTATATAAAAATGTAAACTTTTTTATTTTCATTTTATTTACAAATACGTTTTGTTATGAATACATTTTTAAAAATAAATTTTGTAAATAAAACTTATTAAATAAAACGCTATTTTCAAATAGTAAACTTCTAAATTAACCCTCGTAGGGAGGCAAGTAAATTTCAAAGTTTTTCTTTTTTGTTTTAATTAAAAAATAAGTTTCGTTTGTTTGCAAAAAAAAAAAAAAAAAAAAGCAAAATTTTATTTAATCTGAAAAGTTTAAAAGGAATAAATGTATATATTATTTTTATTATTCTGTAAAGGGTACATAATTTAAAAAAATATTTTTAATAAAAAAGATTTTGCGTATTATCCATTTCTGATTGATTATTTGTCTTTGTTATATATTTGAATATTTATTTGAATGTTTGTTTATTATTTGATTAAATATTTATTTATATATTCGAATTTCTTTTACACGATATTAAAAATATACATAAAATTTTCGAAGCAGCACCCCCACTAATCTCAGGCATGAGCCGCCACTGCTGCGCTTTTCCATAATCCTTTTCGACATCAAAAGAAAGAAAGAAAAAGAAAAAAGCACCAGTTGAATTTTAGTCAATCATTTTATTTTTTGAGTTTTTTATATGAATGAATTTTATATGAACTATTGAATATGTTTGAAGGGTGGATTGTCTTTTTCCTAATGTTTGAAATCCCAAGTCACATGATAATGAAACGACCAATCATCGCTTGGTTTAGCCATGCGGTCATTTTCATTCAACATTCTTTTTTAAATTGATAACATTTATAAGTTTTGCTGTTGCGTTACTGCAGGCAGATGTGCTTGGGATCAGTTCCGTTGCGACAATGGCCAGTGCATTCAAGCATCCCTCAGATGTGACAGGATGTGGCAATGTAACGATGGAAGTGATGAAAGAAATTGCCCTTTAACTACGCAAAGACCAGGTAACAAGAGTCACACTCATGAACTTTTGCACCTTAAGCAAAACCCTGCACATGTGACACAAATTCATGTAGACATCACACATTTTTTTTATTATTGCAACGAGTTTTTATTTTTTATTTTATTTTTGTCTCAAAGTTAAAAATCATTTTCTCCTTTCATAACGATTATTATTATTGAAGTCAAATTTTAAATTTCCAAGAACTGCCGGATTGTGGAATTCTCTTCCTGCTGACTGTTTTCCTCCTACTTAGAACCTTGGTCTTTATAAGATTACTAGCCTGTATGCCCGGCGTTGCCTGGGTGATTGGAGGTGTGTGTTGAGCAAAGAAAAAAAAAGTGGTAGTAGGGAGGCAGGCTCGAACCTGTGCTGCAAAGGCAGAAAAAAAAGTTAAAGAAAATCTGACGTCTTAGCCGATGTCTCCATGACGCAACACCTGTACAATGGATTACTGCTAATAATATTTCTCTTGAAATAATCTCTCGCAGGCCTATTAAGAAAAGAAACAACGTTTCTTCCATAAAATTGTCATTATCAACTAGATCTTTTTCAAATGAATAAAACAAATATGCGTCTTATTGATTTATTTATGTGGTAAAGTTAATGTAAGGCGTGACTTACACAAACGGTAGCACCTCTGATTACATTGTTAGATGACGCAGTCAGAGAAGGAAAAAGAAAAAAATTTTCGTTTGTTGATAACTGATTACTATACATATGCCATTAATTTGCATATGAGAGAAGTGCGGCTATAAAAAGGACGAATTGGAGAGCACAAGCGTTGTTTTTGACAGTCGAGAGAATGGACGTTGAAAATCACAGTTGTAGTTAAGAGGTGTTTTTCTTATGCAATTTATTATTTAAAGTTGTAACAATTAAAATATTTTAAAACAATAGACTTTCTCTTCTTATGGTAAAAATAATTTTCAGATAAATATTTTTTACATAAATAATTAATTTGATTTTTAATTGATTTATTTTTTGTAAAATCATATGTTCCGAAAAGAGATATATTTGTTCAAAGTAGCTGAGTGATCTTGGCTACAGTAATCGAGTAATACAGTCTAGCAAATCGCCTTAATGAACAGTTGCTCGTAGTCATAGTTGGTAATATGCTTAAGCTTTAAACATTCGGCATATCTTTCAACATCTCTCCTAGGTAGCTATACACGTCTGTATTTATGGTTTACACCAGTCAATCATATTCTTGTGTGGAATGTTTACATTTCTTGATCTATCTTGAGACTTTTTTTTTTACATGGAGGTCACCACTTATCAAGGCTCGGAAGCCACTCGGGGATAAGGGTTACTCCAAGTATAGTTCTTAAACATCTCATTTCAAAAACGTTGTCTTTCGTCTTACATGCTGTCAGTATAGCAATAGAGACTATGAAGACATTGTAAAGTCTTAACTTTAGAAGCGTTGATATGCCTTTCCTATTCCATGTCTTTTCTACGTTCCAATGCAGCAGTTGTTATTCTATTCCTTTGCTAATGATGAGGATCCTGGAATCACTGAGTCAAGAATGACAAAATCTCCGGGATTATTTCAACCATTTAAAACACACTCGCGAGGTGCTGTGTGTACCGTGAGGTAAAATATCAGATTGAGAAACTGGCACGGTTTATCCCTCTCTCGAGGGCAAATGGGACTCTCTTAAGCCATGGTAGGCACCCCATCTAGTGATGGTGTCACGATAAAAAATACCCTTGATAGCCCTGGCGAAGCATCAAGAATTCAGCTACCGACAAGATATGAATTACATTACTAACTCGTGTAGTGAGTTCAATCTCGACTACAACCATGCTGGATGCTGGGAAAACACACTAACAGCTGAAAGACTTGTTCAAAATGATGAGACGTGACGGAATTCTAATCTCAAATATATCGTAAAGCTCTGTTGAGTATGCATATAAGTCAGTAAATTAATAATTAAAAATTTATAATAAACAAATAACTAAGATTAAAGTTTTAAATACTCTTTATTACTTATGCTTTTATTTTTTACAATTTCCTGAAGAAAACAAAACGCCATACTGTACTTTGTTATATTTTGATGGGTTACTTCAAGAGTTTTTTTTTGATTGGCTACTTTGATAGTCCTTTTGATTGACTGCTCTAAGAGTCCCTATTATTGGCTACTTTAATAGTCCTTTTGATTGGCTACTCTAATAGTCCTTTTGATTAACCACTCCAAGAGTCCCTTTGATTGGTTACTCTAATAGTCCTTTTGATTGACTACTCCAATAGTCATAAAACTTTTCAATAACAAACAAGTAATTTTTATGTTTAAACATTTTTTAGACGAGGTGCAATAATTTGGATTATTAAAACTACTGCACTCAGTATTTTTTTTTTTAAATTCTGTTCTCGTGGATTGATAGTTCAGTCTTGAACGCAAGCTATTATAACTAAAAATAAATTTTTTTTCTGGTCATGAGTGATAGAATTAGAACAATTTACATCCATTGATTAACTGAACGTTTCAATTTGAAATTCTGTATAGACTCATGAGTTCGACGTAATGATTCCTTTGTTAAACCATAAGGTTTCCAGTATTAATTCTATAGTAACAAGTAGTAAGGCAAGATTAAGTGTAAGGCTCCAAGAATTCAAACGAGAATTCAAACGAGAATTCAAACGAGAATTGTCCACATGAACTCATAAGCTGGGAATTACAATCATTAGTTAATAACTAGTTCTAAATGATAGTTATTTAGAGATTAAAGGTTCAATTCTTACTACAGGCGATAACAACTAAGACTAGCATAAAATAACCCGGTAATGATCAACTGAATGAGAAGAGTTCGAAATTCCATGTAAGTTCCCAAGTTTGGAAAGACACACCCGAAGGAGGTCAGAGATTACGCCGACTGAAACATTGTGACTACGTCGACCAAGACGAGAATAATAGTCCGAACAATCTAAATAATCTAAAATTTGTTTGATTAAAAGTTTTCAATGCTTCATTCATTTAAATGTTAAAATAGTTTTTGTCTTGTTGTAGTTTAATACAGAGGCAAAAATCGTAGCATATATAATAGTTTTAATAATAATAATAATAATAATTACTTTATTTGACATTTTCCAAAGTACAAAAAACATAAGTGTTTACAGGAGTGGGAACTTACCTATAAGGTATTCGTTCGCTTATTAATTTATTCTTCATGACAACAAGAAGTAAAGAAAAATACAGAATATAAATAAAAAATACAAAAAAAAACAATAGTAATGTAATAGCAAATTAGTGATTAGTATACTACAACATGTGGAAACTGTGCATTTCTCACCAAATATAAAACACACACATGTACATATGTACATGCATATATACATATGCACATACATATATACATATGCACACATATATATATACATATGTATATACATATATGCATATGTACATGCATATATACATATGCACATGCATATATACATATGCACATGCATATATATACATAGGTACATATATATATATATATATATATATATATATATATATATATATATATATATATATATATATATATTTAAAGTGATGGTTGTGTAGTTCCAACGAGAGAAAAAATGTATATTTAAAAGAGTGTAGCCATCAACAATTGTGGGTTTTTTTTAAAGGTTTTCATCATATTTTTATTTTAAAATATTTTTATAACGCGTTTCGAGCTTAGAGTGTGCTCTCTTCAGATATTTTCGTAAAAAGTTTTTCTTTAAAATGGGAGTTTGTGGATATGCCTCCGCTGATATTAAATATGTTTTTCATAGTGATGCGATGCGTGTGTTCAGTGTTTAGACGTTCTGTCTCCAGCTTTAAGTGTTTCACTGTGACCGGTCAAAGTTAGTTTCAAAGAGTGTTTTTTAGTCCATATGGTGAAGGTTTTTATGGTTTCTTTTTTAAAGACTTTCTTTCCCCATGTATAGCATACACTCACACACAATCCCATACGCATACATATATATTCATGTACATGTACACATGCACACGCACACAGGCACACACACATACACACGCGTACATACATAGAAATATATGTAGGAGCATACATATATACACATATACATACCCACCTACACACTCACACACGCACTCGCATACATCCACCGCTAACAATTATTTTTATTTTTTTATTTTTTATTTTATATATATATATATATATATATATATATACATATGTACACTTTTTTTTTTTTTTTTTTTTTTCCTACCAAAACACGCATGTATATATGCGCTTAATCATTCAGACATATGTACACGCACCCACACACACACACACAAGTAAGATGGAGAATAATAGGTAGAAGATATATATACACACACATACACGAACATACACACATATATGTACACACATATATGTATGTGCACATACACTCACAAACATCCACATACTATGTAGGCACATACACATACACACATACATGCACACACACAGACATATGCAGGGGCTCACACATACGCGTATATCCATATTCACACGAACACATTTACCCACTCATACATGTGCATACATATGTATATATACATACATACACACATACATACGGATGTGTATACACTCATCCACCCATATATATATATATATATGGGCACATGCATTCACAATCCCACACACACATACATATTCATACATCCCACCTTATGTATATATTGGTTGGAGTTTCCTTTCCAATCCATGCACATATGCATACATGGATTCGGTCACCCAAGCATAAGTGCACGTATATATACAAACAAGATGTAGCATAGATAACAGATGATATATAATTATACACACACGCATACACAATCATATGGAAAGAAAGTCTTTAAAAAAGAAACCATAAAAACCTTCACCATATGGACTAAAAAACACTCTTTGAAACTAACTTTGACCGGTCACAGTGAAACACTTAAAGCTGGAGACAGAACGTCTAAACACTGAACACACGCATCGCATCACTATGAAAAACATATTTAATATCAGCGGAGGCATATCCACAAACTCCCATTTTAAAGAAAAACTTTTTACGAAAATATCTGAAGAGAGCACACTCTAAGCTCGAAACGCGTTATAAAAATATTTTAAAATAAAAATATGATGAAAACCTTTAAAAAAAACCCACAATTGTTGATGGCTACACTCTTTTAAATATACATTTTTTCTCTCGTTGGAACTACACAACCATCACTTTAAATATAAATAACTACAACGACAGAATGCCAGCAACAAGAAAAAAGTCTCTGGAGGACTTGATGGATTCACAGACAAACCTCTCCATAGAACACAAACATCTCGAGGACGGATTGCAGCAACTAAATGAGAAAATGGACAGAATAATCCAGCTCATTTCCAACCAACAGGATAAGAAAGAGATACAATTTGAGGAAATCATTAACCAACTCAAAGCACAACAAGAATACCTGGAATACTTTAGAAGACCATACATACAGAATGAAGTACTAAAAACCAAGAAACGGAATCTCCAAAACTGGAACATCCTCCTTAAACAAAGAAAAATGGCTTTTTACCATGCAGTAAAATGCAGTGACACCGCATCAACATACAAGACATTTCTAACGATGGAGGACCAATTCATTCCATATAAATTCCGGGAAAAAATTACACCACAAGATACAGAGGAACAAGTGAAAATTAAAAAAGCCCTAAGTATTTCAAAACTTCAGGCCGAAATCGACATACGGGAAGACAAAAAAATACACTCTATGGAGAAGTACACAGAAATTGACAATAAAGTATTTAAAAAAATCAAGGAACTCTGCCCCAAGGAAACACACCAACCCCTCTTGGAACTCTGGGATTCTGAATGCAAAAAAGAGGAGGAAAAATCCAGGGAAATCATTGGACGGAAAATAACCTGGCTAAAAAACCTGCCGGAAAAAGAAAAAAGCAAACAATCGACAAACACATACAAGGACAACCAGGAACAGAACACTCTTACACGATATCCGCAAACACAGAGATCACATAACAAAGGTAAGAAACGAAACATACACCATACACAAACACATCCACACAACAGATACAACTACACACAAAGAAGCAACCACAATATATTCACATCTTACACAAATTCCCAACAACTGGCCCAGCCAAAACGCACACTAATAACACCTCAAAATTACACAAGAACCCGCACCATTAACAAACACAACACACCGGACAACATACCACACAATACATCTCCACAAAAATACCCACTTATATACAATCATAAGCAATACAAACCTAACTATTACCACCCAATTCAGCGAACACAATCAAAAGTCCATTCCCACAGACACTACATCGCTAACACAAACAACGAAAAAATACCTTTACTAAACAACCCCTACCAAAACACCCCCACAATGCAACACAACTACCTGAGACATCACATAATTCAAAACACTACCTACAACTCTCACCCCTCATATCCCACACAAAGAAACAAACCCCTAAGGCACCTCCCCCATCAATGGGAACAATCAGAATATCCCATGCAACACCAATCCCAACAAACAGACCTCCCCTACAACAAACCCCGACAACACAACCCTATACAACAATGCATGTATCCTCAACAGCAACACCAATTCCAACTGAAACACAACTATCCAACACAAAAAACATATAACGACAACCCATTCAACCATTTATCACTGAACCCTCACAATATTGTACACGACACTCATTTTACAAGAAGACATCACACCACCCTAAAACACACCACTCCTCGAAACAAGGAAACAAACAACTCCCAGCATTTTTTTGGAAGCCCCCAGGGAACAACAATTCCAGGTTAGAAAAAATTAGACCCAAAATCATCAATTTATCCACATACTCCTTATCAAAGAACGAAATGGAAATACTGAAGCTGGGCCTCAAATTCTGCCCCACCCCTAAAAGCAATATAGCAGAACTAAAAAAGGACCTTAAAGAATTCGAACGGAAATTTAGACTAATAGAAACACTAGATAACAAAGGGGACAAAGATGATTCTTTAGTAAAAAACAAATCAACATATTTCCCTAATAAACAGAACAACACAAAAGAACTAAACAGCTACTTCGAAAATCTCTGGAACCTTAACCTCCAAAAAAAACACAAAACCACAAGCAACCTCACACATAAGCAAAAACAAGCACTCGAAAAGATCCGTAATAATAATGACATAGTAATAAAAGAAGCAGACAAAGGCAGTGCAGTAGTAATCATGGACAGAACGTATTATGAAACAAAAATTACAGAATTACTGGATGACAAACACTACTATAAACCCATTAGTACCAACATAGATAACACCACCATCTCAAAAATCACAAAACTTTGTACAACACACAACAAAATATTAAAAAAGAAAGAAAAGGACTTCCTCACAAATTTCATTACAAAGACCAACAACTTCTACGGACTGCCTAAAATACACAAATCTGGCACAATAAAACTTGCCATCGATACACAAAACTCAGAATATATTAGCGCTCCAAACCCTAGCGACCTTACATTTAGACCCATTGTAGCAGGACCAGCCTGTCCGACAAGCAGACTTAGCAACTTAATAGACATCTTATTACAACCTTTCACAGATCAAGTTAAGAGCTACATAAGGGACGACATCCATTTTCTCACTACCTTACCACATACAGTAGAAAACGGGACACTATTAGTTACATTTGACGTTAGTAGTTTATATAGTAATATACCCCATGAATTAGGAAAAGAAGCAATACTATTTTGGATCAACAGACACGCACAAACACTACATCCCAGATTCACAAAGCAATTCATTATCGATAGTATAGACATAATTCTAAATAATAATTCCTTCGAATTCAACAATACCAACTACATCCAAACACTAGGTACAGCAATGGGAACGAAAATGGCACCGACTTACGCAACCCTTACATTAGCCTACCTAGAAGAAACCCTATATAAAAAAATAGAACAAAAATTTGGCCACAGCACTAAAATACTGTTTGTAGAATCATGGAAAAGGTACTTAGATGACTGCTTCATCCTATGGAAACCCACATGGGGGGACATCACAGACTTACACACCATACTCCAGAACCTACACCCAAAAATTAAATTCACCATAGAACAAAGCTCTACAGAATTACCTTTCCTAGACATACTGATAAAGATTAAAGACAATAACATTATCACAGACATTTACCGCAAGCCTACAGACACCCAACAATACCTACACTTTAAAAGTCACCACCCTAAAAGCTGCATAAAATCAATTCCCTACACCCTAGCACGTAGAATTTGCACCATAATCACGGACAATAACCTTCGAAAAATCCGACTCAAGGAACTACGAATAAATTTAAGAAAAAGAAAATACCCATCACAACTTATAGACAAGGGGATCCAACTTGCGACAAATATACCAGTAGAAGATTTGAGAACCCCTAAAGAACGAAACAAAGAACAAATCCTGACATACGTCTCCACACACAACACAAACAACCCTGAACTTTTCACAGAGATAACGAAAAACCTCGTCCTACTTAACCAAAACAGCAAACTAAACAATTTCCTTAAAACAACAAAAATAATAAAAAGCAAACGCCAACCCAAAAACCTAAAACGCATTCTTACCTCATCCAAACTCAATCAAGACGCAACAAAAGGAGCCACAAAATGCAACAAACAACGATGTGGAGTCTGCAACATAATATTAGAGGGAAACACATACACATTTGCGAACCCCATACAAACATTCAAAATTAAAAAAAACCTAGATTGCACCTCAAAAAACGTAATCTATGTAATAAAATGTCCAGCATGCGATAAATCCTACATAGGCGCTACAAAAAACCTTAGTAATAGAGTAGCCCTACACCGATCCAACATCAAAATCGCGGAAAATAGACACCTACATGTATCACAACATATACACGCATGCAGTGGAGGCAGATTCGAGATAATGCCCATCTTCCAAACTGAAAACTACTTCTACTTGCTAACTCAAGAAAAAAATTTCATAACAAAGTTTAACCCCGCCTTAAACGTCTCTCCATAATTATACACATAAATAGGCAAAACACAAAATACACTTACACGCATGCATGCTTGGGTAGATGTGCACCCTCACACACGAAACAACAAAAAAGCACAATAGGGCACACGCACACTTTTGCGGGTGCGCGCGCCCATACCCAGTACAGTACCATTTCTCTTAACTAAACAAACAACTAGAAATTAAACGTATGTATGTGTGTGTGCGCGCGTGTGTGCGTGTGTATATGTGTATGTGCGTGGGTGTGCACATATGATTGTGTATGCGTGTGTGTATAATTATATATCATCTGTTATCTATGCTACATCTTGTTTGTATATATACGTGCACTTATGCTTGGGTGACCGAATCCATGTATGCATATGTGCATGGATTGGAAAGGAAACTCCAACCAATATATACATAAGGTGGGATGTATGAATATGTATGTGTGTGTGGGATTGTGAATGCATGTGCCCATATATATATATATATATGGGTGGATGAGTGTATACACATCCGTATGTATGTGTGTATGTATGTATATATACATATGTATGCACATGTATGAGTGGGTAAATGTGTTCGTGTGAATATGGATATACGCGTATGTGTGAGCCCCTGCATATGTCTGTGTGTGTGCATGTATGTGTGTATGTGTATGTGCCTACATAGTATGTGGATGTTTGTGAGTGTATGTGCACATACATATATGTGTGTACATATATGTGTGTATGTTCGTGTATGTGTGTGTATATATATCTTCTACCTATTATTCTCCATCTTACTTGTGTGTGTGTGTGGGTGCGTGTACATATGTCTGAATGATTAAGCGCATATATACATGCGTGTTTTGGTAGGAAAAAAAAAAAAAAGTGTACATATGTATATATATATATATATATAAAATAAAAAATAAAAAAATAAAAATAATTGTTAGCGGTGGATGTATGCGAGTGCGTGTGTGAGTGTGTAGGTGGGTATGTATATGTGTAACGCGTGTGTATGTGTGTGTGCCTGTGTGCGTGTGCATGGGTACATGTACATGAATATATATGTATGCGTATGGGATTGTGTGTGAGTGTATGCTATACATGGGGAAAGAAAGTCTTTAAAAAAGAAACCATAAAAACCTTCACCATATGGACTAAAAAACACTCTTTGAAACTAACTTTGACCGGTCACAGTGAAACACTTAAAGCTGGAGACAGAACGTCTAAACACTGAACACACGCATCGCATCACTATGAAAAACATATTTAATATCAGCGGAGGCATATCCACAAACTCCCATTTTAAAGAAAAACTTTTTACGAAAATATCTGAAGAGAGCACACTCTAAGCTCGAAACGCGTTATAAAAATATTTTAAAATAAAAATATGATGAAAACCTTTAAAAAAAACCCACAATTGTTGATGGCTACACTCTTTTAAATATATATATATATATATATATATATATATATATATATATATATATATATATATATATATATATATATATATATATATATATGCACAATTATAACATTTCCAAACTATGCCAAAATATTTTTACAAATATTTAATCTTGAAAAAACTATACGGACTAACTCTGAATTTTACAGTTAAGCAAATTGATAAGAGATTTAAACAATAAATTTAGTTAATAAAGACAAAAAAATGCAAAAGAAAGTACACACACAAGTCTTTTTTTCTTTTTAGCTGTCGGCCATTTAACATATATATCTGCTTATATTCATTCTGAACAAAAAATAATTCCAAGCACACTTATGAGTCACCACATGAATGGTACATTATATAAACAATTATGTATGCACAAAATAGCGAAAAAAAGATGTTGTAAGGTTTATGACTATTGGATGAGCCCCATCTCCATCCACCAAAACATTGACCCATTTAAAAATCAGCCATTTTTGTTGCATGGCAGTATAATTGTAAACAATCACAGAAAAATCATTTTCTGGTTCTTTTTGTTATTTCTGCATGTCTGATAATCAACGTTTGTGTTTCGATGTCAGAAAACCAATGTCGACGAGATCAGTTTCATTGTCACGATGGATATTGTATTCCGAGGAATTTGAGATGCGATGGCATTTGGCATTGCATCGATGGCAGCGATGAAGAATCGTGTTTCGCACCGCCAACTGCCCCAATCCCAGGTAAAGTCTGCGACCCATAAGTAAAAGAGTCGACATTTCCATACTTTACTAACTTTAAAGAGCATCATTTTCAGCCACCAACGCAGATACCATTTCACGCAAAGTCTAACATTATAGAAGGCTTGTTTTTGTAGACAAATGAGTTCTTTCTCTTGCGTCCGTGACATGAGTTTGCATTAAAATTGATGTGAAAAAGAAATGTATGATTACAAGGTACTAATCCAAAACCTGGCTCAATGTTGCGTTGGCATCTTCCGGCAGTTTATATGCTAAGCAACTGGAAAAGTTGTTGGAAAAAAAAAACTGATGTGAACACTGTCAGACGATACATTAAAAAAGCTGAAACCACAAGTTGAACACAAGATAAAACTTTCCATAAGTTTAATTATATAAAAGAAATATTTTTATTGTTTTTAAAAAAAGTGTATTAAAATAAATTTTCAACAAATGTTTCAAAGAAATAAATTGTTGTTGTTTTTTAGACTAAACATGGAAATATCTATGAACAAAAATCAAGATATTTTTATGAAAAGTATCTGAGAAGTTTTTTGTTTTTGTAAAAGTTTCAATAAAATATTTTTTTGTTTATAACGATGAAAATGAAAAGTTTTTTTCATGGAAAGTAAGAAGTTTTTTTTGTTTTTGTCAGAAAAGTTTCAATAAAATAAGTGTCTTTTTTTGTAATGGCAAAAACAATTTCTTTTTTTCATAGAAATAACTATGACCGAAAACAATTCTTGCTTTTCAAAAAGAGTATCAGATTAGTGATTTTTCTTTCTCCTATTAACGAAAACATCGTCTGCTGACAGTTGATAGCTGACCGGATAATCTCGTCAGCTGTTGCCAATTACTTTTCCGGCAGCTTACTCTAAACTGTCAATAAATGCCGATACGACGTTGGATCAGGTTCTGGATCAGCACTGATTAAAATAGTTTGATATGAATAAATTCTGTTTCACTTGCATGATGATTTAACATATTGCACATTTAATATCCTTTTTTACACACCTTTAATCATCATCATCAGCAACAGCATTGGTTTAACATTCGTTTTACATGTTTACATTCCTTGGACATCGACTTCTAAACCAGGCAGATCTAGAACCTATTTTTCATAAGTAATGAATAAAAGGATTTTGTTTTTAATGAACCTGCAAAAAATTATGTTAGAAATATTTGCTTTGGCTGTTGATGATAAGCAATAGTCAACTGCTGAAGCATATCTGCAGGGTGGGCCAAAATAAGGGTCCTATTTTTAAAAATTCATAAATTCATGTAAGTTTTAAGAAGTGTTTTTTGGCCAAAATTTGTTTTGTTTATTTCAACAAAATCTCCGAAGGGTCAGTCTACACACACATAAAGTTTGGTGAGTTTAACTTTTATTTTGTGGAAGTTATTCAAATTTAAAGATAGGACCCTTATTTTGGCCCACCCTGTATTACAAATTTTTACATTTATTCACATAATAAAAAAAGAAATTCCAATCTATTTCATTGATTACATATCCTATCTAACCTGATAATTATTTCAATAGCATAAACCATGGAGTATTCACTGTTTATTTTTATTGAAACAACTACAGATACAATTGGTCAACAGTATCACTTTATTTGTTACATATAAATTTTTTTGAAACTGGTTGCCATAATAGAATCTTTAGGTCGTTATTCATATATTTCACATTGTTTAAGTTGATATTCTTTCCACGGTTTCATTACAAATAATCTCTCTATATAATATTTTGATAGCAGAAATCCCTCTCTGGACCAAAGTACCGTAGGTATGCAACAACATATGCCATATACAAATTCAATAAATCTACCCTGATAGCCACTTTTTCATGTAGCTTACGACCACCATTTCTGTCAAATTCACTCGTGATAATAAAAATGCTACATTACATCCGATGAGCAACACCATCACAATCGCTACATCTACAGAAAAAGACGTTTCTATTTTTATCTCTCAATATTTAGTGCTCCCACTGCTACCAGTTCATACCGGGTCACATTCTGTATTTTCTGACGATATTGTGCTTGCACCGCCATTAACATAATCTTTCCATTTCCCGATTCAAAAATAATAAATTCTTTCTTCTCAAATTCTGCCCATTTTGAATGGCGAAATCTGAGAAGGGGGAATTTATATATTCCAGAATCCATTTCTACAATAAATAAATGACCATTCCAGAAATGATACAATATGGCGTCGCTCTCTACAGAAGAAAATCGTGAAAAAAAAAACTGAACTAAATTAAACATATTAACCGATTGTCGTCAGTCTGTACATATTACAATTGTGCTGAAAAAAAAATGGACAAAATTAAACATATCAACCGATTATCGTAGCTCTCTACAGATTACAATCGTACTGAAAAAAATTAAACATATTAACCGATTAGCATATACAGAATCAATAACTGTCTTTTTTTGTGAGTAAATTTTTACATCAACTCTTCCTTTACAATTTTCTTTTACATGACGATGTTTATAAGTTTTCGACTATGCTGATTACGAAAATCTCATTTAAATTTGGCAAAGACAAGTACTTTTCTACTTTTCTATGGTTGGGGGTGTCCCTGCTAGTGTGTATATATATATATATATATATATATATATATATATATATATATATATATATATATATTTATTTATTTATTAGCTGAGAGACCTGACGTTGCCCAGAATTGAATGATGATCAACGAATATATTTTTATTGTCATCGAAATCCGTGAAATCCGTGAAATCCGTGAAATCGCCCGGGAGGAAGCTTCACATGCCTCCATGCAGTAACTTAGTCCAATATATGTTATTCTACATTGCACTCTAGAGAACCTACTGTTTATTTTATAAAATTATTTTATATAAACGTCTTTCCAGTTAACAAAAAAAAACATTAAAAAATTTACATGCAGGGTTTGAACCTACAGACCACGTCATGCAAAAAAAAAACAAAAAAAAAAACATAAATTTTCTTTGCAGTTAATGAAAAAAATTAAGAAATTTATGTGCAGAATTTGAACCTACAAACCACATCATACCAAAAAAAGAAAAATTATGCTATCACCTTACCCACAGTAGAATTTTCATGGCCTGTTCTTCTATCATTGTTGCTAAGTGACGACATAGAAAATGGCTTTATCGATGATAGATAAATTAAAATAACGGTTTAGATTATCGATTATCGGTAATTATCGTAGCTATTCTGAGACAAAACTTAACTAAGATCACTCCCAGACTCATACACTAAAGTTCCGTAAATTTTAAAGAAAATCTGTGCAGCCGTTTAAGAGTCTTTAAGGAACGAACTCATGCACACACACACACACACACACACACACACACACACACACACACACACACACACACAAAGTCGCATATATATATATATATATATATATATATATATATATATATATATAAGATAAGGACTATTATATTTTTGGAATACTCAATGTTTTTGTATATGTGAAAAGTACGAATGCAAAATGTGATAAATTTAATTTTTTTTAATTTAGAAATTAATCAGTAAAAGGATGAATATATCGTCCTTTAACTCAAATCTTATATGTATTGAAACAAAGACTAATTATACCAATGTCAAACCGTTTCAAAAATAATGTTGGGATGTAGTGCTGAAATGCAACAGTTGTAGTAAAATACATTAGTTTGCAGTTTTCAAAATGGTATTTATCACATTTTGCATTCCCACACTTATAAATGTATAATTGGACACATATATCGTGAAAACACTTCGAGATAAGCAGATTGTTTTTATTTTTTTATTTATTTATTTATTTTTCAAAATCATGCTAATTCAACCAGTAATCATTTGATTGGACTTTGAAAGCGACACAGTTCACAACTTGATTAAGTGTTTCTAAATGAAAAATTAAAAACTTTTTATCCTCATGACTGAGAAGGGCTTAGCTTAAGTTACTTTTATGTCTACTCTAAAAAGGTTCATTCACAAGTCCTTTATATTTTCACAAGTTCGGTGGGAAGCTCCTTACATGTCTAGCAACACAAAGAATTTATATTTCAAAACCAATGTTTTCTGAGATCTTTGATTTGATCACCAAACTTGTTTAACATTGGACACTGTTTAGGCGAAACCTCATGCTTTTACCATTCCACCAGCCTGCTGTATTAATTACATGATTTTTCTTGGATCACATTTCACTTTATGATATTACAAATTTGTTTACATCTTTTTATTTTTTGCTTAAAATAATCAAAGCACGAAATTTTTATCTCGACTACAAATGTAACACATTGAAATAACATGCATGGCATTTATAGCATAAATGTTTGTATTGAATTGTAGTCTTCAGTAAATTCTTTTATTTCATTTCAAAAACTTATATTTATTTTTATTAAAAAGTTTGTATTTCATTCTATTTCATGTTTCATAATAATAATTTACATTTTTACAGTTTTCATTAAGTTTCCTTATTATTCGATAGTTCTTGTGGTTCCAAACTTTTTTTTTTTGTTATTTCATGAACCATTTTTACATCTTCCAACACATAAGTAACTTTCGCAACCCGTGTCAGCCCATAGCCAACTTTCTTTACTTCTTTCATCTCATAGACCACTTTTTCAAACCTTTTCCTCAACTTTTTTTTAGTCCATAGACCACTTTCTCAACCTTTTATAGCCAATAGATCACTTTCCCAATTTTTTTTTTCAGGCTACAGACTACATTTTAGACTTTTATAGCCAATGGATTATTTTTCCAATCTTTTTAAGCCCATAGACCACGTTCTCACACTTTTAATTCAGTGGACCACTTTCTCAACTTCTTTCTCAACCTTATAGACCACTTTCTCAACCTGTTTTCATTCCATGAAGCACTTTCTTAACTCTTTCCATCTTATAGAGCATATTCTCAATGCTCTTCAGCTTATGGACCACTTTCGCAACCTTTTCCTTGGTGATTACTCAGTAAAATTACTAACTAAAATCCAGAATTTGTATTTCAAATTTGTCATGAGTTACTTGCACGTCTATGATCTCCCTTGAAAATGTGCACACCTGCATAATCTCTATATTAATAAAATTATCAGAAAATGTATTTCTCGAATTAATATAATTTTCATAATTACAAATTGAGTTATTTTATTATTTACTATTAAGCGAGTATTTTTTACAATAAAATACAATAGCATAACACAAGACGAAATTTAAAAAATCTTATTTTTAAAATAATTTAATTGTGAAATTAGATCCATTGTTTCTGTTTCTTCGTAAGCAATGCAGCCATGTATATCCTTTTATTATAGTTAAAAAAAAAAAAAGAATTTCGAAATTTGAAAGCTATTTTAAAGCATTTAAGCTGTCGAATAAATGGTCGTTTCTGGCTTTAAAATTTAGTGCAAATCTTCATGTATTAAAAGATTGAAAGGATCGAATGCCATTAATATCCAAAAGTTTTATAAATTATATATATATTAAAACTGCATTTCCTTAACAAAATGAATTATTGTCTAGTAACAATTTCATTGAATTAATGATTTAATATCCAAACGATAATGTAATAATTAAATTTAATTTGTAAAATCCAATTTTTTTTAAAATAATTTATTGGAAAAAAAATATATAATTACAAAAAATAAGTGAGACAAAAGTGAAATTAAAAAGACTCCCGAGCAGCGCCGAGTGGATACAGATAATTGACAATAAATTTACATTGTGGTTTTATATGTGTACATTATGACATTTTTTTTTGGGGGGGGGGGGAGGGTAATTATACAGCCAAAGTAAAAGTTATACAAAATGTTCACAACATTAAGAATTTCTAAAATATTATTTCCAGGGGAAAAAAGAAAGAAAATCTTCAACATGGATTAGCTCATTGTAGGAAAAAATAAAATATTTTGCTTGATCTATATAAGTAACTTTAATGTGCACTGATACCCCTTGTTCATCCAGTCTAAACTCGTGTGACTTTTATACTTCAAATCCCAAATCTATGTGACACAACTTACAAAAGAATAATACTCCTTTCTTTTTTTCCCTTTAACTTGAAATGTTTAGAAATTGGTTTTAATTCAGCTTTATATATCGAATATTTTTATGTACTACTGAATAACCAAAATCTACTCGAGGATAAATGTTACAATATTTGATACACAGAAATGAGTCTTTGTGTTCCAGTTGCATGGCAGTTCTAACATTAATGTTTCAATGGACTCTCACATTTTCGCCCGCATCTTTGTTCATGAAGATTTTCTTCCTGTTAAGATTCTTGAAGAAATGAGTCAGTAGGTGAGAGATCTGGCGAATACTGAGGCTGAGGTAAAATTTCATAGCCCAATTTGCTAAACTACTGCAAAGTGATATGTGAGACGTGTGTTGGAGTATTGTCATGCATAAGGATTTGATCTTTTTCTGTTAGATAATGATAGCCCTATGCAATGCAGATCCTGATGCATTGTGTCAGTTTATTGTACAATACTTTTTCTGCGGTCACCGGTTCAAGCATTCCACCAAACAATTGCCTTTTTCTTCTTTTGATGTTGTCGGTTTTCACCTTGATCCAGTCACTGAGCTGATCATGCAGTGACGCGCAGAGAACATTTTCAGGGCAGGTGCTCAAGTGGGCTTGACCTTCACTCCTGATCTGAAATGGAACACGTACATCAGGTCTGTTGCCAAGGTCGCTGGAAAGATGGTGGGATCCTTCTACCGCTCCAGAAGATATCTCACTACTGATCCAATTCTCTGTCTATATAAAAGCCAAGTACGTCCAAGGATGGAATACTGCTGCCATATCTGGACAGGAGCTGCTAAAAACAGCCTATCCTGCCTTGACAGAGTACAAAATAGACTTCGTGGCTTAGTGGGGGTGCCCTTTTCTCTTCCCTGCAACTTCTCTCCCACAGAAGAGACGTTGCAAGCCTATCTTTGTTTTATCGTTATTTCCATGGCAGGTGCTCGTCTGAATTCCAATCTCTGGTCCCCCCCCCTCGCCAATCTTTTACAAAAAACTAGCTGAATCCACTGTCAAAAACTTTCCCCACTCTTTATCTTTATCCACTCTTTATCTATGCCTAAATCAAAACGTAGATTCCATGAACAAAGCTTCTTTCTTAGAACTGCACGCCTGTGGAACTCTGTTCCGTCTGCCTGCTTCCCTCCTGACTACAACTTGGATGTTTTCAAGTCCAATGTAAACAAATTCCTGATGAACCGCCCCCTTAAGTAGACATTCTAAAATATTCACACTAACGTACTGTACTTACAATAACCCTTATCCATGAGTGGCTTCCGGGCCTTGATAAGTGGTAACCACCTTGTAAAAAAAAACAAAAAAAAAACGGTAATGGTGGGGCACAAGCCTATAATACATTCCTCCGAAAAGGGCACTTTTAAAACAGTAGTAAAAGGGGCAGGTACTTGGGCACCCCTAGCACCCCCACCCTGTGCACGTCCCTGCTGTTCATAGTCGATTATTATACCTTTATTAGATATGATAATGCATTTCTTTTTTAGCATAAAATTTGTATTGTTTCTTTTCGAACACTCTTGGATAAAGTGTGTGCCTCTACTCTAATATACCACCCAAAAAAACTTATGTACGGTTTCCAGTCCATTCCATCGTTTTGATTCTATCCATCCTATTTCTTAACCACATCAACTACTCAAGCATTCTGACCGTCATTGATATAACACAAAAACTGCATCCAATGCTGAAGCTGCAATTGGGGAGTCACTACTTAGTTACCACAAATCACAGATCCACTCCAATCTTGAATGGTGGTGCGTGCCGGAGATCTTTTTATCGGTTAAATAATCTATAAACGATAATTTCTATGTGCTTAGATCGATCTATAAGCCGATTGTATACAAAACTTATGTATCATTTCAACATATAATGATCCAACAATTGTTTACATGCCGTAAAACACAATAAAACATCTATCAATTGATGGAAAAACAGTGATTATGTTTTTGAATGCATATTGTATATGCAGCATGCCAAAACTACCTATAATTCATGGTACTCCACCAACTGAAGCAGCTATCCCTCTATATAGTTAAATATATATGCTCATCTGTGAAGTCCTGATGTTCTTAGAACCAAATCATCCGTTTGTTGATGAGAATAATGAGAACTACTACTAATTGGGAAATAGCAAGATTTGTGCTCAAGGTTTACTCCTCTAGATCTGCTGTGTTTTTTCTTTATCCAGGCATATTAACACAATAGTTTCAAGAAGAATGTGGCTCCACACTACATACAGATAGTCATTCACTATGACAATGCTATAATTTTGCATATTATATAGTACTTGGATGCATGTAGACCAGTAGAGGACATCCCTCGAGGCCAACTCCAAAAGATACTAACCCTCTACACACTCTTTATCCTTACAAGAGATTTCTTTATTTTAAACAGCATCCTGTGATGAGGTCCCAATTTGTGAATATTAGAGCATGTAGAGCTGCCATTTAGTTACCATCAATGGCTGATCCACTGTAATTCTGAGTGCTAGTACTTCTCAAAGCTCCATTTATGAGTTAAATAGAAACTATTGTTTACAAGCTGTTTGATTAAAAAAAATACTAGCCGGGAGATCTAACGTTGCCCGGTACTAAATGAGGATCAACGAATGTTCTATGCTTCCAATACTTTTATTGTTATCGAAATCCGTGAACTCACCCATTTTTTTAATCAAATCAATTGATTGCCGGCTCTAGTCAGAGACCCATCACGGTGCACTGCGAGGAATCTTCACATGTCTCCCAGCAGTGATTTAGTCCACAATACATTGTAATCTACACTGCACTGTGGAGAACCTACTGTTGAGTTTATAAAATTATTTTTTATATTATGGTTTCAATTATACTTTAAAATGCAAAAGTCAAATATCACGGTTCAATTGTCCTTTAAACAGAAATGTTCATTTCGAACAAGTTCCTGTCCTATCAAAGAACTTGTTGTTGGTTTTATACGGCAAACCCTTTTGCTTGTGCAATGATAAAATTTCTCAAATGCACTTGTGCTGTTAAATTGTATAAGGGTGTTAACTTTCGTCAAAATCGGATTGTTCCTTTTTTAATCGTATTTTCTTCTTTTGACTATCAATTTTCAATAATTATTGGAGGCATTCTGATACAAAACCTATCTAAGAACATTCCCAGGTACATGAAGTAAATGTTTCTGAAATTTAAAAAGAAACTCAGCTTATCCGCTTCAGATATACACGCACAAACACACACACAAAATGCTTTTTATATATAAGTAGAGATGAGCGGACTAAGCAAATTAATCTACAAATCAATCATATACAAAAAATTTGTATGGTTTCGACATCAAATAAAACTAAACTGGTTGATATGCCATAAAATCCAAATAGCAATTCTTAAAATAGGTTTTTCTTTGTTTCAATACTTCCAAATTTGTTGTTTATTTTTTTACAGCGTTGTACTTGACTAGTTCATACAGTTAAGATCTGGGATGTTTTCAGGCGAATCCAAAGTTTTTGCCACTTTGATTTTGGATAAAAGACTTCCCCGCACATCCCCCTCCAATACAAAAACAAAAAAATAAACTCTGCACAATTTGCAAGCGAAGCCAATTGAATACTGCCACGCATTCAAAGTAATATCAGTTTATTAACTGCTGCTTTATATATAACACAATAAACATCATCTAACAAAAGCAAATTTTCTAAATTTACTTGCTTTTTTTCTCTTTTTGTTTTTAACTCTTTTTTGTTTAAAAAAAAATGATGTTTTTAAACAGGAGAAAAAAAAATGGAAGTTCTCTTATCTGAATATTGACTGAGAGATTTTTCACTGATGTTTTTTGTCCTCAATCCTAGGCGGATGTTTGCTGGATCAGTTCCGGTGTAATAATGGCCAGTGCATTGAATCTTTCTTAAGGTGTGACAGAGTCAAGCATTGCAAGGATGGCAGTGACGAATGGTATTGTGGCGCTGTGACCATTCAACCACAAGGTAATGGGCTTACATCATTGTGTAGCTCATCAAGCACTTGTAAAACAGCAACTGTACTTCTCATTAGATCAGTTCATGTTTGAAGAACACATTCATAATGTTATGATAGGTAGAATGTTGAACTACATCCGGTTTGTATCTGTTTTGTGTATTAGTATGATATATGAATCTATATTAATATGTTATTGATGTGATAAGTTTTGTTGGTGCAATAAACATGCCTAACATACATTTTAAATAAATGATACGATTGTATGATTCAGGTATTTTAGATCTGTATCTAATATTGCATAAAAGATGTGCATTTATAGCATTTAACAATATATTTACATTGGTTTATATACTTTTAGCAACACAAACTTTTTGTTAGCATTTTTTCAGTCTCAAAATATAGTAGATACTCGCTGAAAGAGTATCTATAGTCAAACAAGGGTTGGGCAATTCATAACTGCATTTCTCCTGACCCAGAATTGCTGGAATCCGTTAGCCAGGAAAAATTCAGACTAACTGGAAACAATGTTAGTATAAACAAAGGAAGACTAGTGTTTCACTTCTCCTAAACGAGTTGCCTATCCAAGGCGAGAGAATCTAGTATACTATACTGTTTAATCCATAGCTGGAAAGAGAATATATTGGTTTATACGTTTCCCAAGAGTATAAAGTGATTTCTGAAAAAATGAAAGTGCTTTCTGTTTGATTAAAAATTACATAAAAGTGGCGCAAAATTTTATTATTATCTACAACAAAATACCCGTTCTAGAATAGGTATTTGATTTATTTATATAAAACCATTCAAAGACAGACTGTCTTGCTGAATCAAAACTCTTTAGTGCGGCCAGAAATGGAACTGCTTCAAACTGGGATCAAACCATGACCGTCTGGTTTACAGTCGGCATGTCTAACCATTCTGCCATCAAGTAATGTAAAGTAAAGTAAGTGAAATCTCAATGCTTATATAAACACTGTCAACTACTGGAGAGTTCTTCATTTGTGTCTACAAAATCCTTTATATTATCACTAATAGTATTTGGCGATTCCACTGACCACAGTGTTCAGCACAAAAATGTAGTCGGCCACAGACTGATTGTTTATATATATATATATATATATATATATATATATATATATATATATATATATATATATATATATATATATATAAGCTCTATTTCCTATTTGGTTTTATCGAGCTTTTATATCTGGTTGAGATAATTTTATAAATATTAATTCTTTAATATTTATAATTTACTTTAATTTTACCATCTTGGATCATTTTGGTAAATTCAATTGTAATTTTCATTTATTTATATATATATATATATATATATATATATATATATATATATATATATATATATATATATATATGTATGCTATGTTGTT
Source organism: Euprymna scolopes (assembly GCF_053919585.1). NCBI lineage: Eukaryota > Metazoa > Mollusca > Cephalopoda > Sepiida > Sepiolidae > Euprymna > Euprymna scolopes. Next base: position 54,100,717 of record NC_136497.1, read on the forward strand.
ATTTCAGGTGTCTTAGTTGTTTGTTTTATTTTCTTCATAGTATTAAAGGAGCTATGAACAATATTATGATAAATATTTATTAAAAAATTTTATCCACATGCACATAGGTTTTATCCTTTTCTGGTAAGCATCAGTGTGGAGAATGGTTGGTCTGCTGGTCAAAAGATTCAAACTGCGGACCTGAGTCCACATTTTATCTTCTTTCTGAACCCTTACAACTTTATTAGTATTTAGTATACTACAACATGTGGAAACTGTGCATTTCTCACCAAATATAAAACACACACATGTAAATATGTACATACATATATACATATGCACATACATATATACATATACACATATATATATACATATGTATATACATATATGCATATGTACATGCATATATACATATGCACATGCATATATACATATGCACATACATATATACATGGGTATATATATATATATATATATATATATATATATATATATATATATATATATATATATATATATATATATATATACTAGCTGAATCATGCCTCAGCGTTGCTAAGGAAAGGAGACCAACTGGAGAATTAAAAGCAGACCCCTGTAATGTTAAAAATACATATGCAGAATTTTCCTATACAGGAAAGGCGTTCCAAAGGTAATGTCTCCTATTTTTATTCCCTGCAAATGGGTCAGGGGGGGATTGCAAATTGCATTATTATGACGATTGAACTTATGCATTCACGACCTGAATGCTTCATCCCTCTGTTGCAGATATTAACGGTGCAGATATTGACTCTAAGAAAGCGACACCTGTCATAGACGTGCATCAGAAACAGAGATTGAGAATGGCGGTGACTATGTATAACAATAAACTTTGGAGCACAAAAAGTCGCTTGTTTTAATTGTTTTAATCTACTCCTGCCTTTATAGCTATTCAAGTTTTTGAGTTAAAAAAAAGGAGGTCTTACTTTTGGAACGACCCGTATATATATATATATATATATATATATATATATATATATATATATATATATATATATATATATATTAATCACCTGCTTTTTAAGGGAAACAAACGAGATCATTTCAGATAGATAGAAAAAGTAGAGAACTCAGAACATTTTGCAAAAACAGTTTCACAAGAAAAGTACTCGTTAGCATGGATACAAAATGAATGGTGATTACGAACTCATTCATCAGTGTGCAAATTCCGAGGAAGATAAATAAGCAGATGATACCCATACAAATGGAAACTATGATATCCAAAATGTACTATATGTAGTACGTTCTGTACGTTTCTCTTATAGATATATATTTTAGTTTTTGTTCAATAATTAATTGCACACTTTGTTAGATTTCTTTTTCACCCTAGAACTACTGGAACAATATTCTATACTCCTATAAATTTGGATTTTTCTTTTTTTGTGTTTTGATATTCATGTTAAAAACCCTTTTTTTCTATTTATTTAAAAAGAAAATACAACTTTGTTATATATGGGTTGTGGAATTACATTCATCTGCAAAAGATCTAGCTAATTTGCATATTCTTTTAAAAATTGATTTTAATCAATTCCTTATTAGTTTTTTTTCGGTTTTCTCGTATATTTCTTTTGCACTTTATTCTATAGAGCCTTCTTTATCTATATAGTTTTAGGTGAATCCATCTAGAAAATACTTGGCACGCTGTTGGTTGGGTCATTCTTACAGTTCTTTTTTTACAATGAAAAGTCTTGGTGTATTAAAGTTTATATATCTCAAGATTCTTTTTTTACTGTAAAATCCAGATTATGTCTGCCTGTTTTTTTTTTTGTTTTTTTTTTTTCTTCAAGATGAAACGGCTATAAAATTAAAATAAACGATTACTTGACACTAATTAGATTGTTTGGAATTTCAAATTAATATACATGTATGAGGAACATTGAGTAAGTACTATGTTATGCATAAAATATTTTTAATTCTTGAAGTATAGGAAATTATGAAAAATATATAAGATGTTTATTATTTCCCTACTTATAATGATGCAGGTTAGAACTTGAACGAATATGAGGTGAACTCTTTCAAGTCTAAAATAAATTTCTTCCTTTTTTATCATAGTTTCTCCTTAACCTTTCTGAATTTTTGAGATAAGGATTGATTATTCGTATTATTTGGATTCTTCGGACTACTGTTCTCATCTTGAGTGTTATTTTTACAACGTTTCGATCGATGTAACCTCCGACCTTCTTCAGGTTTATATTGTCAGACTCAGGAAACTTTCTGTCAAACTAAGAGATCTTTCTGCCGGACTCACGAACTTTTCTGTCAAACTCGGGAATCTGCACGGAATTTTTAGATGAGGATTGATTTTCGTATTATTTGGATGTTCGACAAGATACACACAAAGAAGGTCAAAGGTTACATCGATCGAAATATTGTGAAAATAAAACTCAAGATGAGAACAGTAATCTGAAGAATCCAAATAATATGTATTCTCCTTCTTTGTGTATGCATAGATGAAATTGTCTACGACTTTGGATTAAAAAACCTCAGGCAATTTAATTCTGTCAAAATCACTTTGAATATTTTTTCCATTGAAAAAATCCTGCTTCTTCCTACAGAAACATGTCATTGGAATGAATTTCGCTGCAAGAATGGAGAGTGCATTCGGTATTATTTAAAGTGCGACCAAATCTGGCATTGTCGAGATGGCAGTGATGAGCATAACTGTCATAATTCACCGATTACGAAGCAAGGTAAAACACCACTGCAACCGTAACGCTTGTAAACTATTTCAATAGCACTTATCTGAACTGCTATAAGGATTGCATTAATGCATGTATCCAATGCACTTAGCGTAGAATGCACGTTCTGCTTCACTTAGTCATTGTTAAAGAAGTGTACTATCTATTGATTTACGATGGAGTTCAGAGTTAGCTCCCTTGCTTACTGAAAACTAGAAAAAAAACAGGGAAATGTATTAAATCATTTCCTAATGTATGGTCGTTTACACATTTTATTGTAGAAAAAAATCAAGCAACTGTTTGTGTTGCCCCTAAACAACTTAACACTCCTATTAACAAAACCAAATGTTAACCTTTCGACAGCTTTTGCACATATCAAAGATTGATAACATTTTTGTCTCTTTTTACACATCTCTCTGTTCATCGACCAATCAGTCTCCATCAGTTCTACACTATCAGCAGTAGCTAGAAAGCTGTATAAAAGTGATGCATTTTGCATCAATGCATGCATTCGATGCATTTGCCATAGAATTTTTGTTTTAGTTCATCATGTTTCATATTTAATAGCTTACCTTACCCTTTTAACCTTTGATCTTATCTAAGTAATAGTAACCCATCCTACTACAGATTAAAGAACCATGAATTCACAAGTAGGTGTGAAGGCGCTAGAGTACATGTAGAATCAATCTCACACACAAATCTCTACACTTGTCCACATATTCACACACACTCGCGCTCACACAAACATAATTATGCATATGCTCCTCTACACACACACACACACACACACACACACACACACACACACACACACACACACACACACACACACAGCAGACTGAGAAAAGCCTTTGTATGCCATGTTAAAATAATTATTATGCTGGCATGTTTGAAATTGGAATTGCTGGTAAGTTGGTTAGTGCAAAAACAAAAACAGTTCAAGGAATTAGGGTTGATGTATGCCAAATGCGAGAGCTAGAGTCAGCGATGACAACCGAGTGTATTTGAGTTTGTGTGAAAGAAAATGATGCATGAAGAAGAGAGAAAAAGGTCTTTTCGTTCACATGAAAAAAAGTCTGCCTTCTGATTTCGTGCGAGACGTGAGAGTTTGCCTTCCGACTTCGGGACTCAGAATGGGTTGGAGAAGAAAGAAGCGTAAGAAAGTTTGAGTGGTTGACAATGCGATGCTTCCATCCCCGTCCACTCGTTAGAAAATAAAGAAGCCATGCCAGAGATCCGTGTTATGTCTCTCGTCAGACGTCTCTTCCAGCATCAACCAGTAACGGCAAGGAAAAGCATCTTCAGAGAAGACCAAGAAACAGGGAAAAAGGTTTCGTGACTTTATCGAAATACATCTACACACACATTAGAAGGAACACAACCACATCCATAGACACACATAGACAGACGATCACGGCACACGCATTAAATAAGAAACTCACGTACAAATACAGATATGAATAATAATAATGACCATCACCAGACAGAAAATCTCCTCCCCTTCGCAACGTTCCAATAGTTCAGACGTTACTCCCTCTGGCCATTATCAAATATTGGATGAGTAAAATGCACAAGTATTTAAAATGGTTAGTTGAGGATAGCAGGAGATGAAAGTTCAGTGAGGATTGAACTTGCTGAACTCGAGTTAATTTTTACTTAGCTACAGGAATTAATAGAAACAGATGTGACGTCATATGGCTTAAAGACAGAGAAATCGTCAGTTTCTTGGAAGCACTAAAAGTGTGAGTATATGCTTTAAAAATGCGCTAATAAGATATGATTAAACAGTGATTATCGATCTCTTTCCATCTCCACCCATCCACCTTAATGGTCAGTAATTTGAAACGAAGATCAAAGTGAATAAACCTCCTCTGTGTTCAATATTTTTTTTTTTTTTTACTTAATCCTTTTTCGGGGTTTGAAAGAATATTTTTTGGAGAGGGCGTTGTTGCGGGACTACGGGTGTCGATGTTAGTTCTGCAAACTCAGAAAAATAAAAATAAAAATATGTGTGTAAAATGGAGTTGAACAATCAAACAAGATGACCGAGGTGGAGAATAAATTTTATATAAAATTTATTTTTTCAAAATCGATATTAAGTGAAAAGAGAAGACAAAAAAGTTTTTTCTTAATTGAGTCTCTTCCTGGGACTGAGGTAATTAAATGTTCTTTATGTAATGAAATAGAAAAAGTCCTGCGACTGAGGTAATTAAATGTTCTTTATGTAATGAAATAGAAAAAGTCCTGCGACTGAGGTAATTAAATGTTCTTTATGTAATGAAATAGAAAGAATCCTGCGACTGAGGTAATGTAGTGAAATGAAGTACAAAAATGAAAGTTTTTGGTTAGAAATAACCAGTTCTTTTTAGGAAGAATTAACCAAATAAAAGTCCATCGCTTACTTTAGCAAAGAGATAGAAAAGGGTAAAAATCCATGGGGGTAAAAAGTCCATCTCCACATCGAGAATCAAATGATGGTGCTGATAAGTTTAATGTCAATGGTGACGGAGTCAAATGATTTGTTTACGGCGTGCTGTGCTGGCATCGACTTATTGGTTTTTGGCACAAAATGCCCTTTTTATAGATTTTAGCCGGTTCCACGAACACTGTCTGAAAAAGTATTTTCGAAATTTGTTTTCTACGTAATCCAATTAGATGAAAAAAAAAAAACAACATCTTTGTGACGTAAGATTCTTTGGAAGACGTCCGCGTGAAAAGGCAGAGTTTAGTTCATATACCCACAGAATTTGTGTGGGTGCAAAAAAGAAATATGCATGTAGCTGAAACAATCTTTAAACAGCAGCACAACTGGGTTTTGCAGTTGGAGAGCACACACACGCTGTGCACCATTATTCTGTTTGAGTAGATCTCGCTGTCGTTATGGCGAGGCTATTGTAGCATTCTCTCAGTCTAGAACGATCATGAAGGAGGTATATACAAGATTAATTCATTTATGGCAACATTATGATCTGTTACAATCAGTGCAGTATTTTAAAGAGGGTCGTCTATTTGATGCAGTTGAAAAAGCGTCATTTCTTTGGAATCCAAGCTGAAGGATTGGAACATTGACCAAATCCAAAATCTTGCAAGTCGTTGAAAGAAGGTTATCAACAATGATGATCTTTACTTTGAAGAATACTTGTTGTTTTTGAATGGATAATTACATAATAAATCATTATTTCAACAGTGAAAAAACTTTTTCCTCGTTATTATTTTCATTTTACTTTTTTTGTTACTCGTGCTGAGGTTAGACGTTTTGTAAATGACTTCCAAATTTTTCTGTTGGTTGCTATTAGCTGCATCTGCAACAATATATAAACCTGTAATATATATAACTAAGTGTCTGATATCCTCATTGAAGGAAACCGAGGAGGATGCCTATACACTGACAAGGGACAGTATTCTTGAGAGGAAAGCACTACAACATAGTTCTGTCAGACACCTACTGGAGAAGTTCATGCAGCCTCTACAACAGACAACATAGTGCCGAAAAGATGTCACCTGTGTATATTGAGAATGTAAGATCACTCAGCTAGCACTAGTTAATTCCTCAAAAACTATTAATATTTCAATTAGTTCCCCAAAGAAAAACTTATTTTCTGGTCAGCATTGTGTATGTTTGTTGGCTAATCCCACATTTTTATCTCCCCTTCACCTTCTATTTTACAGACGTGATGTTGATAGTCTCAGTCTTTTGTGTAAATACTATTATGACATACACTCTTCAAAATTATCTGATTTATTCTGTTTTTTGCTTTTTTCTTTGTTTTCAGCTCATTTAACTAATTAGTCAAGTGATCTTCATCAATTCTTTGTTCAGATATTTCATTATAATATAGCTTTCTATTCCAATACCTTTTATCCAAGAATTGCAGATTTGTGGAACTCTATTCCTGCTGACTGTTTCTTCCTACTACCTATAGCCTTCATGTTTTCGATACTAAGATCAATAAGGCATCTCCTGTCTTTGTGATAATCATTTTTGGTGTTTATTCAAATTAACACATATGGTGGCAATTAAAAGTAAAGAAAATACCGAAAAGTCTGTATGATGTATGTACCAGTCATGGAACAAAGATGAAATATTTCAAAAATTATGTAATTTGATTAAGTAGTTTACTTTTTATTTAAGAAAATCAAATTTTAATTCTTTACCTTAAAACTGGTGACATCTCTGAAGAATATCCTACTTTTGTAAATATGAATCTAACTTTTGTAAATATGAATTTAACTTTTAAAATAAAAATTTCATTTCACTCATTATACTTAGACCTGTTTTTTCTTCTTCTTCTTCTTCTTCTTGAATTGAGAGACAGCCTTGAAATAGAAAAATAATCCAAAAGTGATGAAAAAAAAAAAAATTCTATCGTAGAGAAAAAAAAAATTAACCAAATTGCATATTGAATGTAGTTGTCTCAAACAAAATTTCGCAGCCAGAAAAGCTTTGAACTATGAGGAACTTCAGGTAAAGAATCCAGTCAGAGCTACTGGTAGTCCGCACATTTTGTCAAGACGAAGAGCTATGATTGAAAATTTCAGAGATTCAGTATATTTTATCCAGAGATTCTGGTACCTGATTGGTTCTTTCCTATCAGCTGTGGCAATAAATATCGTCCAAATTTTATTGATTATACCCAATATGTCAAAAATATCGCAATATTTTCAAGTAATATTCTATTTTATGGTCTGAAATTATTTACAGTGATAACAGTACAGTATTTACATTATTACGGCTAAATCATTTATTTTTTAACTAAAACTGTTATTTATGACATTTTCTCGAGTAAAAACAATACTTGATAATTAAAAAAAATTAATCCGTCCCTGCACAGTTTCCTGCAGGTATTGAGTTATCTGCCTCTGGACAATTTTATGGAATAGATGCATAGCCATATTTATTTTCTTTTTAATTTTAACATTAAATAATGTAAGCATTGAATATTCATTAAATATTGATTCTATTAAAATAAATAAATCATGGTTTAAATCATGGTTTTTAGTAAAAGTTGTTGTTTTGGAGGAGGGAATAATGCTGAAACTCATTTCACTGTAAATAATTTAAGATCATACATTTAAGTTTCAGGTCTTTCTCAATTATAAAACGCATTATATTATTTGAGTCATTAGTATTTGAAATCAGTACAGGATTCTTTTCAAGAAAGTCACGAGTGTCTTCTGCCTTGTCTGTGAAACTATCGTTGTCCAAGGAGTGGTTTTGCTGTACTGATAGAGTCTTTTTGGAATCGAATCTTATTCTGGCATAGCGCCATAAGTTCCTCGAGTATGATATCATATCTCCATTTTGAGCAGTGACTGATCATTGTCTTGAGCCCATGTTGTCTTTAGCTATTCAAAAACGTGTTGTCTTCTACTTAGCCAAACGGTTAATAATCAGTTATATTAGATGTTAGTCATTAATTCTTTGCAAAGAATTATTTATGTGAATTATTTCGTAAGATGGACCATGGTAGCTGAAAAATTGAACCCTTGATAAAAAGAGCAGATAAGACATATTGTGCAAAAATATCATTTATTTTCTCACCGCATTTTGAAAAATCATAAAACTCGAATTGGTGGCATTGAGATAAAAACATGTTTCGTCTGTGTGACAGAATTTTAACTAACTTGTGACAAAAAAAAATTAGGAAAAAAATAAGTAATCACAAAAAAAAAAGAGACAGAGAAAGGGAAAGAAAGAGAAAGAATGAAAGGATCAACAAAAATGAATGAAAGAAAAAAACAAAGTCACTCATGGTAGTTTATCCATCAGGCCACACCTTGCTGCCAACAGTTCTCAGACACAGGTGATTTGACACTTCGGTGTATTGACAACAAATATGACGGTAAGAGTGGAGATTAATTTGATTGACAAGAATCCGTTTAATGATAGTCAAAATAATGCTGAGAAAACAATGTTATCTATTAAACCCCAAGTGTGGTCCAAGGCCATGCAGAAGGAGCAAACTTTGATTGCCTTGTGCCATAAACCAAAATTTTCAGAAGATGTTGATGGTAAGCAATTATTGTTGAATGCAAAACAATATCAAAGATATAAATAATAATTTTGTTTGCTATGAGTTTTAAATGTTTTGCTGATTCATATTAACCTAAAAAATAATATCATTATTTGACTGTCCGTGAGAGGCCATTTGATGACAAAACTGTATCTTGTTTGCATAGTGATGCATTGTGGTCAAATATTTTTTATTTGTCAAGAAGAGATAACTTTGTCTCTAAATGGAAACATTCCACTCACATTTATGGATAAAAAAAAATATTGTTGAACTTAAATAGCATTTTTAGTCGAGAAATAAAATTGTAATTAATTTCGAAGTTCATTTTACTTACCTCCTCACAACAACAAAAGAATTCTCAGCCATAATGTATCACTAACCATATAAACAAGATACAGACATGCATAAAAATCGCCTCTCACTGTCATTAAAACATGTTAATGTTCTTTTTTTATATTTAACATTGCATGTATTTTTTGTCAAACGATCATTAAATGTAATAGTTCTATACAATACCAAGAAATTTGACCCGACGTTGCTCGGGATTGAACAACAATTATTCTATACGCTTTACTACGATCATAACACCATATTTTATTTGCTTTTATTCACCTCCTTTTCCCCAAGTTTCATCCCCAGAAGAAGCTGAAATGTTGAAAAACTCTTCGACTGGTCGACCACCTAACTCCCTTAAATGGGTGCTTAGAGATTCTTCTCCCCAGAAAATCTTATACATATGATTATAATTTGATTAAAATAGGATATATTTAAAGTTTTAAGAGAGTTTTTCCCCTCATAGCTGCCTTATGGAGAAGTTAGAGTTTTGGGACCACTTCCATTGTCTTCTCTGGAAATATTTACATATGAATACACTTTAAGGTTCTTATGTAATTTTTAAAATAACTTTCTTTCTATAGAGAACGAACACATACACACACACAGATATTGGTATTTATATAGAGAGATTACATGTACTTTTGTGCAAAATCATCTATAAAATAAGTCTCAAACATCAATTTGTGTGTGTGTGTGTGTGTGTGTGTGTGTGTGTGTGTGTGTGTGTGTGTGTGTGTGTGTTCACTAAAAATTTTCGTCAGCCGCATCGGACTAGATCGAAACCAGTACTATCTGAAAGTCGATCCCTCAGATGCATAATATCTGAAAATTAGAAAAAAAAAAAAAATTCTGTAGTGGCCAACTGGACCATTTCTTGCAAGGAGAAATCACTTTCTGCATCAAGATTTTGCAAGTCACATATGCCTAGCAAACTGAAAGTATGTTTAAAAACTTTTTTTTGAAGTTGTAATTTTGAAGGGTCATGACATTATAAGTCGCCGTGGCCGTGGCAGCTAGTGTGTTAGCTTTTTTCCTTTCTTTTCCTCTTTCACGTTTCAGGTTCGAACCTGTTTACTGTGGTAAATCTTTTTTTTTTGCGGTCGCACCGGCACTCGCTGCTATTTTGATTAAAAGAAAAGTTTTGATTCATTTATTCTTTTTAGGCTGGTTTCTAGCACATGGGCTGGCAAAACTTCTTCCATTAATTTCTGGGGGTTGCTCAATATCCTTAGTATATAGCAGCTGTGTCCAAATCGAATTTCATGCCCACCCGGGTAACACCATGCTAGTCTATTATATAAAGGAAAGTCGTCTGTGTGTTTGTGTATGTGTTTGCATGTCTGCTAAAAACTAATGTCAGCCACATCCGACTGAGTAAAAATCGGTACTATCTGAAAGAGCAATGCCTCGGACACATAATATGTGAAAATTAGAAAAAAAAAAACGATTAATTCTGCGGTGGTCAACTGAACCACTTTTTAGTTTTCACGTTAATGTTTTTACAAGTCACGCACGCGTAATTAACATTTAAAAGCTTTGTTTAAAACATCGTGACGTCATAAGCACCCATGGTTGCGTGAGTTAAAGCATTTGCCCGTAACTTTTTACCTTCTTCCCCTTTTCTGTGTTTCATGTTCGAGCCCAACCGCTGCAGCTCATTTTTTTTGGGGGGGGGGGGCGCACGGACACTCCCTATTTCGGTTGAAAAAAGGTTGTTTCGAGTTATATATTATTTGGGGAGGGGGGCAGTCCTGTGCATGGGTAATATCCGGACAATAGCTTCTTCTCTTCGTATCCCTTCTGCCAAAATATCTGGTGGAGAGGGTATCACATACTTCTTTTTTGTAGTGGCGACTACATTTTTGTGTTTTCATCCGTCCTTTAATTTTTGAAATTGTTGCAGGGGTATTAATGTTGCCCACGATGAAAGTGTTCAATATCTTTAGTATAGCAGGTGTGTGTGAACTTCATATCGACCTGTGCAACACCAGGTCTCCATGCTAGTTAAATGTAATGGTTTAATAACAATGTGCTTTGAAATAGCGCCGTGGCCTTTTTGGGTATTCCTTTAAAGTTAATGTTAACCGTTCTGTCTTCTTTGAAATTGTTTTCTTATTTAGGTTGCAAGCAGGATGAGTTTCGATGTCAAAATGGCCAGTGCATACACATTGACTTAGTCTGCGATCGTCGTCCCCACTGTGTTGAAGCAGAAGATGAAATACGTTGCAACTATACCACACCTACCCAACGGCCAGTACTAACAACCCGGGCACCCAGTAAGAACATTTCATTTCTTTTTCAATACTAAAATAGTCAATGGCCTATTTGGATCACATATGAAAGAAAAAAAAAGAACAATGTGTTTACTTATAAAGAAATAAATGTAAAATGTGACAGTTCAAACTAAAATAACAGAGAAAATTTATGGATGTACTTACTTATCAGTGAAAAATATAAGTGTACACCAAAAATTTACGGGAAATTATTGAGTAGAATTTTAATAGAAATAAAATTAATTTACTATTTAGAATCAACAAACTCCAAACGACAAGGCCACATGGCGTCAATGCAAATGTTTTTGCCGATTTAAGATTTAATTTTGAAAATGAAAAAATGTGTTTTTGAAAATCTTTATTCATAGCAATGACGATTTTTGCTCTCTATAATTTGACTGTATCTATCAACAAGCTTATAAATGCCTCGCTTTTAAAATTCCTTAAGTTTTGATGTGAAATATGAATCAAACTCATGTTTAATCTCCTTTCGTCATGTTAACCTAAGGCCATCTAAATGGTTTCGTAATCCTTGAAATAAGCGATAATACAAGGGAGGTAAGTCGGGAAAACATGCAGGATGAGCAAGATTTCCTAACAAAATTCTCCAATGAGATTTTTGATTAGTAGAGTTGTATGACGATGAGCATTATCATGATGGCAGATGACTCTCTTTCTGTGGACTTAAAAACGTCTTTTTTAGGTCAACACGAGTGAGGATATTGCAGAAAGGGAGATGCACTTGTTTGACATGAATGGCGTTCAAAATTCGTGGACTGCGAATAGAAAATTAATTTTATTTTTTCTATTAAAGTTCTACTCGATAATTTTCCGTAATTTTTTTAAAAAACTGATGTGTAAGTATATCTATGAATTTTTTTTTTTGAACTGCCACATTTCGCTTGTATCTCTTTTATAACTAAGCAGCAGAAAATATAAAAACTATAATTGAAATAGACTGATGAAATACTGTTGAAATTTTTAAAATTTCATTTAATTTACAGAAGTTATCAAATAATTTTGATGAAAGAAAAGTGTATTTAAAAAACAAACAAAAAAAACACTTGTTCAAAAATGTAAAATATGACTGGAATAAGTATTGCTTAAAATACAGATAATATCTTTAAGAGACCGTTTTTGTGGCGCTCGGTAAAAATGGCACCGGAAAAAATGGCACAAGTGAATGAATAGGGAAAATTGTACAAAGCAAAAGCAATTCGGTAATACAAAATTAGTATAGTTCAGGAGGGGTGGACTATGGGGTACAGGTCTGGCTAGACACCTTACCATATAGCTTTAAATATTGGCTAAACCCCTCTTCCGTATTTTAAAAATCAATAGTTCAAAATAAGTAAATATGCTGTTGTTTTGGAAGCAAATGAAATCGACTTTTCTATTTTATTTTATTTATTTATTTATCTATTTATTTATTTTGTGCAGGAATAAGATTCTCACATCTCTAGTTTTAAATGAGGGCTAACGAAGGACTTTGTATATTTTAAAATAAATACTCTTTGAAATTTTATTCTGTAGTTCTGAAGTAAATAAAATCAATGTTTCAAAGTTTTTTTTTGTTTTTTTTAGAGGGGGTCCTATTTTATAGTTTTAAATAGGAGCTACCCCCTCCCCTATATTTTAACATAAGTATTTACTCACTTGGTAATAATGCAGAATAGTTAACACACGAAAAAGTGTAAAAACAACATAAATGACATAACAAACGCGGTAGAACTGAATTATCTGCCGATCTGTATACTTTAACGTGTGGAAACTGTCTTTAGTTTGTTTTTGTTTTAAAAAATTTTTTTATATATTATTTCGTTTATTCAGATTCTAATCTTCCAATCAAATTGATGATAATTTCAATCTATTTTGGTGTTTTATATGTTTACGTTCCCTCACCTCCAACGTTGTTATTTTGTCCCGTTTGATTTTAACACCGCGTTTTGAATCTCATGATTTTTTTGGATGGGGGGGGGGGACGAGGTAGATAAGAGTCTTTATCTTCATTTTAAATTTAGATATGATTTTTTTTTATTTTGACAAGCTTCTTCTTAATGTTTTCTCTGTGTATCGTATCCAAGATTTTGATAAACTGGTGTGATTTTTATGTAGATTTTTTTTACTTGTGCCATTTTGTTTTTCTATTTATTCACTTTTATAATTTTTACGGTGCCATTTTCTTTTTAAATCTAAATTCCATTTTTGTTACAGGATAATTTGTTTCTTTGTAAAAACAAAAAAATAATGGCTCAATTGGAATTCTTGTTAATTAAGAAAAATACCAATTATGTTTACATTGTTCGAAAACAACTTGTTATATAAAATAGCATAAAAAAACAGTTGAAAATTAAGAAATGCAGTTTTTAAATTATAAACTTATTCGAACTCGTAAAAATATATTGGATTGGCAAGTATTTTCTCGCCGTTTTTTTTTTTTTAGTTTAACAAGTGTAATATAAAATAACTAATTGATCAATAATGTTTTTCCTTGTTTACAACTTCTTCAACAAGATTTTCAAAGCCTCGCATAAATAATAATAATAATAATAATAATAATAATAATAATAATAATAATAATAATAATAATAATAATAAATCCGTATTTCTTTGTTCACAATGGAGTCATAGCATATATATGTAATATATATACATGCTATGACGTCAGACACATGACGTCATACATGATGCCATCTGTCATAACGTCATATATGACATCAAATACAAATAAATATATAAATTCATCCTCGAGCACTCCACGCGTTCTCGCTTCTGGAATGGTGTGAGCAACCTGGGAATCAATCTGGCAGACACCTTATGCATATGCAAATGGTCATGAATGATAGTTTCCACAGACTCTGTACTAAGCTTGACATCTTGGGGTATTTGGCGAATAGTAATGCGCCGATCTTCCAAAATGGCAGCCTCAACTTGACGGACAGATGCCTCATCAATGGTAGAAAGGGAGGCGACCAGGTCTGGGAGCTGTTTCCACAGACTTCCGGACATGTTTGAATTCACGATGCCAGCGTTTTACAAGGTCATATGATGGGGCATTATCACCATAAGTTTCTTTTATTTCATCAAAAGTCTCCTGTGGTGTGCGTCCTTTCAAATACAAAAACCGGATCACTGCTCGACATTCAACAGGCTCCATTTCACACCTGACTCAGTTCAAACACCTGTAAATCAGAAACCACAATTAGTTTAGAGCTGTAATTTGCCACATAACCCGTAGAGATATAAATAATTGCACATGCAAAATTTCAGCAAGATCAGACAACTGGAAGTGGGTCAGGGGCATTACTTATTGCACGCCCCTCGTATAATTTTCGTTATTTTATGTGCATTCTGCTTGATGAGGAATGAGGTTATCAAGCAGACGATATTTTCCTGTTGTTTTCAGTTCAGTCTAGAAATTGCGGCGAAGAAGCAAGATGGCCGTCTGATTTCATATTAAGATAATTGTGAGTACTTAGGTAGAATACGGACCCTGCTATGTTTTTTAGACAGGATTTTCAAATTAAATTCAATTTTTATGGTATCTTTTGTTTATTAAATTATGAGATAAATATGCAGAATAGTTACAAAACTTCCCACCTCATGTTTAGAATGGGTCTCTAAATAATAGGGTTATTATTTCAGCATACTTTTTACTATCGTTGTTAAGAAATATCTTGGTTCTGTTCTACTGATATGTTTTATCCTAATTTTTAGTGTTTTTTTTTTTTTTGTTATGCTTGCTCACAATATAATTGTTTATATATATATATATATATATATATATATATATATATATATATATATAAACTGCGTCAATTGGTCAATTGCTTTATTGCAGATTAGTAAAATATCAATATTTCACTAAATATATGTCACAAAAAAATAAAAATTGTATAATCAAATAACTGCTTTAAGGTTAATTATTTCCCAAAATTTTATTCAAATTCATGCGATATTCACGAAGTTATGACATTTTATTCCTTATCAAGGAATTTCCACTGTCCATCGCTTTATTGCAAGTCTCTTAACATGTTGTATTAGGGCAAAAATACAATGTATAATCATGAAAATTTAACTTTTTATCATATTTTCCTGTTAAAGAATAATAAACAAAAGCACATCTTCCGTGCTAAACCTCAAATAAATGAATTATTTATCGCCATATCCAGAATTTTTTAAAAATAACTTTAAACAACCTTTTGTCCATCGAAGAAGTCAATTGTTTGATCTGAAAAGGAGTTATAATTCTGGCGACATAAACTACTTTCCTCCACAGCATCCTTTGAAGTAAATTGCTCTCTTCCCTCATAAACACCTCTTTTCAATATTGACTAGAGATGTTCAATGGGATTAAGATCCGGAGAACACGGTGGCCCGCTCATGAGGGTTTCTCCAAAGAAGCCCATAGATTAAAGGAAAGCTGCAGTCGCCCTAGCAGAATGGGGATGGTGCATTGTCATGCATAAAAATCATCTGAAAGCGATGTGACAATGGTAGGTCATCTAGCCATGGTGACAAATGTTTATCCAAAAAGGCCGTGTACGCATTGCTTGTAAGTTTTACACCCTCTGGAACCAACTTATCCCAATGATTCCTGTCCAAAACATGATGCCTCCTCCTCCTCCTCCTCCTCCTCCTCCTCCTCCTCCTCCTTGTTGGCGATGAACTCTGTAAGGGGTTGGAGTTCCGTTCGAGTTCCAAACTTTGGCCTATCCATCTGGACCGTCAAGGTATCATCTGTAAATAGGACACGTTGGAAATCCATTTTCATGTAATTCTGTGAACAAGCCTTTCGTTTTTTCCTATGTTGTTTGCTCAATGGAGGCCTTAGAATAGTTTTGATGTTCCTTGCCATCTCATTCAACACATTACATCGGGCCTGCCTGGATGTTAGAGCGATTCCAGGTCTTGCAAAAATGGAAGCACTGGTGCTGTTTAGGTTTCGGTTGACTTCCTATGAATTTTCCAAATATCACGAGGTGAAAGGTTTCTTTTGGTGCCCTTATCCTTTCTGGATTTGGTGTTGGGGTTGTCCATGAATGAAGCCAAAGTTCTTGGATCCCTTCCCAACGCCATAGCAAAATCTTTGATGAATAATCCTTCTGTGAGTCCAGCAACAATCCTTTCCTTTTCGATAACTGTTAATCGTTCCTTTTTTTGGCATTTTAAAAGACCTGCAATAAAGCGATGTACAGTATAAATTACTTGTTATCAAATGTCATAACTTCGTGAATATCGCATGGATTTGAATAAAATTTTGGGAAATAACTAACCTTCAACCAATCATTTGATGATACAATTTTCATTTCTTTGTGACGTATATTTAGTGAACTATTGATATTTTACTTGTCTTCAATAAAGCGATTGACGCAGTTCATATATATATATATATATATATATATATATATATATATATATATATATATATATATATATATATAGAGAGAGAGAGAGAGAGAGAGAGAGATAAAGTCGACTGCTCAGAATAGGTAATTTAGATACAAAATAAAAAGATTTTCACCATTCACTACTAGAGCTATAAAATTCTCAAGAAATCTTATGCGCGTGTCAGTATGATGCAGCCGTCTGGGAAATCCTTTATTTATCATGTTATGTTCACATCCAACATCCTTATTCAGAATGTATTTTCATTTTTTATTGATGCATTTTACTCTGAATGGAACTATTAATGTATCTTTTTTTTTTTTAATTAACACTATAAATAACCAATATTTTCATCCAGGTTTCCTCGTATTTCAGCAACCAACATCACTTTCGTAACAGCCATTCCTCCTCATGTCACTCAAGCTATCGTCTTCCCCGCTAGATCAACTAAAATTCCCCATCTCCCAGCAAACCTGATTCCGAGTGGAACAAAAATTAATATTAGCCTTGTTACAGCATCCCCGATTCCACGTGGCACAAGAATCAATATTCCCCTTGATGTGACGAGCCCGAGTGAACATGGCACAAAAATCAATACCTCTGTTGTAACAGTAGTCTCGAATCGACATGGCTCAAGAATCAATGCCCCACTTGTTACAAAACCTCCTATTCGACATGGCACAAGAATCAATATACCTCTTGTTACAGTAGCTCCAATTCGACGTGGCACAATAATCAATATACCTCTTGTCACACAAGCTCTTATTCAACAGGGTACAAAAAGTAATGTCTCCAGTATTACAGAAGCCCCTGTTCGACCCAATATCCCTCTAGGTTCAGTAACCCCTGTTCAACATGAGACACCAAATAGCCTTTCTTCTGTCACATCCAATACGGTACCATCTAAAACTGAACTCCCTTATTTGACTATTAGTCCTTTAAATGGCGAAAATGTGGTTACTCCTCGGGTTACAATAACTAATAAACATAGTACACGAAGAAGAGAGTCCTCCATGAAAGTTAATAATAGGACTATATTCACCATTCGGCCGGTTACAGTATCTCAGACCTCACGTTATGGGAGAACCTTTGTTACTGCTTCAATGACGTCTGTTGATCAGAATAGACAAAAAGCTTCCTCTGTTAAAGATAGAACTCTCCGCGTAACCAAAAGTACATTTGTCACTACTCTGTATCATCAAACAGGTTTTCCTAACAGAAGTACAAAGGCTACTAATACTGACAATTCGTATGTTACTGCCACTCCTTCTCCTTTTCATAAAGCATACCATTCTACTACTTCGACCACTTCTTCTACTCATCATAAAAATGCATCCTTTCAACATTTTACCATGATCCCAACCGAATCCAAAACAAAAATCACGCCTCATCATGTTTCAAATATTTCTGCTTCTCATCAGGAAAAGAATCTCATTCTTAATGTTACCACAATCCCAACTGAATCTAGAACGAAAATCATCCGTCACCATGTTTCAACGACCCCTACTCTTCATCAGAAAAATAACTTGATTTCACATGTATCCCCAACTCTAATTGAGCCCAGAAACAAAAGCATATCTTATCATGTTTCAACTTCTACTTCTCATCAGAAAAAGACCTCCATTCTTCATGCTACCGCGATCCCAACCGAGTCTAGAACCAAAATCACCCCTCACCTTGTTTCGACAACCCCTTCTCTTCATCATAAAAATGCATCCATTCCTCACGTGATTCCAACCACAATTGAGCCGAGAAGCAAAAGCGTATCTCATCATGTTTCAACTACTTCTGTCACTCATCGGGAAAAGACCTTTATTCTAAATGTTACCACAATCCCAACTAACTCTAAAATCGAAATCATCCCTCATAATGCATCAACAATCACTACTCCTAGTGATAAAACAGACCCTCCTTACGCCACAACAACTCATGTTCATCATAAAAACTTTTCCTTTCCTCATGCTATCACAACCCCAACTGATTCGAGAATAAAACCTACCTTTTATCATGTTTCAACGACCTCTGCTCATCATCATCATCATAAAACGCCTTCTGTCAGTGCCACAACGACAGTTGATCATCATAAAAACATCTCCGTTCCTCATATTAGGCATTCGACTCATACACCTCATAAAATATTTCCACATTTGACGTCGACGAAGAAAATTCCCACAACTCCCAGGAGCCTTCCTTTTGTCACGCCTCGAAGCAATAAATCTGTGACTTCATCAGTTTCAACTCTGTTTACCACAACTCTGCCAGGTCTAAAGCTCTTCTTTGCCTTTTTCATTGCTCTGCCTTTGCCCTTTCATCACTTTCTCATGCCATCACGCACCTTTTTAAGCAAATTGCTATTCTTTCCATTTTTAAAATATGCTTATGGTCAGTCCAAGACCTTAAGAGAGATAGTTGATTGGTTTGTTTAATCATTTGTACATAGGGAAGATTTAAAGTTGGAAATCAGTTGCTGCACGTATTTTAGTGATAGTACATGTTATATTAGGGTTGGAGAATTTTCGTTTTTACTTAAGCGTGATAAACCAATGCAAATGTTTTTTTTTTTTAACTTAAGCGTAACAGATATAAGAAAATGCTATTTAAACTTAAACTTGAAAGACCCATGAAAATACTATTTCAAACGTAAGCATGACAAAGAAAAGATTTTTTCAAACATAAATGTGACAGAAAGAAAATGCTGTTCAAAACTTAATTATGACAGACCAAAGAAAATGTTATTTGAAAAACTTAAACGCCACAAACCAAAGAAACTACCATTTTAAACAAGCTTGGCAAATGAAAACCAATGCCTTTTCAAATTAAAACGCCAAAGACCAATGAAAATGCTATTTGAAACTTTAATGTGACAGACTCAAAATAGGATAAATTTGGCCTTTTGGTTAAGAGCAAAGCGTAGTATCTGTTCTAATATTACATTTCACCTTTGTGTCCTTGGTTAGAGAAGCAAAGACATTCTGAACTGAGGCAATTAAAATTTTTTGTCCCAATCCAGAGTGCCCCGTTGTAGGAAGCTGGACTTTTCTCATACTAAAACTCGACGTTGTAATTAACTCTGCCCTCGTGAGGAGGCAAATAAATAAGAAGTTTTAAAGTGACTCTTTAAAATTCTTTCCCTTCTCTTGTTGATCTCTTTCTCCCTTTTTAATTTCTCTTCATAGCTTCATCTGTTGCCCCCACTTTTCTATTTCATTATCATTTCTTTACATGTTCACCAGCCTTAAATTTCAGACAATTTCTAGAATAAAAATCATGTACTGGAATTTGATCAAAATTGGAATAAGGATTGTAGACATAAGGTTTAATATCACTATATCTTTTAATTTTAAGATGACAAAAATGGTATAAAAAGACGAGTATTCTCCCTATATATATATATATATATATATATATATATATATATATATATATATATATATATATATATGTGTGTGTGTGTGTGTGTGTGTGTGTGTGTGTGTGTCAGGGGTGTGAGTTCTGTTATAGAAGCGTTGATTTAATTTGAATAAATAAAAATACGCATCAGGTGCGTTTTGAAAGCCAAATCACAACGCAATATTACAAAAATAAGCAAATATTTAACTTATTTAAAATTTATAATTTAAATATATTTTGGAGTCAAACTTAATCCTCAGTATTTTATGAGTCTTTTTTTTTCTTTTCTGCTTTTCTTTCTGTTTTTCTTTTTCTTTCTTGTAATGTTGTGAAGTTAGAGAAAGAAGAAGAAAAGAAAAGAAAGAAAAAGATGTATAAAATACTGAAGATGGAGTTTGACTCCGAAATATACTTAAATTATAAATTTCAGATAAGTTAAACATTTGTTTATTTTCGTAATATTGCGTTGTGATTTGGCTTTCAAACGCACCTGATGCGTATTTTGTTTATTCAAATTAAATCAACGCTTCTATAACAGAACTCCCACCCCTGACACACACACACACACACACCACACACACACACACACACACACACACACACACACACACACACACACACACACACACACGCACAACACACACACACACACACACGCACAACACACACACACACACACACACACACACACACACACACACACACACACACACACACACATACACACACACACACACACACACACACACACGCACAACACACACACACACACACACACACACACACACACACTTATATATAATGGACACTATACATTAGTTTGATTTTCTACCAGTATTTTCAACTTCAGGCAACACTAGAAACTCAACCCTCTGGCTTAAAGATACAAAATGTGACAAAATTGATTTTACAGTATTTTTTTGAAATCAAATGTATCAATGGAAGATCAAACTAATGTATAGTATCCATTGAATAAATATGTGTGTATGTGTGTGTGTGTGTAAATTATGTTAATTCCAAGCATTTGAGACAAGAATTTAATGATTAATAAAAGAGCGACATATTTATTACTCAAATTGTGTTATTACTGAGGTAAATTTGTTACAGCAGAGTTCGGAAATCCATAAGACTTTCTGTTTCGGGCGAATCTAATGATATCAATGAAAAAAATAGAGTAACTTGAAGAGGGTGATTTTTATGGATTTCCAGAACGCGGAATAACGAATTTATGTCAAGAGATTACTATGATAAATAAATAAATAAATAAATAATGTTGTATGTTTTTCACTCAGCTTTTCACACTCTCACACTCTCCCCATACATCTACTTCAGGGTCTGATTAAACTTGCATGGGGCTCCTGTTTAAATATACCCCTGAGTTCTCCCAAACATCAATTAATAAATATTCACCAAATTTTATTTCTTTTGGCATATTTTAAAGGGTCTTTAGAGGAAGGGGCATAATATAAGTGCAACATCCCATTTGAAAATTTAAATATTTCAGAGTTGCACCTGCTCCATAGTCATTAGATACCTATTAAGCAAGATTCCCCGAATTTCAGTTTCTTCTTAAGATCCCTTAAGCTTAAGCCTTAAATTTTAGACATTTTCTAGAATCAAAATCATGTAATAAATTTTTATTACACTTGGAAAAAGGATTCTAGTCATAAGATTTAGTAGCATTATATCTTGATTTTAATTTGGGACATAAAATGGTGAAAAACTATTTGGTGGGGGGGGGTTAATTTTACCCATCCTGGGATAGGTATTCTTTTAATTATCATATATATAAAATTATAGTACATTTCTTTAAAACTTAAAATTTAATATCCCCCTCCCCAACCCCAGCCGCAGTTTAATCAACCCTCACCTTCAATCCGGCTCTGCCAATATGTCTCCAGGATGATTCACAAATGTTAAAAACAGCATGGATCCTGGATACAATCATTCACAGTATAAACACTGGTCACTGATTTTTTTTCTTTCACTTTTAAGACATCGATTTCCACTTTCAAATATTATTATAATTATTCAAAATATTGAAAAAAAATTGTTTCACGAATTCACGAAATGTTTATCGTTTTTATGTTCAAAATATCGACATCTTTTAATGAATAACAAAATAAAACAATTTGTATTATTCGGATGACATGCTCACAGCATTTCAAACAATCCAACCTCTGACCTTCAGGTGCGTCTTGTCGAACTCATGAATTTGAATGTCATACACAAGGATTTCTATGGAATTTCGAACTGGACCCTTTACCTAATCGACAAGAGTGACTGTTCTCTTTTGTCAGCCATGACCAAATAGAAGTCTCATGTAATTTTTGTTTTTTTGTACTTAGGAGTCACCACTTATCAAGGCCAGAAGGCCACTAGAGGATAAGGGTTAATGATTGTAAGGTAATAGTGTAGTGATCGTTAATTGTGTAAATTCAGTAGAATATGTATGGGGACGAATAAATAAGAATTTGTTTTCATTGGATTTGAAGGTTACCATGTTATAGTTACCCGAGAAGCAGGCCAGCAGAACAATGCTCCACAGGCAGGCAATCCTGGGAAAGAAGCTTTGTTCATGGAATCTGCATTTAGATTTAGGTACAGATAGAGATTGGGGGAAATCGTATATAGTGGTTGTAGCTAGTCGGGTGTTTTTTTGTGAAAGTTTGGCAAAGGGGGACCATAGATTGGAGCTCAGTCGAGCACTTGTCATGTAAATAGCAATAATGCAGGGACAGGCTCACAACGTTTCTTCTGTGGAAAAGAGGTTGCAGGGAAGAAAAACGAGCATCATCTATCAGGTTTGGAAGACGATTTTGAACTTTATCAAGTTGGATAGGACGTGCCGAGCAGCACCTGCTCAAATGTGGTAACAGAACTTTATTTTAGGGCGTACCTGGTTCTTATACAGATAGAGGATTGAATCAGCAATGAGATACCTACTGGAGTGATAGAGTGATCCAACCATTTTTTCAGCAGTCTTGGTAACCGATTTGATGTATGTGCAAAATTTGTAATTTTATTCTTAGTATCGCCTATACTGAAGATTGAAACTACAACCTCCAGAACTGATTCTTACTTAGCACTTTTATCTGCTAAGACACGGGACTTTGCAAACAATTCTAGTATGAATTTTAAAATTTGATTGACAGAACGAAAGCATTCTACCCTTGTGGATTAAATAAAGGGTTCTCTATAATAGATATATATTCGAGTCGAACAAAATGCACTTGTGAAAATGTTGGAGGTTACATTAGGTGAAACATTATGAGAATAACATCCGAGATTGGATCAGTAGTCCAAATAATCAAAATAACAAAAATTATCATTTAAAGAATTAAAAAAAAAAAACAGTAAATTTTTATTTTGAGATGACGTGTAATGGCAGGTAAGATAGATATTAACTTGCTGCCCACCCCAGCAAGAGGCGACACAAGGTCACAAAGTGGGAATGTTCAGCCAGCGCCCCTAAAGAAGAAGCACTCTGGCCTAGCAAAAGTTGCCTAGGCATCCCCATCGGTAGGGCACTGAGGTAACAAGTGTTAAACTTGCCTCACCCAAAAGCCGGGCGGCAAGGCCTGGGAGGGTTGATCTCCTAAGTAATACCCAGTTCCTGTTGGATTGATTGTCAAGAACGGGTTCTTGACTGGTACTTTCTAAGTCTCTAAGCAACTGAAGCAGTAAGGAGACCCATCCTAATCAAATTCAAAGAATTTAATGAGGGTATGGCAGTTTTAAGATTATTTTTTACATCCACAGATGTGATGTTTATTGCCCTTTGTCGCTTTACCTTTATTTTCCCCCTTTCTGTCGAATGTACCATGTCTTGCTTGTAGATTAGATAACAACAGGCTGCTTTCTTTGGAACAGAAACTTTCCATTTTTTGATGAGATTTGTTGAGCTATGTGTTGTTAGGATTTTGACTTCAAATGGTTTTATTTTCTGAGAATCGTATCTCCACAGACATGCAAAAAAAGTGACTAGACACCTCACAAAACTAATTCATACATATTTAAGTGTCTTTTGATGACGGCCAGCACTCGGAACTGTACAAAGCAAAAATCAAAGTTTGAAACACTAATATTTTATACTAATTGATATTTATTATATTTTAGCTACTTAAATGTGCCTATCACCATTGAAATATGACGTAGGCCAAAGCAGTACTAGAATTATTAGAGTTTGGATCTGAAGGTGGAATTAATCAGCGTCAAATTGTTGCAAACCTCAGGATCCTACTTTTCACTATTAACCGAATGATTGTTGAATTCATTAAAAAGGGTAAATAATCAATATCACTTCTATTAGGTCAATCAGACCCCTTTGATTGCAATCTTCATTATTAATGAACTAGCAGGGAGACCCGGCATTACCCAGGATTGAATTGGGATCAACGAATGTTTCACAATTACATACTCTTTTTCTCATCAAAATCGGTGAAATTACCGACTGTTAAATCAAATCGATTGATTGCCTGCTCTAGTAAGGGACCCACCACAGTGCAGACGAAGAAAGCTTCACATGCCTTCATACTGTGACTTTGTCCACAATATATTGTAGTTTACATTGTAGTCTGCATTGCACGGTAGCTGACCTACTGTTGATTTTATGAAGTCATTTTTGTATAATAGTTTTAATTAAAGTTTCAAATGCAAAAGTTTACTATCCTGATTCAATTGTGCTCTAAGCAGAAACATTCATTTCAAACGCACTCTTGTCCTATCAAAGAAAATAATGTTGACTTTATACACCAGGCC
The DNA here is from genome assembly GCF_053919585.1 of Euprymna scolopes. Lineage (NCBI taxonomy): Eukaryota > Metazoa > Mollusca > Cephalopoda > Sepiida > Sepiolidae > Euprymna > Euprymna scolopes. Next base: position 54,125,578 of record NC_136497.1, read on the forward strand.
CTTGTGCAGTGATAAAACTTCTTAAGTGTACTTGCTATATTAGGCTATATAAGAATGTTTACTTCGGTCAAAATCGGACTGTACCTTCCTTAATTGGATTTTTTGATTATCGATATTTATATTTATTGAGAGTATTCCAATACAAAACCTATCTAAGAGCACTTGCAGACACATGAAGTACACTTGTGTGATTTTTTTCAAAGATCGGCCAAAGCGTTGTAATAATATATATATATATATATATATATATATATATATATATATATATATATATATATATATATATGTATATTATTACAGTTTTATCTGCTTAGTTATACATGTGTTGGTTCCCGAATCGTATCAACGATCCAGTAACTTCATCAGACTTTACAGAACTTCTGTTAAAGTCTGATAAAGTTACTGGGTTGTGGATACGATTCGGTAGTCGAAACATGTGTAACTAAGCAGGTAAAACGGTAATAAAAATATTTACATTTGCTCTGCAATAGTATTGAGCACTTTCTTCAGGTTTTTACTAATTGCAATTTTTGCTCTATCTATCTATCTATCTATCTATCTATCTATATATATATATATATATATATATATATATATATATATATATATATGGAAATTGAAAGCAAAATAAGACAAACTATATAAACAAATCAATAAAATGAAACAAAAAGGTATCAAATAATAATAATAATAATAATAATAATAATAATAATAATAATAATAATAATAATAACAATAAACAAAGAAAAGCAAACAAAACAATTGAAAAACTAAATTATGCAATTCGAAGTTAATTAACTGATGTATTGACCATAATGGACATCTTTTGCATGTTTGAAAGCCATGTCTGAAAAGAGGATTTTTCCTCGAAATATTATGTCATACAGTCCCTACATTTAGAGCAAGTAAGATTTGTAATAAAAATGGGGGAAAAAAATCTGAAAAAAAGCATTTAATTTTTTTTTTTTTAATTTCTTATTTCGTATCAATCTGCTTATATTTGTTACACCTCTGCATTGGAATCGCCTTCTATCAATTATATATATATATATATATATATATATATATATATATATATATATATATATATATATATATATATATATATATAGCAAAAATGGTAATTAGTAAAAACTTGAAGAAAGTGCTCAATACTATTGCAGAGCAAATATGTTTTATTTTTTTATTACCGATTTATCTGCTTAGTTACACATGTTTCGGTTACCGAATTGTATTAACGATCTAGTAACTTCATCAGACATCACAATAGTGCACAGTAATGCACAGTTCACTTGTGTGAAATCTGTTCTCTTAAGTGTTGCATTGATATATTTATTTTTATTACTGTACCATAAATTGTTTAAAGCACCATAAGAAAATACTTATTTTTCACTGTAATGTTTAATCGTTTCATTATTTTGCCTATTCATCCATGTTTGTTTGTACCCTTCCACACAGATTGTTCCAGCACTGAATTTCGTTGTTCTGAAGATATATGCATTCCATTTAGTCTTCGTTGTAATAACGTCACCGACTGTCCCAATGGTGAAGACGAAAGAAACTGCTTGACCACAACCACTTCAATGTTGCCCAATACAACTAAAGTCCACGCACCGAGCACCACCATGTTTACAACACAATCAACAATAGCAACCACTAGAGGTAATAGAAATATACGTTAAAAAAGTAAAATTTTATTTAAAATTTTTATTTACTTTGTATTTTAATCATAATTTGTTTAATAGTCATTATTTCGATTTTGAAAATGAAACCTAGTCTAAAATTATGAAAAGAAAAAAAAAATGGAAACTTGACGGAGGATTTATGGATTCATAATTTTCCCAAGAGTATTTATGGAAATGATGTAGTATCTTTTATAGAAGATGAACCCAGCATACAACGTTTAGAGTGCACACCTATAATCACTACACTATGCCATTGCCATGGTACTTATGAAGGCTGACAGCGATTCAGAAAAAACAAAGAAGGTGACAGAAAGTACAGACAAAAACAAAGACAATATTTGGGTTACGAGTCTTTAAAAGATCTATTAATTTTTCAAAAGATCTTTCACAAATTCGCAAATATGAGACTTACTCGATTGTTTGTTTTGCTCATAGTTTCTTGCATCATTTCGTATTTTTTTTGCATTACTATCAGCCTTCACAAATACCCACATACTTATTGACCAGTACTGCTTCAAGCAAAAAAACTTCCTTTTATATATGTATAACAATAAAAGTCTACACATATCAATGAAACCATGGTACATCTCTGGAATCTCTAATGTGTGTGTGCATATATATATATATATATATATATATATATATATATATATATATATATATATATATTATTACTATAATTATGTATATTGTATGAATACATGTATATATGTACATACAATATAATGTATACATACATATATATTTTATATTGTATGTAAATATATATATATCTATATGTACATGCATAAAATAAAATCTATCTATATATATTAATATTATATTATATATTATATAAATATATTTATATTTATATACATACAAAGTGTTTATTTAAAATTATACATTACAGATTCTAGAGATGTACCATGGGTTCATTGACATGTGTAGGCTTTTATTGTTTAGAAAAAAGACCCTTACAACCCATCTCAAATCATCAACTTCTCAAGGAAAACGTACAGTTCGAAAATGGAACTGCTTTTTAAACAATAAAGGCCTACTCGCATAAATGAAATAAATGTATATACATGAAATAGCAATATATATATATATATATATATATATATATGTATGTATGTATGTATGTATGTGTGTGTGTGTGTGTGTGTGTGTGTGTGTGTGTGTGTGTGTGTGTGTGTGTGTGTGTGTGTGTGTATTTCTCATATATAATTCTTTTGTTTCCAGGGAAGTGAATACATTGTCTTTTTTCATTTTCTTTAAATATCCGAATAAGTATTGCATAAGTCCAAGATTCTAAAACCGTTTTATGTTTCTGAAAAATTGTGAGTATCTAACAATGTGTTCTGTTGTGTGCTGATTTAGCCTGTGCAGCTAATGAATTTAAATGTGATGAGAGGCAATGCATCCCGGAAGCATTTGTCTGTGATGTGATACCAGATTGTGACAATGCAAGAGATGAAATGGAATGTGATGACTCGCTTACAACAGTAAAACCTACTGAATCTAACGGTAAGTTGTAATGTACACTCAGCACCAACGAAATAACACTCAGCACCAAGCGAAGAACACTCGGCACTTAGCATCAAAAAGCAAGATACTCTACTTTTGCACCTGAAAACAGCCTTTGTCACAATTTGGTACGATTTTATTTGAATAATAGCTGTTGAATTCTACGCACAAAGAAAGTATCATTGTTGAATATCGGGGTTGGAATATCATTCATAACACCTGGCTGAAAGACATGACAACCAACTAATTAACATAGATACCTACTTTGCTGGGAAATAAATATCCAGTCATTTGATGCATATACACCGGCAAAATTCATCTGCAGACACAGCAGACGGAAATACACCGGCCACTAAATAAACAATAAAATGGATGGAGTGTGACTATATTAAGTGATTAAGCGAAATCCTGAGATGGGTATTGCAGTTGTAGTTGTGCGGATGTCCAAAAATGTTATATCAACAGTCCTAAAGTTAGATCAAAGGAGAAGGCTACTGGCAAGCAATTCGAAAGATCAACTACTATCAGTTTGTGCTCTCTCCAATCTCTCTAACTGTAATGTTTCTCTGCCACTAAGCAATATAAATATACCATATTATTTTTATATATAAGTATTGGTCATCATAGTTTTGATTATACCAGCAATATACATCATTACACTTAAGCTTAACTCTCATTGAAGAGGCACAACGTAATCTCTTAAAAAACTCTTAATATATATATATATATATATATATATATATATATATATATATATATATATATATATATATATATATATATGTGTGTGTGTGTGTGTGTGTGTACTGGACCCATCATGAGCAAGCCTAGCATGATGATGGTCTTCAACCTAGGGGTAGTGCACCCCATCTATATATATATAAAGTAGTAGCGTTCGTGTGTGTGTGTGTGTATGTACACCACTGGACTGATCATAACCAAACATGGCATGATGATGGTCTCCAATCTAGGGATGATGCTCACCATTTTTCAAGACCAAGGTCAAAAGTTAAAGTTATATTTGGTGCGACTCTTATAACATCTACTTACTGCAAGTGTGCCTGTGAAGCGAGAACCTAAATGTACAGCAAAGTCCCATGCAAAGCGTGCATATCTTTGCTAGTATATATATATATATATATATATATATATATATATATATATATATTTATATATATATATATATATATATATATATATACACACACACAATCCTTTTTTATCTTTGTATTTCATACCATGGTTATACATTTTCTGAATGACTTTCAACTTATTTTGTCTATTACCATTTCTCTTGTGCTATCTGTTGGACCAGATTGTCATCAGCAGATCCCTTCCAGATCATAGTTAGCATATCGAACGGTTTTGCGCTGTCAACATTGAGGCTCTTCTTTGTTATTCTAGCGAAATTCGATAATTAAAGTATTGAATTTCAAGTGAAACAAATGTTATCTACTAAACTTTCATGTTGCAACAATGAAAATATCCCAAAATTATGGAAAACGATAAGGTAGAAAATGAATTATTAGAGAAAATAGTTTTCAAAGAAATTAGCAATTTTAGTTCCCCTTGTGTTTACAGCACACATGAAAAAACAAAAATGTCCTAAATAATTTCTTCGTTGACTCAGTGACTTAGTCCACAATGCATTGTAGTCTACATAGAAAACCTACTGTTGATTTTCCAGTGTTAAAAAGTACTGCTTGTTTACTAAACGTTTTAGTTTCTATCACAGTCTGATGCATTTTCCTGAAGAGCCGTGAAACAATGAAATCGTCATGTAAAATTGTTCTGTCATTTTTCATTCAAGAATATCATTTACAAGTTTGCTGGAAACTTGTTGCGGAAAAAGCAGAAATTTATTTTGTACACACAGAAAAAAACTCTAAGTTGTGGGGATAAAGGGAAAAACAAAGAATATTGAATTTCAAGTGAAACCAATGGTATCTACTGAATTGTCATGTCGCAGTAATGAAAATATCCCAAAATTACGAAAAACGATAAGGTAGAAAAATAATTATTAAAGAAAATATTTTTTGGAGAAATTAGTAATTTTAGCAACACAATGAAGTCAATAGATAAATTTTTATCTTCATCTCAGCACTACGGAGTCTGCAGTTCTCTGATTCACAGTGTTCGAAATTATGTTACTCATTAAAATGCTTTGACCATTTTTGTCTCTTATCTAAACTCCAATCTATGGTTCCTCCTTCTAAATCACATTCATGGCAAGAACTTGTATTTTTACCACAAAAGGGGAAAAGATTATTTTCTTTTTAGCATCAGGCAGAATTTTCATGAAGAGAGATTCTTTGCAAGGGTTTCCCATCTGTGGAACATATTGCTATGAATGATGGCTCGATGGATGCTTCCCTGCTGATTACAGCATAATAATCTTCAAATTCAATGTCGATAATTACTTGTTATAAACTATCCCCTTTAAGTAATCAACTTTTGTTCATTCCATTCATCATTCTCAATCCTCTCATAATATTCTTCATCATTCAACTAACAAATTCCATCTCATTGACCTTTATCTTCCAATGGCTTTTAAATAGTTACTTATCAATAAATACACACATAAGTCTATCTTTAAGAAAGGTTTGTGTAAACTATATTTGAGTAAAGGAATAAGTTAAAACACCAGAATTAATTGATTTAGGAGAAATTTATTCTTTCACGCTATTTCATTATGTAATTAGAAAATAATATTAGAAAGTAGTATTAAACGTTAAAATCTTTATATTACCTCTGTCAAGATGGAGTTCATGTTTTTGGTTTGCTTTATTTTGGTTTAGTTTTTTTTTTTTTTTTGTTTAGTTTGCTACATTGTTTTCTAATCATCGCCAAATATCGCCATGGTCTTATTTAGAATCGATTTAATTTCGGGATATCTAGATGAAAAGTCAAGCTGAAAGTCACACTTCAGTTTTGATCGTGGTAGAAATTTACTACTTGGTCCATATTGTAACTCATGAAGTCCCGCATCTGATATGATGTTGAGATCTGACAATAAGCATGAAAAGTTTACACAAGATCGAAATTTTAACAGAATGTCAATTTCTGTTTTTTACCAAATTTAATGCGTAGATCTGATGCTCTTTGGTAACAGTGACAATCTTGTGAAACTGCATCCTCATCAGATGAATAGAATGTGATTTATCAACGTTTCTGTGAGATAACTTTGAGAATACTTCATACAATATGGATAAGTAAGCCTGGATTAGAATATGACCTATCCTTACCTTGTCAGGCAGAGATATGACAACTGACATGTTTTTTGCTTGACTATGAGTAAAAGATTCATTGGAAATGCTAAACCTAATAAGGTTTATAAGAACTAATAGTACTAATTTGGTAATCAGGATAAGAAAAAAAAACTTAATGTTGCTTATGGTGCTAGTAATGCAAAGAATAATAATTCAATATATAAGCAAGAGATTAAAAATTATTAAAACGAATTGCTTAATATACGCAATCATGGATACTTCACAGTGGTAAACTAATTTGCATATTCCTTTGAAAAACGAACTTTCATTAATTACTTATTCAATTTGTATGGTTTCTTATTAGATGATTGGTTTTACTTAACTATTACGCTCAGTTCTATTTACGCATAGTTTCTATATTGTGCATTATTGCATAGCATTTAGGATGAAGATATTTTAGCACCCTCACACTCCCCCACACACATGTACTATTATAATAATTCAATATCTTAACAAGAGGTGAGCTGGAGTCATGTAAAAGCAATTTATAAACAGAGAGGGTTACTTAGTGAGGTAATTATCCTAAGATCGATGGCCATGATGTGACCAATACTATATTGATCTCTTTAAATGTCTATGGGGTGACTACAGCCTCTGGTCCAGCGACCTGAATTGAAAAAAAAAATACTTTTGGACGATTCTACAGAAATCGTTTCAGGTATAGTTTCAGTGAGTTTCTACAAAACATTCTCTATAGCGACAGTGTGAAAAAGAGGTCATACAGTTGCTGCAATTTGTGTTGAAAATTGTGTTAAAGTTGTAATATCAGCTGTCTTTGCTCCAGCGAGTACAGAGCGAGAACTTCTAGTTGATGTTAGTAGGATTTTGCTTAGAGATTTTGGACCATCTGCGCTGCCAGTCTCTGAATTTTCCCCAAGTGGAGGATATCTTGAATGAGATAGGGGTATGAAACCTGGATGCTATATTCTAAAATCTGTTGTATAGCAACTATCTTAATAGCATCAAAATATATGGCAGTAAATGTTGGGTACTTGCCCAGCCCTCTTTCACCCATTTGCAGTGCAATGATAGATCCATGATCAGCTAGATCTGCAATGTGAAATCGTACCAATCAGGTCAAAGGATGTGCTGAAAGGACGACATTTGCCCAGCGTGCAGTTTATCCTAAGGATGGATCGATGGATACTAGTATGGTCATGTGGAATGTTCACCCTCCTGGATAAATTGTTCCAGAAGCGTGAACGTCCTAAATCGCAAGAAGGTTTGTAGGCTAAGAAAAAACTTGGAAGCAAGTGATTGGACAAAACTGCACAGCATGGAATTTGGAGATGGTTGATCTGTTGAATTGTGAGTGGTGAAGAGTGGGCTTGTGCAATATCAGAAAACGTTTGAATCTTAAATAATAGCAAAGTGATGTTAAAGGAATAGTAGTGGAAGAAGGAAAAGAAGGGTTGCATCAGAGACACATACAGCGGAAGAAAGATATTGGGTTCCATTGTGGCAAAGTAATGTTTTGTTTTATTTTTACACAGAAGAGTTACCACTTATCAGGGCCCGGAGATCACTCATGGCTTAGGCACAGATAAAGAGTGGAGGAAATTATTAATAGTGGTTTCAGCTAGACGAATGGTAGATAATGAGCATAATGTGAGTCTATTTACTGCCTGAATGCATTAGACAGAGAAATGAGATGAATCAAGCACAGCACCTAAGTTCTAGAACAGTATTGTCTTGTCTAGATCCGATTGGTCAAAGTAGAAATAGTAATAACACCATACGATCGCACTAAATTCAGTCTCACCTAGCTACACTCAAACACATTATTTACATACACACACAAATGCATGAGCACACACACACATGCACAAACATATTTTAACTATTTGATTTGTTTAATTTTATTCTATGTTATTAGATCTGTGTATATTTATAAAATGGCAACACTTCTTGTTCTATATAAAAATTTTTTAAATTGTATGACTTACACTGTATTATTTTTATTTAATTATTATTTATTGAAACAAAAAATACAATAGCATAAAGTACTAAAAATAATTTTTTAATCCTATTAAAAATATAATTTGATTAAATAGTATTTTTCTTTTTTTTTACATGCTATTCATCTCAATAAATATTTGATTAATTTAAGTGAATAAATGGGAAAGTTTTCCATTTATCACACTTATATTACAAAAAAAAAAACGGCCCATTGTTATTCAAATCAATGATAAAACATAGTCCTTTAAAATACTATATATAAAGTAGATAGAAAGATCCAAACACAACTATTTGTGTGCTCTATTTGCATAATAATATTTTAAACAGTTCATCATAAATTAATATTATTGTTATCCATCTGTAATTTAATTGTCCTGTTTCTTTATATATACAATAGTTTTGTTAATATTAACAGTAATTAATAGAAATGCTTCATTATTAAAAGACAGCAAATATAAAACATTTCTTTTAAATTTTCATTAATTTTTCAAAGAAGGTAATACAAATGAAAACTATATATTATTTTAATTGGAATTCATTATTGAGATGAGTATTATTCATTAATTTATTTATTGCGAACTATTATCCTAATTTTTTTAGTTGTTGTTTCTCTAAAGAAACAACAACTAAAAAAAAACAGATGGGGATAATAGTTCGCAATAAATAAATTAAATTAAAACTATTTTTAATTACAATAGATTTATATTAAAGATATTTCATGTAAGTTATATATTTCAAAAGAATACTTAGATTAATAATGACGAGTAGCTTTTTTTCAAAAAAAATGTATTTACTGTGTAATTAAAAAGCTACATCAACACAAGAAATGCACACGCAGTTGTTTACATTTTCTGAAAGATTTTTTTTTATATGCCCGTATGTTTTGTCTATCGGCAATTATGTTCTTGTTTCTTAATTTCTAGCCTGCTTTCCAAATGAATTTAAATGTGATGAAAATCAATGTATTCCCAATTTATTCATGTGCGATGACATTCCTGATTGTCGGAATGGTAGGGATGAGTTAGAATGTGAGAAGGGAAATACGACTCACGAGAAACTTCTTCCTGAAAGTAAGTTAACATATACAGTCGAAATGTGAAGCACGAATGATCCATATACATCACAAAATATTTAGCCATCCTAACCAATAATAAAATATTGAGCCATCCTATCCAATCACAAAATATTTAGCTATCCTACCGAATCACAAAATATTTAGTCATCCTACCGAATCACAAAATATTTAACCATCCTATCGAATCACAAAATATTTAGTCATCCTACCGAATCACAAGATATTTAGTCGTCATCTTACTGAATCACAAAATATTTAACCATCCTATCGAATCACAAAATATTTAGCCATCCTACTAATTCACAGAATATTGAGCTATCCTATCCAACCACAAAATATTTAGCTATCCTACCCAATCACAAAATATTTAGCCATCCTACTGAATCACAGAATATTTTGTCATGCTACCGAATCACAAAATATTTAGTCATCCATTTTAATCATAAATGGTTAGTCATCCAACTTAATCATAAAATATTTAGCCATAATATTGAATCACAAAATATTTAGTGATCCATTTTAATCATAAATATTTAGTCATACAACTTAACCACAAATATTGAGTCATCATTTCTAAATACTAAATATTTAGACATCCTTCAAAATCCACAAATATTTAGTCATCTATCCTAATCACAAAATATTCATCTTTCTTCATCACAAAATATATAGTCATCCGCCCTAATTACTAAATATTTAGCCATCCCTTTAAATCACAAAATGCTTAATTATCCTTCCTAATAACTAAATAATTAGTCATCCATCCTAATCACAAAATATTTCTACATTCTTCCTAAACACAAAATAATAATTCAATTTTACTAAACACAAAATATTCGGCTGGTGCAAAAATAATGTCGTTTTTATCATATATATATATTATATATATATATATATATATATATATATATATATATATATATATATATATATATAAAAAATACCTCAATCAGATATATATATACATATAAAACGTCAAAAAACAACATTATTTTTGCACCAACCTAATAACAGTTCTATTTAGTCATTCCATCTAACTGCAAAATATTTAACAATTCTTCCTAATTACAATCTATTAATATATTGCAAGATAACATTTTGTACATACATATCTTTAGAGAAATTGCATTTTATATGACCTTCTGCATTAGGATTAGATTGTAATATCTGTTTAATGTAGAATGTGCCTGCTTTTAAAAGGTATTAAAATCCATTTTCGTCTAGAATAGTTTTATATAATTAGGTTGGTGCAAAAATAATGTCGCTTTTTTGACATACGGCATCATTTTTTGCATCAACCTAATACAACGTATGACTTGTAATTTCCTGCCATCAGCAGCAGCACAATTTATTCATATCAATTTTGTTGTTGTTTTTTGTTGTTTTGAAATGTATATGATTACATATAATTTTTTAATTCATGTTTAAAACCAGCAACTTCTGCAGTAGATAATTTACATAGATAAATCATTAAATGTCAAAAAAAAAGTGCATAGCCTTTCTTAATCAGCATCTATTACTAATGGAGATTTGGGATCTGTCTATCTGAAAACAAAAATATACTAATACTTCTGTCAATGATGATGAAAATCGAAACTATAATATTACTACATTTTGATGCTTGATTCAGTTTACTATACTAATTTATACTAATGTATTATCTTTCAATGCTCATATTCAAGGGAGGAGGTAGAATCTGTTCTGTAGTCGTATCATCCTCCCAGGCATTGCTTCCTCTTTTGGGAGTATAGTATATGTTCGTTCCTTATGATATTATCCCCTCAGGAATTCCTTTTTCCTTTTTTGGGGGGTGGGGGGAGGGTAGTATTAAATTATTCTGTTGTCAAGAGACCGTCCCCCAGACATTACCTCTTCCTTTGAAGAGGGAGTAATATAGTATTTGTTTTGTTGTTATAGGACCATCGTCCCAGGCATTATTTCTTCCTTTAAAAGAGTGTAATATATGTTCATTCGGCATATATGCTAGCAGAAATCTCTCTGGTCACATATGTTGTTTAATTAATTGCAATCAGACAAACGAGGGTATAAAGCTTTATTCATTATGTTTTTTGTATGAATAATTTGCAAATTGTGGCACAAGGCCATTTTTTAAGAATATATAGAAGATTGATCATTAATTATTTTAACAAACTTTATTCTGTGAGTGTACGTATTTTAAGTGGGACCACCATCTTTGTAGAGAACTCACCACCTATGTAGGAAATGAGTTAATTTCGAACGACGATCTCCCATGAATTTGATGTCATTATTAAAGTGCAGGGGATTTTTGTTAGAAAGGAAGAAAGTGGAAACAATCAATGAAGCACAATGTATTTACAAACTTACAATTTATGGACATTTCAGATATTTCATTTATTATGTTTTCATGAAGTTAATTGTTCATTAGCGTTTTGGGGGTACATAAGTTTAGAAAGTTTGTAGTGATAAGAAAAGGAATAAGTCAGTTGTACTAAGTGTGTTCACTTGCCTTGCATTCATTTTGTCAGTATGTGTGTAGCATCATATGTTAGTGAATTGATAGTTGTTTTTTAACTTTCTTCACAGCTAGTAGCCGGGGGAGGGGACATCAACTGAAGTGTTTGGCAGGCTTGGTACTATTATGCTGACTCATTCCCTTTTTATAGAAAACACCGGGATCTGAAAGCATGTCGGACTGGGAGAATAATTTTCATTTTTCAGATGTAATTGTAAACATATCACGTGACTTGTTATTTCTCCAATTTCGTCTTTTTCCTATTTGGAGCCTCTATTTGCACAAAATGTAATAGATTTTAAGACATGTATTATTTATGTTCAAGTTTATAAATATAGGATCCAAAGATATTTGAATCCTATAATAAGGCTTACAATAAAACATATATTATTGTTGTTGGCAATCGTCTGTCTCAGGAGACGATGATGTAGCAGTGGAGCTACATAGTCTAGACAGGGTGATATGGGAGGATAGCTGTTGGCCATGCAGCAGCCGCCCCTCCTCTCCACAAAGCCAGAGAATCGAAGAAAAAGACAAAATCGATACAGTTTGCCTTTAACTGCGCTGCAGGAGTTTCCGGTGATGACAATATAAAGTCAGACCGCTTTAGGGACTCCATGTCCTGATTTTCTGTTGGAGTTTACGCCCTTAGCCTTTTCCCTGATGGGGTGATCCTGCAAGTTAGTGGAGGTTTTGAATCAGAGTTGCCTTCTCCTAAGTAAGCTACCATCCAAAGTTGATGAGCCCCATCTGCCCAAAGTGGCTGGTTTTTAGGCACTAGCGGATTGCCTTTGCCCTTTCCGCCAGTTAGTATAAACAGTTTTGCCACGTTTAAGCCAAATCACACAAGAAGGCCGGGAGCTGGCTTTGGTTGTCAGAGATGCACACCATAATGGAATTTTTTTAAGGAAAGGGAACTTATCCCCATTACCACCCTCGGTTGTGACAACCTTTTGAAACATAACACATGTATATCTATCTCTATGTAGAGATAGATATATATGAATGAATTTGTTGTATAGATGGATGAATTATTTGGATTATTCGAACTACTGTTCTCGTCTTGGATGTTAGTCTGACGTTTTGCACAATATAACCTCTGAGCTTTTCTAATTACATCGTTTTGAACTTCAGAATCTTTACAAAAATGATAAGTAATAATACTACACATGTAAAACAAGGTTAAAAGCTTCCAAAATTCATAGTAGAATTGTCCATGTGGATACATGACACAATAGATACAGGTATTATGTACAATGAGTCTATGGTTCAATCCTCACTACAATCGATGTTCATTAAGAATAAAATAAAAATTGCTTTCTTAATATTTCCAACTGGCTGTGGCTGAAGGAACGAGAAAACTTTACCTCTGCTGATTAAATAAAGGGTTCAATTCCAAATTCTGTATAGATTTCAGAGTTTGACATATAGATTCCCGAATTTGGCAAGATCCACTTGTACTTATAATTGTTCCAAGACAAGCTGTCTGACAGGGTTAGAATCGTTAGATCAAGCAAACACGGGAATATAAGAAATAATAAAGAAATTGGATGAGGAATAAAGTGACTATGTAAGAGAGAAGAAAATTGTTAAAGCAGTCAGCAATTAGGAAGTGAATCGTAACACCTAAAACTAGATGTGAAATAGTAGGGTTGATGAGTCTCTAAAGCTTTGTTAAGTTAACTATTCTGGGAGAAGGAAAAACAATAAAATAACACTAGCTTCTTCTCTACTTGTTCCAATATTACTCCTTGCCAATGGATTTTCGCAATGTTACAATAGGAGAAATGCAGTCAAGGATTGGTCAAACATTGCTTCTCATTTGAGAGAGTATCGATTGTTTCTTGAGGTATTCTTTCAAAGGATGCCCATTTTATCTCGAGATTTATTTTCTTTAAGGTTATGCACCTATTATATATTGCTTTCAGATCTAATTTCGTATGTTTCCGCTTCTACTAATTCTTCCATTCAGCTTGCCCATCTAACGAATTCCGTTGCAACGATGGTAATTGCATTTTAAAAAGTAAACGCTGTGATACAATGGCTGACTGCTTTGACAAGTCAGATGAAGAAAATTGTAACATATCAACAAAGATTCCAACAACTACAATGCCACTAACAACATCAGGTAAATACTAACAACATACTATTTTATTTCTGAAGATAAAAATCTATATTTTGAGATATGTTTTTAATTGCTTTAATTAATTACTAATCACTATTTAAACATTTGTTTTAACTTTTTGTTCTAAGTAAAACATGGATAGCAGTCAGTGCTTATCTATTACTATACTAAAAGTTTGAATTTGTTTGTCACGTGTCAAAATTGAACGTCATGATGTCATTTCTAGCAAACTTTTCAAAGGCTGAAATGCTATATGTTTTGGTTTCAGTTCTAGCTGATGGCACCTACTCATATATATATAGTTAAACATAATTTATGACTGGGTCACTCCGAGGGAGTGGGCATTATTATATATTGAGTACAATATAGTAATATCTTTGAAATTTGCATACATTAAAATATCACATTTAAGTGTATTTTACGACCGGGCAACGCCGGGCAGCCTTCTAGTTTCTAATGTATCTAAACAAGTTTTTGTTATATTTTAACATGTTCTTAATTAATTTGATTGATTACTAATCACTATTTAACCATTTTGTTTTTACTTTTGGTTCGAAATAAAAAAAATGGATAGCAGTCAATGCTTATTTATGTCTAAACTAGTTTTCTTAGAAACGAATGTAGATGGAAACACTATAATGACTTTAGTTCTTTCATCAAAAAAAGTTTGTCTGTCTTCTTACACCCACACACACACCAACTAATTACTTTTATCTTAAGTTTTACTTCATCATACTGATCAAAACTTGTTTCACTATGTAAGTAATATTTGTGAAGAATCCTAACAGACTTTATTGTTGTACTTGAAAGAATAATCCTTTTGCTGCGGCAAATAATGATTGGGGTGAGAGAAGAGCAGCAAAAGAACAGGAATTGACAGAAGGTGATCCCTCAAATTTTCTAGGCAGATTATTCAATCTCAATTTGGGCTATTTTATATAACACATTTGGACACCCATACATCCAACTGTAAACGCCCATTTTGGGATTTCACCTCTGCTGTCATGTAGCCAAAACCCTTCTGGAACGTGCCTTCTTCCGTTTTATTATTTATATAATGACGGGTGTATTCTCGTCTGCAAATAACATTTGCAGATGACTTTCGCAGGTGTCTCCGCATCAAATTAAAAGGTAAGTAAATGAAAGTAAAAAGGTAAAAAAGAAATGCCGAGCAACGTCGGACAAATATAGCTATAGACATCTTATTTTGTTTTATGTTTGATACTCCAAAAACTGCTTCTTCTTTTGTTTCGTCTGCTTTACTCAGTTTTAAGTCTTTGCTTTAAACGATTTGTACGAATCCTGTTGATGCTTTATTATTGTTTTATTTATGTTTTCAAATGTTCATATACGAGAGGGCGTTCCAGAAGTAATGCCTCCTATTTTTTTCATTCTACTCGAATGGATGGATTGCAAATTGCATTGTTATGATGACTGAACTTATGCATTCATGACCTGAAAGTTTTTTCTCTCTGTTGCAGAGATTGACGGTGTGAGACTCTAAGAAAGAAACGCCCGTTATGGACGTGCGTCAGAAGCAGAGATGGACCATTAAATTCCTGACAAAAGTCCTTTAAGAATAGTGGCAACTATGTAGAAAAATAAGTTTGGGAGTGCAAAAGGTCGCTCGTTTTAATGGTACCACTCCTGTCTTCCTAGCTTTTCAACTTTTTTAGTTAAATAAAAAATAAGAGGCTTTACTTTTTAGAACGACTCTCGCATATAATTCTTTTTATTATCGTTTTTGCATCATTAAAAGAAATAATCTTTACAAGAAATGTGTATCATTTAAGTAATAATCTACAAGAATTGTTTTCCCAATGCTGCAAAAAATTAACACACATCTAATCGTTAATAAGATTCATAATCCTTTCTACAATCTATCTATCTATCTATCTATCTTCTATTATATAAAAAGAACTCTGTGTGTGTATGTGAGTTTGTTCTCTATGGACTCGAAAACGACTGGGTCAGTTTTTATGAAATTTTACACAAAGATACATTTGTGACACTATTGATGTCATGAATGCATGCAGCGAGGTGCATATTGCAGTGAGGGGGGGGTCTTTAACCGGACGGGATAGAGGAAGAGAGGGCGGAAGAGGAGGTGTTGATGTCTGATTGGGACAGGGCAGAAATATCTATGGGATTTTGACAAGAAAAGAGAAAAACAAATAATAATTGTTTTTATCTGATTGTCGTTATATATCTGTTAACATGAAAGGTTGTTTTTAAAACCTTTGTTGAGAGGTATGAAGAGATCCAGAGATTCTTGGCTGATTGAGGCTGACAGCTTAGAAGGAGAGAGGGTCGCCACCGGGCGTTGTTCGACCTGGGGTGACTAATCACTCCTAATTTGATAATAAGTAGAAACCTCAGTGCAAATGGGGGTTGAGGTTTGGGAGAGATAGGTTCAAAAGAGGAGGAGTAGAAATTAGGGAAAGGGAGAGAGAGAGGTGCTGAGTGGACAAGACAAAGGGTAAGCTCTAAGAGGAAGAAAGAAAGGGTGTTTGTAACCACTCTTTGAAGGAGAGGTGGAGGAAAAGGGGTTGGATTTTTAGAAAAAGGAATTCTAAAAAGAGTAGAGTCGTAACCAGCAAACTGAACGGCTGGGCTGGTCAAGCGCTCCCGATTTGGGAGCCCTCAGGGCCTGATGTTATGATGTTAACTAGCCTGTGTTAATGGGAAATCTGTGACTTTACTGGTCTGGTCTTACATCGTTTCATTGCTATAGTCAATCACCTCAATTTAGACAATAGCTGTTATGAAGTAATGAAATTAATAAATAGTTTATTATTATTATTATTATTATTATTATTATTATAAACCAGAGTTCTGTTTGTTTGTGGTGAGGACTCTTCATTTTGCAGCAAGCCGCAAGGACCAGCGGAGTGATTGATGTACCCGGAGACTACCTACACAGGGTAGGAGACGATTCGATCGAGAGGCAAAGCGTCCCACCATGAAAACACAGTGGGTGAAGACGATCAACAGGCCAACTTGTGACGGGACAATGTACGATCGAAAGAACACCTGTCATATCGGGTGGAATCCGACAAGATTAAGGACACCCGGTGTGGTTGGTGCGGTATCGGTCACCATTATACATTATGTACCTGGCAGTGTTCTTAGATAGGCTTTGTATCGAAATGTCTTCAATAAGTATCGATAATTGATAATCAAAATAATCCGATGAAAGAAAGAATAGGCGATTTTGACCAAAGTTAATACCTTACACAGCCTAACATCACAAGTACAACTGGGAAATGTTATTATCACACAAGCCGAAAGGCTCGACATATAAAATCAACAGTAGGTTCTTTAATATGACAGGGGCGCCTTCGAAATGAATGTTTCTGTTTAAAGCACAATTGAACCATGATACTTTACTTTTGCATTTTAAACATTTCAAACCATTAAAATCAACAGTAGGTTCTCTACAGTGCAATGTAGACTTCAATGTATTGTAAACTAGGTCACTGAAAGGAGGTATGTGAAGCTTCCACCTGGTGCACCACGATGGGTCCCCAAAAAGAGCGGGCAATCAGTCGATTTGATTGAAAAATGGACAATTTCACTGATTCCAATGACAATAAAAATATGGGAGTGTGAAACGTTAGTTGATGATCATTCAATCCCGGGCAAGGATGGGTCATCCTGCTAATTTGATACTAAAAAACTACAGTCTATGTCTTACTTGTCCACCATGTTTTGGTCATTAATGTCCATCAGTGTTTGTTTTGTTACCATTCAGTTATATGTACTTTGGTGATTGTCTAATTAATTGAAGGTTTGATCCTGAATGGGATTATCACTCATCAGATTTTAACCGCCCCCTTCTCTTTCTGATTTTTATCTGTTGGGTCATCTTGAAGATAATGTCTATCAAAACAATTCCAGACTATTGCTGAATCGAAGAAGATCATCACAGTTCAAATTCTTAGTGTCAAGAGAGGAGTGTGTCAAAGTTATTGAACATTCTGTACAGCATATCCAAGTATGCTGACCATTAAACAGCGATAAAACAAAAACTCTTCAACATTTAGGACTGAAGCATCGCGGACAAGTAAGTCATATATGGATGCTTATTTCAATGAACTATGATTGGATCACAGAAAGGATTATGAATTTTATTAAGGATTCCATGAGCTGCAATTTTTTATATCATGTTAACATCCAAACTTGAGGTTCACTAAATTATTATTGTGGGTTACAAAATACAATAGCTATTACAAGGGAATATATGTGAAGTTTGTGGGTAACTCTTTTTTCAAATGTGCCAATAAGTATTGTAACTGTATTATTTGGATTCTTTAGACTACTGCTCTCATCTTAAGTGTTGTTTCTGCAACGTTTCGGTCATTGTATTATATATATATATATATATATATATATATATATATATATATATATATATATATATATATATATATGTGTGTGTGTGTGTGTGTGTGTGTACATACATATATGTATATATATATATAAAGTAATAGCGTTTGTGTGTGTGTACATACATATATGTATATATATAAAGTAATAGCGTTTGTGTGTGTGTGTGTGTGTGTGTGTGTGTGTGTGTGTGTGTGTGTGTGTGTGTGTGTGTGTGTGTGTGTGTGTACAACTCTCATACAACCCACATCACTGGATGGATCATAACCAAACCTGGTATGATGATGGCCCTCCACCGACGGATGATGTACAATATTTTCCAAGATAAAGGTCAAAGGTCAAGCCACAACCCACACTACTGGACGGATCATGACCAAACCTGACATGATGGTTTCTAACCTAGGGATGGTGCACACCACTTTTCCAGGTCAATGTCAGAGATCATATTTGGTGCAGCTCTTCATAAACTTCCCCACCTTGGGATGGTGCATATCAAGTTTGGATCTGCCACCATTGTGCCGGCCAACTTCTTTGTGAATTTGAATCAGATCACTTTGTAATTGTTTCAATTTTTATGTGTAACAATATAAGTGTCAACTGATAAACCTATTTGCTTTAAAGTTCATAGTTGGATTTCAGTCAATTCAGAAGGTAGTTAAACATTTTTAAACACCTTAAGCAATAATTGCTCTTACAACATCCACTTACTGCAAGGTGCCTATGAAGTGGGTACCTGAGCATATAGCAAAGTCCTGCATGAAGTGCAAGTATCTTTGCTAGTATATATATGCTTTATTTGTTGCGATACTCTCGTTGAATGTGATGTCTGAGGTCCGCAACAATAACTAAATTGTTTGGAAATCCATATGTGATTTGTTTATAGTGGTGAAGGCTTTGTGCAAAACCAACCACACTTTTTGGTACTAATCTCAACGACTGCCACACGACAGAGCAGATCCTCAAGTTTTTACATAAGATTTTTCCTTCTTCTAGATGCATGTCTTCATAAACATTGTGGATGCATCTCTCTCTCAGTGGATTAAAGGCACCCCCCCCCAGATATAAACCTGTGATTTTCTATGTCCTGGCATGGATGACGTTAAATCGTACAATTACGAATTATTTAGGACTTCTATCCAGTCATGGCTGATGGAACAACAGTGTGCTATCCTCGTGGATTAAAGAAAGGGAGTCCATTCAAAAATTCCATGCAGATTCCCAAATTTGACATAAAGATTACTGAGTTTGACAAGATACACCCGAAGAATATCGACCTAAACCAAAACGTAACACTCAAGATCCAAATAATATGAATAATCAATCTTCATCTCCAAAAAATTAAAAACGTGGTAGATTATGAAATTGTTTTATGTTTCTGTAAATTGTGAGTATCAATAGTAATGTTTTATGTTGTGTGCTGATCCAGTCTGTGCAGTTAATGAGTTTGTATGTGACGAGAGACAATGCATTCTGAAAGCATTTGTCTGTGATTCGATACCAGACTGTGACAATGGAAGAGATGAAATCGAATGTGACGATTCGCTTACAACAGTAAAACCTACTGAATCTAACGGTAAGTTGTAATGAACACTCAGTCGGCACCAGTCAAAGAATCACTCAGCAATTAGAATAGTAAAACGAGATACTCTATCTGTGCACTGAAAAAGAACCGTTATCACAATTTGGTGTGATACTATTAAAATAATAACACTTTGCACCAAGAAGAAACATTTTGCACCAAGCAATAAATACTCGGCACTAATCAAAGAACATTCAGCACCAAACACCATTTGCCCTGAGTAGACATGACAGAGACAGAGAGAGAGAGAGAGAGAGAGAGAGAGAGAGAGAGAGATAGACAGACAGACAGACTGACAGACAGACAGACAGACAGAGAAATCAATTGTTTCAGTGTCTGTTGTCTCTTTGAAATAGAAGAACAAAGCTTCAAGCATTATACATTACCAACAAAATTCTACCTCTTCATTGCAGCGGTTCCTAGATGCAAGAAGATTCTCTTCTCTAATAGTTTCTTTTATTTCAGAATTCACTTCCTGCTCCCTGTTTTCTCAACCATGCATTTACATTAAAATGTAATGTAAAAAAATCATCTTGTAGCTCAGCTGCTACCCCTTCCTATAAATAAAACCCCTATTGCAGCACCTTCTTCCGTTTCCTGAAATCTTGTGTAATGACTATGGGTCAAATTTAATGTAAATCTGAAATATTATGATTTTCAAAATGGGAGGTTGTGCTTATACACATCTGATAAAAAATTTAAGACCACTCACAAATCTTTAAAAAGAAAGCGTTTTTTTAAGAATAGATTTTAAACTCCTCCCACTTAAGGTTACCAATACTACAACCTAAAAGGTTATGGTAAAAAAGCTACATTTCAAACATTTAATTCAGAAATTTACATTTTTATAAAATGAGGCATTTTACACTTGATCAAAATTATAAGACCAGGGGTATAAATTACAGATTAGCAATCACTGCATAAAGGTGTCACCATGCCTAAAGCAAGTAAACTTAATGAAGTTGAGCGCGCTAGAATTCTAGATTTTCATAAGCAAGGTTTGTCACAGTGAGCGATCGAAGCTAAGGCAAAATGCAGTGAGACTGTGATTTGCAACTTTCTAAAGAACTGTGAGAATTACGAAAAAGGAAAATCCACTAGTAGGGCTCCAAAAGTTTATCCTGCATTGAGTAGGAGAATAAGATTGTGAAAGAAATGTGAAAGATATGGAAGTTCCTTCTAGTCAAATTAAGTCAGTCACAGATGCTGATTGTAATCCAGTAATCCTCAGCCGACACTTACATAAATAAAAAGCGTAAACAAATTTCTCACCTACTTCCACGTCACAAGGTGGACTGCTTAAGGTTTGGTCGTGAATACCAAAAAGGGGACGTTGAGAGTGGGAGAAAGTCCTGTTTTTTGATGAGAAATAAATCAATCCAGATGATCCTAATGGCTTCCAACGATATTGGCATAATAAAAACATGCCTCCTGAAATTTTCTCCACGTGTGATAGTGATGGAGGGCCCCTAATGGTATGGGGTGCAGATGGACGATGGAGCTTCAGGTGGTGCAGGGTCATCAGACAGCGACTGCTTATGTTAGCATCCTACAAAAAGCATTATTGATGACACAGGGCGATCGTTTGTGTGGGGATGAATGGTTCTTCCAGCAAGATAATGCTGCAATCCACGCTGTACAAGGGACTTTGATCTTTTGCTATTATTTTATGTTATTTTGCTGTTATGTGATGATTGTGCATTCCCCTATTTTAATTCTACCTATTCTTATTCAACGCAGGTTGTCCTGACGGCAAGTTCAGATGCAACAGTGGTGTTTGCATTGAAATGAGCAAATTCTGTGATGGAAAATTTGATTGTTTTGATTTGTCAGATGAACAGTGCACGACGACACAAAAGACAACAGTGAGAGGTTAGTACGAATTGCACCAAAGTGATGTCCACCACCCAGACCTCGGCAACTTTCTTCCACATCTACAAGTTCAATGATTGCCTCAAGGTCTTTGATTAATATTATGGACATATGAATTGGACGAACGATATCATCAATGAACAGAAAAGTATATATGATATTACACGATGGAAAATGATGTTCTCCCTTATCTAATACAATGAATTTAATGAATAAATAAATCTCAGTTAGAATATTGAACAAATGTGGCCATATTGTATAAAGGATGCAAAAATGGCAACAAAAATAATGGCAAAATATAAGCATAGAAACAAACATATACATACCTTCACACTAACAAAAATGCACATACAAATATACACATACAGATTATGAAGCATACAAATATAGGCATAAAAACATATGCATACAAACATACACACTAACAAAAATAACTATAAAAACATATGCAGACAAACATACACATACACACTGACGAAAATAACTATTTAAAAACATATGCTTACAAACATACACATACACACTAATAAAAAAAATACTCTAAAAATATATGCATATATAAGAACTGACAAAAAATAGCATACAAAGGTAAATATTCACACGAACAAAAAATATACTCATGCAAATATACATACATACACATGCAAGCATACACATACAAACATGTACATACAAACATATGCATACAAACATATGCACAACAAAAATATGCATACAGACATATATGCATACAATCACACACGTACAAACAACTTCATACAAACATATAACACACTCACAAAAAATAAGCATATAAAGATCCGCACTAAAAAACATTCCTTCAAATAGGATCTCACTATTTAAAAATTCTTTAAACGATCTGAAATTTATGGAATTTTGCATTTTTATTACAGTATATAAGTAAGGAGTACTTATGCGAAGAACATGAATCGAAACAATTTTATTTTGTGTGAAATGGTTATTATTAATATTATAGCTAATTGTTATTGGAATGACTTTTGCTGTTGGGGTAATCTTTTGATTACATCATCCAGAGTGTAAATGTGTATGAGATTATAGATTTAAACTATTTCAATAGCTATTTAAAACATTTAATGCAGCCTAAGAAATCATTAGTACTATCTGTCACATCTGTAACATGTTATGCAAGGATTTATATAAGCACTACCTAGTTGTGTCCCGGCGTTGCCTGGTAAATTGATTAATTCAAAAAATTTCATGCTTAACCTTGAATGATCCGTCTATAACACAGACTACACAATGTTAAAAGCAGATCCCAGAAATTTCTGTTATTTTTCGTCGGTGTTATGTATCAACAGTAATAGTGGTTTTACAAATACCATTATAACGACTTTAAAAAGGAAATAGTTTATTCTTTTGTTTTAGTTAAGAAAGAAATCATAATGAAAAAGAAAGTGTTTTTATATGCGAATGTCATGTTTTATTCAAAATAAAACAGTATTTAAAAGTTATTTGTACGCGTGCAATTTATGCACAGTGGTGGAATAATAGACATCATTATTTAGAAACCCATGATTAACATATGGAAAAGGTAGTTAACTCTTCTGTATTATAAGAAGAATATACCATTAAAATTAAGTCTAATCTAATACGTAGGAAATAGTATTTTTTTAAATGAAGTATTAAACGGTAGCATAATGGAAATTATTCTTATGAAAGCACTCACACACTGACATGTGTTTTGTGGAAGGACTTCATTGCTAGCGAGTAAACTCTTTATTGCCTTCTTCCTTTTTATGTATTTGGAAGAATCAGTTTAGTTGGATTAAATGTAATGATTTATAAACGAGAAAGAAATGTACACATACTTTTGTGAAACACACTTTAGGAGTTACTGTAAGTTACGGTGAGGGTTAAAGATTTGCATAGAAAGTGTTTGATTATTTTCATATAAAGTTTGCCTCTTTCACTGGAAAAACATTATTTTATTTTATGATAATTTCTATAAAACTAAACACTATAAGATTAATCATTGTTGTCCAAATATATAAAAAATGATTTTTTAAAAATTATATAAGTGGCAGGAAACAATTAAAGTGTAGGGGGTGGAACGCTTGCTTATTTGTTTTACTTATTTTGAGAAATATTGTCTGGAGACAAATAGTTAAACCAGAATTTTGAAATTGGCGGGGGAAGGAATAACTGTTCATATTTTTTTTTCTGAAGAGAAAACGATTGATTTTCTATGTTACAATCTATTTTAAATTGTCATGTATAATTGTTTTCGATTCCAATGAAGTCCAAAGCTAAAATCAGATGCGATTCCTGAACAATTTTGTATGGATTTTCAGAGTACTATCCTCATTATGGATTTTTATATTCACAACGTTTCAACTAAGCACATTTTTTCACATTTGTGAATCTTTATGTAAAATTTAGAAACCTATATCAGATTTTGAATAGAAACCCGTATTTGATCCACGAGGTAGATATTTCTCGTTCCGTCAGCCATGGTTGGATAGAAATGCTAAATTTATGTTATTTTAAGTTAATATCGCCTATAGCAAGGATTGAACCTTCGACTTCCTTCTCGTTTAAAGCTGATTGTTAACCAAAGTTTTTATATGTTATGCCATGTGATAAGTAGTAATATGACACATTTAAGAAAGATTAGCTGTGAGATTCCCAAAATTTATACTAGAACTGTCCACATGGATATCTAGAATAGCAAGTAATAACGTTGATTAAAAATCAGTTCTTTATGAGAGTCTTATAGAAGTTAAAGGTTCAATCCTTACTCCAGGCAATAATAACTGGGAATTATATCTTCCTCAGCCTAGAAGCAAAGTGAAGTATTTTTTTTTTTCAAATACTACATTTAATCTCTTGTATCTTCACTTAGTGGAAGAGAAATTCTTCCAAACTGAAGAAATTTAAATTTTTGTCACAATCCAGAGTGCTCCTTTTAGGGAAACTGTATTTTCCCCAGATCAAAAACCGACCTTGTGTTTAACTCTGTCCTCGTTGGGAGCCAAATAAATAAGAACATAAATTAACACTTCTACTGGGTTACGGCTGATGAAATGAGAATAACCTACCCCCATAGACGGGGGGGGGCAGTTCTAATTTCCTCCAGGTTCTCGAGTTCAATATAAAGATTCCCAAGTTCGACTATTAGATTCCCAAGTTTGAAAATATGCACCTCAAGAAAGTCAAAGGTTATATCGGCCAGAATGTTGTGATTATAAGAAGTTAGATTGAGAATAGTAGTTCCAAAAATCTGAGTAATGAAAAGTATTATTCCTTACCACAAAACTTCCATAAAACAATTCACTGACTCTTTATTTTGTCATTTTTTCTTTCTTTGTTTTGGGAGATAAATTCTGCGCATTTTCTTTTTTTTTTTTTTTTTTTGGAAGGGGATGTTTTTGTAGACGATTATGTGTGGTTTACAACTACGCCAATCGAAATAAGGGTTATTGATTAAAAAAAAATAGGTAACAGTCCTAAAATTCGACTGGTCCATATCAGAATATCAGCTCCATATCAGAATATCAGTTAAGGAAGCTTAAAATAGTTTTGTATAGAGATAACTTTGTAGTTATCTATAAACTGGAAAGTTCTTATCGAAGAGAGATAATCTTAACAAAAAATTAGCATGATAGTTCTCTGTTCATGTTTAAATTAATGTAAGATTATAAAAGCATGAGGAATTAGTATGAAGCTTTATTGAGCCTAGACTTTTTGTACAAACACACATAATTATGTACGATTATCTATAGACTTGAGAGTTCTAACAAAAACATACAACAAATTTAGGTTCAGGATAAGATTAATCCAAGTTTAATAAAAAATATGGGAAGGCGATATAGCTTAGCATAGTTAGATAACCTTCCATATATATATATATATATATATATATATATATATATAGACTGTAGAATGTTAGACTATAAAAATAAGTTTACTAATGAGTTTTTATGCAAGGGAGGTAATCTGTTATAATTCCCATACAGTTAATTTATGAGTAATATACAGGGCATACATTTGTATGTGAATTATAAAAACTGATTGAGGTGTGTATAAAGAGTAAGTAAAATATATAAATCTTCTATGCTCCTATAAATTTGTTATTTTTTGTGTGTTAGTATTCATATTAAAAACACTTTTTTTTATTTATTTAAAAAGAAAACACAACTTTGTTTTATATAAGTTGTGGAATTGCATTCATCTGCAAAAGATCTAGCTAATTTGCATATTCTTTTAAACATTCATTTTAATTACTTTCCTATTAGTTTTTTCGGTTTTCTTATGGGATGATCATCTTTAGTTAACTATTATGTGTAATTATATTCATGCAGATATTCTACATGATTTATATTTGCATAATATTTGCGTAAAAAGATTATAGTAAACAGAAATCTCTTTCTATATATATATTCATGCATGCGTATTATTTGTTTTAAAAAATTTGCCTACCAAATCTCTCTGTCAGTGTTTGGTACAAAGACATGAAACTTAATATATAGGGTATTGGAACCCATGCGAAACTTTATATTTGGGTTTTAGCGTGGGAAAAACGCTGCAAAAGTGTGAAAATTTAAAAAAAAAAATGGAATTTGTCAGATGGAGGTTGAACGACAGCATTGCAAATATGAATGCGTAACATAATAGCTATTGGTTCATGTTTTAATTTTTAGCTTTGCAGCAAATATATTTTCATAGCTCAGGCATTAACGTCAGAGGAAAAAGTAAATCATAAGCTAAACGTTTTGGTTTCGATCCCCAGTGGTGACGCACAAGTCATTTTTTTTTTTTAACTTTTTAAATCATTACTATACAGTGAGTCTAATATGATAATAAATACGAGATCTGCATTAATAAAAATATCATGTTTAAGCGTATTTTATGACCGGGCAATGCCGGGCGGCCTGTTAGTGTTCATATAAAATTGAAGTTTGACTATTTTAGGAAATAAGTAAATGCATCTATAAAACATCTAACACTTCATAAGAAAAAACAAAACAAAAGGTCGTGTAAATCATAAACGCATGAATTGGCCAAGAAATTATTATTGCATACGTTTTGTACTAACATTTGAATTTTCCATCTTATAACTTGATTGTATAATAAAATACTTTTTTAAAATTTGTGTATTTATGAATAAATTTCTAAAAGATTTTATGTTAAAATTTCAGTTGGTGAAACATACTACTACTGATAATATATATATATATATATATATATATATATATATATATATATATATATATATATATATATATATATATATATATATATTACAAAATAAAGATTTGTGAAGAAAGAATGTATGAGAGACAGAAAAACAATTAAACACAGGAATAAATAAGAGAAATTAAAATGTGAGATTTGACCGATTGCATTCTGGGCAACATCTTCCAAACCATTGCAGTCAGATCCCTCATTCATCTTTTATTTCGTTTATTGCTTAATTGTTTTTCCCTTTTCCCTTATATATATATATATATATATATATATATATATATATATATATATATATATATATATATATATATATATATATATATATGAGAAAGAATTTTTAAAAAGTCAATTCAAGCGACTATACTTTTATTTTCCAAAACAAAGACTGATTTTTTATGGGCAAATCTTTTATTTGTCCAGACAATCGATGTTTTCAAGTATATCTTAAATCTTCTAACAGAATGAATCATCAGAAGATTCAAAATATTATTGATAAATTGAGAAACGGCTGTAAACAATGAATCTCTTTACTAGAAAATCGAAATATTATCACTGGAATCTGCTTTATTTCTATTGTTTATTCATAAATGCTCTGGAAATAAATATTGAATATTGAGCTTAAATACTGAAGGTTTGACCACAAAAAATAAATATATACATCCATATATTTATACACACGCAAACATATACACGTAGAACTTGAATGCCTACTAGACACTGTCCTCGAGTGTCTAAGGTCACTCTGTCCTGGGGTTTGTCAGAACAATCTGGAATGAGGATACTTTTTCAATAGAAGTAAACCCTGGCCAAATATTCAAAATCACATAGTATTCGCTGCCCAAATAAGATCTCCTCGCTATGGCTAATATATTAGCTTTTACAAGGAATGGTGCACCTTCTCTAAGTTATGTTACCTCAAGTAACAGCACGAAACTGGATACTCCACCAGACTAGATAGATTATTGTCCTGGAATTCAGTAATACCAAGAGACCAAAATAAAAGATATAATACAATATAAGAAAATGGTTAATTGGGGAGAGGAAAAGTATGTTCTCAATTTCTTTATTAAGTGTTTGAGATATAAAGAACTTAAGTGGAACATTCGAATATCTATGTATCTCATATACACTTCAAGTGTTAGCCGCAGGTCGTGGGCCTCTTGATTTCTGAGAACTTCGACTGAAGTAAAATAAAACAAAAAAAAATTTATATATAATTTGGGGAGAAAATATTCTTTTTCAGTTATAGTTCCTTTTAGTTTAGAAGCTTGATACTTGCTAAATCTAACAACAGAACATATATAAATGAATAAAAATTTAGCTACATTTCAAGTTTTATGCTTTTATTCAATCTTACCATTCAGTTCTTTCAGCATATCAAAATTCTGTACATTTTCACACCTGTTTCGTTACACAGAATCATTCATTATTAATACGTCAATATTGATTTTTTTCTTGCATATACTCAACCGGAAAAAATCGGCGGAAATAATTCTGTAGAAGTATTAACGTTGCATATTTATTAAGGTAGACATTTTAGTTTTCAGAGTAAAGCTATTCAGGTCTTAGTTTACGTATTGGTGAAATAATATTTTCAAATGGTTTTAATCTACAAAATTTAAACTAATAATTTTTGTCTAAAGTATGTTGACTGGGTTATTTAAGTCGTAGATACAAAACTAACTCCTTACTTTTTAAAAAATTGTATCTCATATTCAGTGATGACACTATCGTATTATTTACTTTTCATACATGCTTAAATTGCTGTGCATTTTTCTAATAGTTACAAAGTATAACTATATATAAAAATATATTAAAATATAAATATATCCAAATGAAACCATACTGTCTAAAATGAGTTGTTTAGCCACAATTTAATTCGCATTGTAGGAGATGAATGTTTGTTAAAAAAATTTATTTATTTACATTGCCCAAGAGACTTAATCTGGTTAGAAATCAAAAAAAAAAAAAAAACGAAATATATTATTCAGTATTATTTGGATTAATCTGACTACTTCTTTCAACTTTGAGTGTTATTCACATAACGGTTCGGTCAATGTAACCTCTATTTTTTTCATATTTATCTTGTCAAACTTAGGAATCTTTTGTCAACATTCTTTTGAAGATTGAAGGTTCGATTTTCAGTGCAGGTGATACTAAAGATACAATTGCAAATTGCTTAAGATTTCTACCTGGTCATAGCTGATGAAATGAAAGCATGCAAGCTTCGTGGATAATGTAAAGGGTTCTGTTTGAAATGCAGTAATTCGAATAATATAAACAATTAATCCTCATCTCAAAGATTCAGAAACATAAAAACATTTATTCGCATATTTTACTGATGTCTTCATTATTTTCTGAATCTCGAGTCCAAGTTGAGCTTTAAAATAATAAAAAAGCAGTTTAAAATATATTTTTTTAATTTCAACTATTTTTAAACTTTCCAAGATTTTAAGCATTTTTAAGAAAGGTTAAATGCAATTATATTCCCATAAATGATGATAGCTTTCATATTGAAATACAAATGAAAAAAGAAATTTTAAAAAAGCCTTTTTGAATTAAATTTTCAAAGAGTAAGAAACAGTTTTTGTTTTTTGTAATTTGAAGAAAAGTTTAAAAAATCAATCTATTTCTTACAGCAGATTAAAGTAAACGGTTTAACGACAAAAGTAAATAAACGTTAAGATGATGGAGGTATTCCGGTAAATATCCATAATGCATTGACTTTTTAGCTAGGAACAAAATGTAGTATCTGTTTCCAGTATTGAGCATCTATTATCATATTAGAAACTTTCACGATATCTCTGAATACCATCCAAGGAAATATTCTTGAAAATATATTTAAAAATAATATATATATATATATACATATACATACATATATATATATATATATATATATATATATATATATATATATATATATATATATGTATAGTTATATATATATATATATATATATATATATATATATATATATATATATATATGTGTATAGTTATAACACTAAAAATCAAGTAAAGTGCTCAATCAAAAAAATGTAAGAGCAGAATATGTGGATTTTTTTATAGTTTATTTATACATTTATATTTCAAATTTTATCAAAGTTCTTGTTTAAAATAATAATCAGCCTCACATGATCATTTAAAAAAGGAAATTTTATATAATTTCTGCTGATCCTTCGGTTGAAACCTGGGTACCTTTAATGGACTGGCTTAATGACATAAGCTGATTTTTGCTGTTTTGGTCACTATTAAAAAATGTCTCCATTTTAACAATATTCTAGGCTGGAATAAGTATTTTCCAAAAACTCAAATTAATTATGATTGTTTTTGTTGCAAATAAGCTGGTGCAACAATATGTTTTTAATTGCTAGACGGAATAAAATATCGATTTGTCAGAAACAATGCTATAATGGCCTAAAGTCAAGACTTACACTGATTTTTATTTATATAGTAGATGATTTTTATTGTAATAGATGTTTTTCATTTATTTTGAATATATACAGTTATTATCTGTTAGCTTTAATTAGAGAGAGCAATGATGATATTTTATTAATGACACAAACTGATTTTGTTTTTAATTATTCAAACATAATAATCTTTTAATAATCTTAATAATTGTTTTTAATTATTCAAACATAATAATCTTTTAATAATCTTCCAGGCTAGAGTAGGCACTTTTTGAAGAAAACTAAAATTAAGTACTTTTAATTCAATGCAAAGAACTTGGTGCAACAATTATGAATAAAAAATGGTTGGGATGAATTAGATATCGATTTATCAGATGTGCAATACTATGTACGTTTAAAGTCGAGAATCAGACAGACTTTAATATATATATATATATATATATATATGAGATAATTTTTATTTCAATTGATTTTTTTTCCTTTATTTTGAATCGAATACGTACAGTTATTCCCCAACAAAAGTGATTGTCTATTGTTAAGCAACTAAATTATTTTTATTTTTAATCTTGAGTAAATTAAAATATGTTTCAGTTTGATTTTATTTGACCGTGTATATCATTGGAAAATTTTGGTAAGAAACATTCTGCAGGTAATGGATAAACTTTTTCATATTTTTTTTTTTTTGTATATATATATATATATATATATATATATATATATATATATATATATATATATATATATCACTTCATTTATAATTTTTGGTTCCAGGTTGTAGCTTTGATGATTTCCGTTGTGACAATGGCCAGTGCATACCATTGTCATTTCGCTGTGATACTCTCTTTGACTGCAATGATGGAAGTGACGAAAACAACTGCAGTCACAACACACAGCCTCCATCTTCAATACAAGGTATCAACACTGCATAGATCACTGCATGACACCAAATAACTACACTGGATTTTTGCACTAGTGAAAACCGAATTAAATTCAATAATGATTTGTCTAACTTGACAAATTTGCTTTATTCAGCACTAGAAGCGGAAGTGTTTTTTTTTTTTAGATACGTGCTAGTTAACACTCGGCTTCAGAGTAGACGGGCATGAGGTTTGTTACATATTTAAGCGCTACATCCTTCCAAAACATTTACGGTAGTTTT
The DNA here is from genome assembly GCF_053919585.1 of Euprymna scolopes. Taxonomy (NCBI): domain Eukaryota; kingdom Metazoa; phylum Mollusca; class Cephalopoda; order Sepiida; family Sepiolidae; genus Euprymna; species Euprymna scolopes. Next base: position 54,157,313 of record NC_136497.1, read on the forward strand.
AACTATATGAAATATAACGGAAAAAGGTAAATTAAAAATAGAAAAATTTTAAGGAATAGAATTGATTGAGGAAAATAGAAATTTTACACAGCAAGGAAAAAATGGGACGATAGAAATTCGGATAAAAAGAAAAAAATGGCGGGAAAATACCGAAAGGAGAAAAAAGAAAAAGAGAAAGAGAGAAAAAGGAAAAGGGGGAAAAAAGGAAGGCGAAAGAAGAGAAGAAAGAAAAAAGAGGGAGAAAAAAGAGAAAACACCCCCCCCCACACACACATATATATATATATATATATATATATATATATATGTTGTCTCCTTTTCCTCCCTCTTTTTTTTCTTCGCTTATATATATATATATATATATATATATATATATGTGTGTGTGTGTGTGTGTGTGTGTGTGTGTGTGTGTGTGTGTGTGTGTGTGTGTGCATTTTAAGATCATCTGAATTCTGAATATGATGCGGAGATTATCATAAACGTTTCAAGATCATCTATTTGTTGCATTTTAGCTTTCAAGGCCGCCACAACTATGCTTTACATGCAATGCTAACTTGTATTTGTGTGTGTTCACTGTAGGGTTGATTCAGTGATCGCAGCAGCACCAAGTGTAAACTTGCATTCGTGATCGTTCACTGCACAGGCTGTGATCGTCCACACTTTGTTTTCATCGGAATTCAGTATATGATTTCAACGTTGGCCGAAATATCAATCATGTTGCCTTTGTTATTGTTATAACAAAATGATTTTCCCTCTAAATAAAATCACAACTGTGGTTTCAAATACATAACAATATTTTGAGAGGTTTAAAATGACACTTAGTTCCCTAAGGATTCTGAGCCTGACCAAGTCAAAACATCTCCGAACGAGTAGGGTTCACAGTCTTATCCACTTTTTCTCAATATATATATATATATATATATATATATATATATATATATATATATATATATATATATATATATATATATATACGACTACTACATTTAATCACATAAATTAATATAGGAAAGTAGTATTTTATGCGTAAAATTTAAGTATTTACTTTAACAGTGCTCAATACATAGGTAGATCTAGGTAGTAAGTTATAAAAATGAAAAAAGAAAAAGGGGATAGTGAGAATATATATATATATATATATATATATATATATATATATATATATATATATATGAAGGTACGGGGCCTACAGTGACCACAACACCTGTCACTATACTAATCCTGCACCATAAACACTGCAGAGTTACACAATGCAAAGATAATGGTTTTAATTGCGCTTGAATCTAAAAAAAAAAGCTAAAAAGAAATGCAAAGCACAAAGATGGAGGGTAACTTATGAACACGATTCATTCATTTTTAGAGAATATAATCTTTAAATCTTGATGATTGAACATCGTATATCTTTCCCTCTATAAGATAACTATAAGAATACCCGTCCCAGGACAAGTAAAATTAATTCCCCAAATAGAACAGTTTTGCGTCACTTTCATACCACCTTATAAAAATTAAAATCAAAAGGATTATGCTACTAAATCTTACGCCTAGAATCCTTATTCCGATTTCGATCAAAATCAATCACATGACTTTTATTAGAGAAAATGTCTAAAATTCCTGGCTTAAGCTTAAGGAATCTTAAGAAGTAGTTAAATTTAGGGGAACTTGCTTAATTATTTTCTAACAATAATGGATTAAACTTTATGCAAATTGGAAATATTTGAATTTTCAAATGGGAATTATGAGCATATTATACCCTAAAAAACCTTTTTAAATACACTAAAGAAACTAAAATGTTGGAATTAATTAATTAACAAATATACACATATAATATTATAAGGTAATAAAATATTATAAGGTAATATAATATATTGTTTATACATATTTTCTATATATATGGTGGGGGTATTTATTTGCTCCCCCACTGAGCAAATTAGGCACAAGGCCGATTTTTAATGCGAGGAGTGAAGGGTAAATGGGGACCAACTCTCCGGGGAGTAGGGGAGCTGGATAGTGACAATTGGTATGAAGGGTTGCCCCTACATTGACCAAGGTCTTATATGTGGGGTCGCCCCCACATATGGTCTTTGCTTGCAGTATCTGTTCCGGCAGATACTACACTTTGATCCCAGCCCGAAGGCTAAGAAGTATTTATTTGCTTTCCCACTGAGCAAATTAGGCACAAGGCCGATTTTTAATGTGAGGAGTGAAGGGGAAATGGGGACCAGCTCCCCGGGGAGTAGGGGAGCTGGATAGTGACAATTGGTATGAAGGGTTACCCCTACATTGACCAAGGTCTTATATGTGGGGTCGCCCCCACATATTGTCTTTGCTTGCAGTATCTGCCGGAACAGATGGTATTTATTTGCTCCCCCACCGAGCAAATTAGGCACAAGGCCGATTTTTAATGTGAGGAATGAAGGGAGGGGGAAGGGGAAAAGAGGACCAGCTCCCGAGAGGTGGGAAATGGGAGCTGGTTAAAGGTCAGGCATGTGGGGTTGCCCCCACATCTGGTCTTTGCTAGTTATAGCTAGTCATAGCTAGTCATAGCTTGCAGTATCTGCCGGAACAGATGGTATTTATTTGCTCCCCCACCGAGCAAATTAGGCACAAGGCCGATTTTTAATGTGAGGAGTGAGGGGAGGGGGAAGGGAAAATGGGGACCAGCTCCGGAGAGGTGGGAAATGGGAGCTGGTTAAAGGTCAGGCATGTGGGGTTGCCCCCACATCTGGTCTTTGCTAGTCATAGCTTGCAGTATCTGCCGGAACAGATGGTATTTATTTGCTCCCCCACTGAGCAAATTAGGCACAAGGCCGATTTTTAATGTGAGGAGTGAACGGAGGGGTAAGGGGAGAAGGGGACCAGCTCCCGAGAGGTGGGAAATGGGAGCTGGTTAAAGGTCAGGCATGTGGGGTTGCCCTCACATCTGGTCTTTGCTAGTCATAGCTAGTCATAGCTAGTCATAGCTTGCAGTATCTGCCGGAACAGATGGTATTTATTTGCTCCCCCACTGAGCAAATTAGGCACAAGGCCGATTTTTAATGTGAGGAGTGAAGGGAGGGGGAAGGGAAAAAAGGGGACCAGCTCCCGAGAGTTGGGAAATGGGAGCTGGTTAAAGGTCAGGCATGTGGGGTTGCCCCCACATCTGGTCTTTGCTAGTCATAGCTTGCAGCATCTGCCGGAACAGATGGTATTTATTTGCTCCCCCACCGAGCAAATTAGGCACAAGGCCGATTTTTAAAGTGAGGAGTGAAGGGGAAATGGGGACCAACTCCCCGGGGAGTAGGGGAGCTGGATAGTGACAATTGGTATGAAGGGTTGCCCCTACATTGACCAAGGTCTTATATGTGGAGTTGCCCCCACATATGGTCTTTGCTTGCAGTATCTGCCGGAACAGATGGTATTTATTTGCTCCCCCACCGAGCAAATTAGGCACAAGGCCGATTTTTAATGTGAGGAGTGAAGGGAGGGGAAAGGGAAAATGGGGACCAGCTCCCGAGAGGTGGGAAATGGGAGCTGGTTAAAGGTCAGGCATGTGGGGTTGCCCCCACATCTGGTCTTTGCTAGTCATAGCTAGTCATAGCTAGTCATAGCTTGCAGTATCTGCCGGAACAGATACTACACTTTGATCCCGGCCCGAAGGCTAAGAACAACCATATGTATTATGAATACACCACCTTACATTCATTAACCCTTATACTCGAATAGCCTTCGAGCCTTGATAAGTAGTGCCTCCCATGTAAAAGTGCTCATCATCATGTGCCTGTCGATATCTGCATATGCAAGGTGTTAAAAAATGAAATGTACACGCATTGAATTGTTGTAAAGTCGAGGTTATAAAAATAATTGTATTTTCCATATGTACTTACGGATCAAATAGATTTGAGGTACACCAGGTACAAACAACGACCAAAAGCACAAATTTTGTCTTAACACCGTTCTTTTGTAAATTTTTAGAAAGTATAATCATATACTGAAATGTCAGATGGATTGAAAAAAATCTTTTTCGCCTGAAAAATTATCTAATCGTCATCATCATCATACCATGAGTTCGAGTTACCTAAAGGTGATGCATTTTCATAATATATATCCAATAAAAATGTTCATAAAATATATAAGGTATGAATTGTGACACCACGTGACCCCACCGACAAGTCGCCGACCTCAAGCGTAGTGTGCCATAGCTTTGTTCTCCATCTTTCATCGTTCTTGTTCTGGCCATATCATCATTGTCTTTTTGACACTGGCGACCATCGATGGGGACGCACGTGTCCACAAGTAGAAAAATAAAACAAAACACAAGAAAATTACAGACACTGATGCTTTACATATATATCGATTGGCCTCTGGTTTCGACATGCTAAGGTACACATCTACGTCCTGTCAAGGTTGGGTTTGTTTGTTGGCGTCAGTTCATTTCCCCCATTTCTCAAAGTTTTCCCCACCTGACCCAAGCCACGGTCTGTCTCTAACTGTAGTCAAAGTTCAACTGCTGTTAAAGTCTTACTGCTCAATTGTCCAACTCAATTCTCAATTCTCATTGTCTTAAAAAGTCTGACTCACACTGACGTCGGTCGATCATAAGCTGATCTTTGTTTTCCATAAATCTTCTCTATTGTTGTTAAAAACTCATTGGCTGTAGCACCCCATGGCACACTCTAGCATCATAAAACTAAATATATCTCTATCTATTGTTCAGTCCTTTTACTGTCATTCGCCACACCCGAAATTAAACTACGTTTACCTCTCGTTGTCTATGTTAAAAATAAATTTCTGTCCACTGTCTACTGATAAATCTATTTCCTACTTTATTTGTTTTCCTATTTCCTTCGTTAACAGCCGCAGGTTGGCCATTGTATCGCATGAATTACTGGATTTGGAAATCAACAAGTAAACTAGCCGTTAAGAAACAACACACACAAAGACTATAATATAAAAATCTAATATTTATTTCAAGAATGTTAAATTTATCAAGATACAAAGACTTTTGTTTAATACGAGATATTCGTTTTGAAAAGGTTTGTACTTTATATTATTTAACAATATTTAGCAAAAAAACAAAACAAAAAAAAAAACAACAAAAAAAAAAACGGTTAATCACATGCTATAAAAAGTGAAAAAAAAAGTTTCATTTACCTTTGTCTATGTGTGTGTGGATTCAGGGTAACAATATACTCTTTAAATGTAACAGAAACTTCATTCAATCTAAAGATCAAAATGGTTGTTCGCAAGTATATTTTGACGCAATTATCCATAGAGAAATCGTATCCTCAATAAATGGAATAGAATATTCGTTAGTTCTGGAATTCCAAATGGCTACCGTCCAATGTTTTTCCCATAAATTACAAAATACATAGAATTTGTAACACTGAAAATGATATATTTACTTCTGTTATGATCCAAGATTATTGGAAATTTGATGCTAGTTTTAAAATGGTGTTTGATTTAATGCTAATTTTAAAATTGTATTTAGTTTAATGCTAGTTTTTAAATTGTATTTAAGCCTGTTTAAAAGAGCCTTATAATTTTTAACAAAACATTTCTATCTACACTCTGACTAGATATTTCATGTGTTTCCAATTTTTCAATTACATCGTAGCGATGTAGCGATTTCCATTAAATTACTCTGACATATATATATATATATATATATATATATATATATATATATATATATATATATATATATATATATATATATATATATATATATATATATATAATTTATTGTTCGACAGGATACACAAAAAGAAATATCAAGAATTTCCTAATCTACAGAGTTTCAAGAATGCATTCTTTTCATCAGAGGAAAGATTTTAGATTTTAGCAAAATAATTATTATAGTGAAACTAGGAATTTTCTGGTATTAACATAAATTGAAACTGCCTTATATGAAACCTAATCATATATGCATAAAAGTTACTGTGAAGAGTTTATGAAATGCAGAAAAGAAATTCAAAATTCAAAATGAAAAATTCAAATAAAAGGATATTCAGTGATTGGGTTGTTCCATAAAGACAAATTGGTCAGAAAATTCAAAGAAGTAGTCTGAGTTGTAATCGGCAATATTGACATAGCGATCCAAATTAAAAATCCAAAATGAGTGTAATTCTATTATTCTGTAGACAAAAAAACAGTTTGCAAGCGATTGAGGAAGAAAATTTTTCAAAGCGTTAAAATTTTTTCAATTAAAGATGCAGTAACTAGCTTAAGAAACTTTCATAACCAGCGAAAAGTTTGAAATATATATATATCATGATGATTGCAACGTCTTGTCAGACGTGTGCCACTTCCTCAGACACTTTTTTTATTTCTAGTCCTACTGGTGAATTCACACGCTCAAGCAGGCTTGATATTGAAGGTCAATGAGATCAATTATTACATGCTTCCAGCATTTCAAGCCTCCACATGTCACAGGACCATTTTTTATAGACAACTGCCTGAGGAAGTATTTATACACAGATGATGTGAGTCTTAGCTTTGTACGACAGATAAGTCTCTCTCTCTCGGTTCAAAATGTTGAGATCCAGCAACAAGCAAGAGCAAGATAGCCAGCAACAAGTTAAACTGCTGACCAGCTTAATGCGGGTATTGGTCTCCCACTTTATGGTTTTTTACATTAGAGATTTGCTTCTCCTAGAAAGGTTGCCTTCACCATGGCTTACGGGAGCCCTCTCCACCCCAACACACACATACATACACACAAACACACACGGTGCTAGTTGGCTGTTGACCCCAAAAAAGGGTTCATTTGCCCTTTGGAAGGTCTTGTTTTTAATCCTTCAGACTAGCCATCCTCCTCACCAAACAAGTCTGGTGGGGGAACTAGGTTATTCGCCGGTGACCCAACCATGAGGCAGGTAGTACTGGGTTACACGGTCATAGCCGAAATTGAACTCACTACACGAGTAATTCAAATCCTGTTGATAGCTGAATACTTGATGCTTCACTAGGACAATCAAGGGTATTTTTTATCGTGACGCCATCACTAGATGAGGTGCCTACCACGGCTTAAGAGAGTCCCATCTACTCTCGAGAGAAGGATAGACTGCACCAATTTCTCAACCTGGTATTTTACCTCACGGTACATACAGCACATCGCCTTCCCAAATGGTCACCCATCTAGTACTGGCTAGGCTTTACGTTGCTTAACCGGTGATCTGACGAGAACCAAAGAAGTTTAGAATACAAAGAAGTTTAAACCACGAAATAACATTTCTGACAGAATTGAATGCTTAGTATCTGGAATCATGGAAGGCTTGGCAACAAAATATGAAGATAAAAATGCATTCCTAAAGCAGAACCATTATCTGCGAGTGGCCTTTAAGCCTTGATAAGCGACAACGTTTTATTAAAGAAAACGAAACAAGAGCCAATATATTTCGATCGATTCATATGGCCATATTCATATGTCTATAAGGTAAAGACAATATAAAATTAAATGATGAAGTTAATCCATTACTAAAATACTTAGTTTTATTGATAACAAAAATATAGAATTCTTAGTGAATTAGAATTCAGTTTTTTTTTTTCTGAACGTTCCAAGTGAAGAGAATTATAATTGAGTCTGTGTATCAAGAAGTCGTGTAGACATGTTTGTTCTGCTGTTGCTCCGTGAATTTGTGCATTCTTGTTCGTGAGTTCAGCAAGCAGTGTATGTGCATATCTTGTCGCTGCGCGTTCAGTAGTTTGTGATAGTTTCTTGTTGCATGTGTTGTGTGCCTTCAGCCAGTGACCGAGGCTGATTTTTAATTAAGTGTCCCTATGCATCAGATCTAAAAAAAACAAAAACAAAACAAAACAAAACAACAAAAATAGAGTGGAAAGAGAAACAGAAAAGAAGCTGGTGTGTTTGGTTTTTATATTAAGCACATAATATTTTAACGACTCTTTTTCAAAATTTTCGGAAGTGTGGTTTTTTGTGCTTCTGATCAAAAGTTGATGTTTTAAATAACACATCCTGGCTACTGCTGCTGCTGCTACTACTGCTGCTGCTACTGCTGCTGCTGCTGTTTCTAGAAGTATTAATGTTCTGGTTCTAATATATGATAACGTAATTCTTTTCTTTCTTTGCAATGTGGAAAACACTTACAGTATTTAAATCTGGGCTACGCATACAATTTATCAAAATACAAAGAATTTTTTTTTTTAATACGAGATATTCATTTGGAAAGGTTTGTACTTAATATTATTTAACAATATTTAAAAAAAAAAAAAGACGGTTAATCATAATAAAAAGTGGCATGATGTGTCACTTACCTTTGTCTATGTGTGTATGGAGTCAGGATAGCAATGTACCCTTAAAATGTACCAGAAAGTTCATTCAATCTGAAAGTCAAAATGCTTGTTCCCAAGTGTATTTTGACGTCACTCAATGGAATAGACTATTGTTTTAGTTCTGGAATTCAAAATGGCTATCGTCCAATGACAACGTGAATTATATATATACTAGCATTTCAGCCCGGCGTTGCCCGGCTGTTTGGGGGTGTATGTTGAGCAAAAAAAAGTGGTAGTAGGAAGGTAGGCTGGAACCTGTACCGCAAAGTAGTAAAAGAACGGGGAAAAACGTGACGTCTTTGCCGTTACGACCACCGCCAAACCGAAAGTGACGTAGGTTTAAATTAAGGCTAAACATTCGAAAAGAGGGATGACTTTCGAAAATATCGGTGAAAAAAGCGACCATTTCCTGTAGAAAAGTGCCCAGTTGAGGGTGAAGAAATTAATGTTTTTAGCCAATTTTTCGGTATTTGTCGTCTGAAGGGTCGAACTTCAAAACGATACTGATCTTGTGAAAATCTGTCGCCTCTGTCGAAAGTTTTAGGCACACATGCAAACATACATACATACGTTTATATATTGGTAGCTCAAATTTTCGACCCACACCGATTAAAAATCTTGCCCTATCTCTGTAAAATTTCAAATGTTTAGACCAGAAATTGTCTGAGTAATTTGGTAGAGACAGCAGAGGGCAATTTTTTAAAAACTTTGACCCCTATTATGACCCATTAACATTTGTTTTTGGTTCAAATCAAGTTATAACGTTAGATCCATGTCCAAGTTACCTTTATCTAAAATTTTAAGTGTTTAGACCCAAAATTGTCGGAGGAGTTTGGTAGAGTTCTCAAAGGTCAAATCGTTGAACTTTGACCCCTTAACAGCCAAATTTCTGGCCGAAAACCGATCACATAGATTTTCCCAAATCTCAGTACCCTGTATATCAAATTTCGAGTCTGTAGACCGAAAATTAACAGAGTTATTGTGTAGGGAAATGTACACAGACAGACAGACAGACACGTTCACTTTTATAGATATACTAGCATGGGTGCCCGGCGTTTCCCGGCGTTGCCCGGGTGTTTGGAGGTGTATGCTGACCAAAAAAAAAAAAACTGTCAATTTTTTTAACTTTGACTCTATTATGACCCCTTAAAATTTATTGTTTGGGGCTCAAATCAAGTTATTAAGTCAAATCCATGTCCAAGGAACCATTATCTAAAATTTCAAGTGTTTAGACCCAAAATTATCGGAGGAGTTTGGAAGAGTTTTCAAAGGTCAAATCGTTGAACTTTGACCCCTTTACAGCCAAGATTCTGACCGAAAACCGATCACATCGATTTTTCCAAATCTTAGTACGCTGTATATCAAATTTCGAGTCTGTAGAATAAAAATTGACAGAGTTATTGCGTAGGAAAATGTACACACACACACACACACACGCGCGCGCACTCACTTTTATAGATATACTAGCATGTAGCCCGGCGTTGCCCGGGTGTTTAGAGGTGTATGCTGAACAAAAAAACAAAAAAAAAAACGGTAATTTTTTAAAATTTTACCCTTATTATGACCCCTTAATATTCATTGTTTTGGGCTCAAATCAAGTTATTAAGCTAGATCCATGTCCAAGGAACCAATATCTAAAATGTCAAGTGTTTAGACCCAAAATTGTCGGAGGAGTTTAGTAGAGTTCTCAAAGAACATCGTTGAACTTTAACCCCTTAACAGCCAAGTTTCTGGCCGAAACTAAATCACATCGATTTTTCCAAATCTTAGTACCATGTATATCAAATTTCGAGTCTGTAGACTAAAAATTGACAGAGTTATTGCGTAGAGAATTGTACACAGACACACACAGACACACACACAGACACGTTCACTTTTATAGCTATATATATATATATATATATATATATATATATATATATATATATATATATAGATAGATAGATAGATAGATAGATAGATATGTGTATCAAGAATTTGCTTATTCACCCGGGGCTGTCTGGTGAAATGGACAAAAAAAAAAAATGAAGTGTTAAAGAGTGTGTATAACGCTTTTCTTTTAAAACTTCTATCTTCTCCCTCTACCTCTATGTCCCTCTATTTCACTTTATTCTCTCCTCCTTCCATTCCCTCTCCCTCCTTTTTTCTATCATATTTAAGTATATTTTATGGGCGCCCCTGCTAGTATTATTTACTTTTTCTTATTTAATCTTAAAAAAGGAATATTTTAGCATTTTCTCAAATTAGAAACAGAATAGATGAAAGAGGAAAAATTTCCAAAAGTTAATTTCGCATATTTGTTCTAAATTATCATTCAAAGTGATGCCATTTTTTTTATCTAATTAATCTTTTATATTCAAACTAACTTTTTTCACTTTGACTAGAGGAATATTATTTCTGAAATATGCGAGGTAAAATCAATTCTAATGAATATAGTAATTCTTTTATACAACAACGACTCACTTGTCCATTGCATTTTTCTACAGTTTAATGAGAAAAGCAAGGTGTATGAACGGCCTCATAAAAATGTTCAGGTGATTAACTTACTAACAAATTGACAAACAGCATGGTCATATATAAATTGTCTGCTCATATCTAATCAGAAAACCAGCATGACCTGTAGACTTGGATGGACAATAATTACTTCCATATTCTGAGAAGAAACTTTGCTCTGCAAAAAAACTCATTCAATTGATGGCAGTCTTTCATATAGAAAAAATTTGTAATCGGTTGACATCCAGAAAAAAGAGCTGGTATCGGGTCAAAATTAAAAAATTGGTAAAGGGAGTATCAAATTTTTATCTATTTTCAACAGTTTCCTGACTGCGCATGCGCGGTCGTAAAACATGACAGTTTCCTTATGTTAAGTATAAGTTGGTTTGAAAACACTTTTTAAAGATCATGTCAAGTGGTCTAATGGTTATAATGCTTGACTCACTGTCTTTAGGTTTTGGTTTCGATCTCAGCTCAAGTAGTTTTTTACTTACAAGAAGAAAAAACATAATACTCACATGCACATGTCTCAGTTTCTTTCCAGTTTTTTTTTTTACTTCATTTTTTAAAAGAAATTCAACCTTATGTTTAATACCTATGGTATTTCTGTTTATAATAAATAAGAATTCTGCGTTAATTGAAATATAATATTTATGAATATTTTACGACCAGGCAGCGTCAAGTGGCCTGCTAGTAATCAATAATGCTTCCATTTATTCCAACCAGATGGTAAGTCTAGACGTTGATATTTGTCTCCTCTTGTAGGGAGAAATCCTTGTGAGGTTAATTTTTTAACAATCATTATTAAAGCACTAATAATGTGCTTTAAATTGTTTGTTTATAGAAAAGCATTGTTTTCTCTTTCTTTAACAATCCCTTTCTACAAATTATTGTAAGAGATAACCTTATAATTCGCTCATTTAACGTTCTCTTTAAAGGTTGATGGAGCACTTCAAGTAGTCTCGCTGTGTAAACTATGTATTCTGAAAATGAAACACATTTTTATAAAATGGGGGCTAATTGATAAACTACTCATGGTCTATTAAATGGCAATTCGAATTTTAATACAAAGAAAAAAAGCAAATGATCCTTTTTCTGATTGAAGAAAATGTAGTGGAATGACAACATTCCTGGTTATTAGAATGAGTTAAAAAGTTATGGTTTGGTTTGTTTTACGGCATATCAACCCTTTTCGAGTTATATAATACGCATTCTGGTTATTTTGGCAAAATTTTCTATGCTGTTATATTTCAAGATGTTTATATTTTCAAATATTTATTTATGAAGTTTACTTTGGGTGTTTTGTTTTACGGCATATCAACCTTTTTCATGGTTATTTAATGCCGAGTCTACTCATTTTGGTAAAAAAACACTTTAATGTCGTTTTCATTACCAGTCTGATGCATTGTTCTCTGTTTGGTTTGTTTTACGGCATATCAACCATGTATGTGTTATTTCATTTTGAATCAAGGTGGAAGTGATACCATTAAAACGAGCGATCTTTTGTGCTCTAGAATTTATCTTTCTACATAGTCACCACCATTCTCGATCCACTTTTGCCAGATTGTCCGAATTATTCAACCAAAATAATTGTGTTACGAATTATCTTGCTTTTTTTTTTTCATTGGATTATTGTTGAAACGAATATGGAAACATCATACGAGGAGCGTTCCAAAACTAATGGCTGCTATTTTTTCTTTTGCCCGGGTGGATCAGAGGGAATTACAAATTGCATTGTTATGATGCCTGAAATTATGCATTCATAACCTAAAAGTTTGATCTCTCTGTTGCAGATATTGACGGTGTAAGATTCTAAGAAAGTAAGCCCAGTCATTGACGTGCGTTAGAAGTAGAAATGCGTCATTGAATTTCTTCATGCAGAAAAAATTGAACTGATCAACATTTACCAGCGTCTGTTGAACGCCTACGACGTCGATGCGATTGGTGTCAGCATAGTTAAGAGATAGATTCATGAATTTCAGAATGGCGACCGATATGTGAGTGACAAAGCATGATCCAGACTTTTAGGACCAAGGCATCAAAAGAAGCTGGGTTTACTTTCTTAGAGTCTTACACTGTCAATATCTGCAACAACTTGAAGATTGGAGGTCAACCATTAATATATTTAGGCATGTGATTACAAGTATAAAATGCTTGGCTCAGAAGTCCATCTCTTTTCCCCCTTTCCGTGAACGGTAAGATGTCAGCAAGCGTTTTTATCCTTCTTTTTTACATTTAAATTCTGGCTGCCAATTTGAAAAATGTCTACAGTCGTTGCTACGTTCGTATTAGTTTTGTTTTATGCGTTTTTTAGACAACAAGCGGTCAATCTCCTTTCTGGTCAGACCAGTTCTGCTGACATGTTTCTGAAACCAGATCTCTACAAATGTCCAATCTGGCTTAAATTTTGTATGGACTTTGTTATGATAAGATGTAACGAACTAAGTATTATGGTATCCATTCGATGCACAGTTAGGGATTAATAGAGATAAGTATTTAATGGAATAATGAGCACAAATTTAACCATATTCAACCATCGACTTGGCATGAAGAACTCAGTCTAAATCAACGGGTTATAACTTTTACCCATTCTTAACGGTTAAAAATGTGGTTTCATCATATTCAAGTATTAGGAAGTTTTGCGTGCGTGCTTTCCAGCTTCATTTACCAATGTGTGTATAAACCGTTTTACACATGTGTTCAATCCAGGTTCAGGATCGTTTGTTGATACAAAGCCACGCAGACACCAATGTTGATTTATAAAAAAAAGAAGTTACAGAAAACGTCAGAGACGGGTTACTTGCATACACATGGGAGAGAGAATAAGACAGACATACAGAGCTCATCTCACTACTCTACATGGTTCCCCCTTCTTATATGTAATGGACCGTTGGAAACCGCTTTCCGACTTGAAATAGCTAGAGAATCTGTGTCATTCATGGACTTCTATTATGGGGTCACCTGTGACTCTTAAGTGTCACTGAAACTTTTACATTCAAACACAGCCATCATTATGTAACAAACATTTTATGATTTAACATGTGTATTTGCTTATTAACCCCCTTCGGAAATCACGTGGTTTTGCGACTTCCTTTTGGAATGGCGTGTGACCCTTAAAAGTGCGACTCAAACTTTTCCATTCAAACATAGCCCTTGTTATGTACCATCTGTTTTGATGCATTGCTTTTAAGCGCAAATAAATCCTTTTATATTTTATAAGTGTAGTCAAGAAACCGATAATTGTTATACCTCTTTTTTTCTGTCACTTGTGCTTTGATTATACGTGCGCACATGCAAGTAGCTTAAAAGAAATTGCCTGATCCTTTTTTTACACACAACAAGCAGTTCAAATATAAACCGGAAGTATGCATCACCTTGATTTCACACGTTGCACGTGATTTCTTCAAATAATAAGGTAAGTACGAAATATTAATAACATCAACAATTACACATTTCACTTTTTGCTGTTGTTTAGAATTAGGCAAACATAACTCTTGACGACATAAAAGACATTTAGGAAACTATAACATTCGTATTACTTTGGATTTTTTCTTTTCATTTCGTACGTTGGCTTTGATGCTTCATTGGCTTTACTGTTTCATTGTTTCATCTTTGAATGATTCCATGCCTTTCTCGTCCTGCCTTTTTCTAGCTTACCCACAGTTGGAATATATGTTCATCTGTTTATCAAATCAGAGCTTTGTTCAACATAGCCATAACACTAGGCAGTTGCATTGCGCAGCTGATTCTAGTCAGTGCACTTTTAACCTCGATAACAGGAAGTCACCTTGTTGTCAAGGAGCACATCACACATCTTCCGAATGTCAGTCTTCAGAAAGAGTGCGCTAGTAAGAGCCCAGAATTTATTTGCAAGTAACAAAAATAAATTAATAAAATCTATAATACTAGCCTAGGTGTTTGGACGTGTGTGTTGAGCAAAAAAAAAAAAAAAGTTGTAGTCGGCAGGCAGGCTCGAACCCGTATCACGAAGAAGGAAAAGAATGTGAAAAAAAGAGTGACGTCTTTGCTGTTGCCACCATCGCCAAACCGGAAGTGACGCTAGTAAGGCTAGACAATCGAAAAGAGGGGATGACTTACGAAAATCTCGGCGAAAAAAAAGCGACCTCTCCCTGTAGAAAAGTGCCCAGTTGAGGGTACGGATTCAAGCCTGCTTACTACTCCTATTTTTTTAAATTTTTTTGCGCTTTCAATTTTTCTTTTTTTTTTTTTTTTTCGCTCAACCAACACCCTTACACCCACCTCCACTTTCTTTTTTGCCTTCGCGTCACGGGGTTGAGCATGCCTTCCTACTACAACTTTTTTTTTTTTTTGCTCAACACACACCTCCAAATACTCGGGCAACACTGAGCACCCAGGCTCTTTATAGATAAATCTCACCTGTCTGTCTGTCTGTCTGTCTGTCCGTATGTATGTACGTATGTATGTATGTATGTATGTATGTCTACCCTTCTCTCACTGCCCCCCCCTCCGACCTGAACCCACTGGACTACATCGTTTGGTCATATGTTGAGAAAATCACCAACATGACCTCCCACAACATTAAAGCCAGCTTGATCCCTGTCATCCGCTAAGTATTCGCGAGCTCTTGCTGGTGTTTGTGGAAAAGGTGTGCTTCCAGTTTCGAACCCATTTTGAGGCAATCATTGAGGCTGAAGGCGGCTACATTGAATAAATGTCAGCTGTACTACATAATCAAGTTACCGAATTGATTTTCTCAATAAAAGTTTTAAAATAAAGCTGTAGTGTTGTTTTATTTAGGGCGACAATTTTATCATTCTACCCTGTACTAAAGGCCAATGTTTATGATAACTACATATGCTTACATTTTCTATAAAATATTAAATTGTTTTGAACACAGATATCTCACAGTAAGTAAAGTCGGCGACCATAGTCGAGGCCAACTCAAATACTCTCTTTTCATTGCTTGCTACACCAAGATATAAGGGAGGGCGCCACTCTTTTCCCAGGATTACTCCTCTTAGCCTTGATGTTCACTTTATAATGCTGAGTGTTTAGCATTTTTCAAGTCTTTGGTATGACTCTGCTAAATATTGAACCCCAGTCTCCTGACCGATTAGTAAATGCCCTAACTAGAGTAGGTAAATTAAAATAAATTTTTGAACTAATTTCTCAACTACATTTCTTTTAAAATCATTTAAATTGCCAAGCGTTATGTTTGCTTAAGATTATTATTTTTATTGATACTCGTTGTTAATTGGCATTATTTTACCATCGTCTATTGATATCACCAGTAATGGTAATTTGTTAAAAAAGTATATGTAAAATACGGTAAAATTGATTTTGGTAAACCGTGTGGAACCTATTTTTTGGGGACTGTTGAAGAGGGAGAGACTAGTGGTTGATGGCAAAAATACTGCATGGGCTAATAATGGTTTTATAGAGATATTGCATACTGGCAAGTACAAGAAGTTTTCTAACCCGGTAGAGGGAACCAAACTTCTTTGCAGCAAACTTGGCAGTATCTTCTATATGTTTATTCCGATTCTTATTGCTTTCAAATGTTAAACTGAGGAGTTTGTATGTTGAACCCTCAGGAAGGATGCTATCAGCTGTGGCAATCGGTAGTTAATGACACCTGTTATTTCACTTCATTTGTTATTGGCAAAAACGATTAAACCTTATTTTAAATACTCTACTGTAGAGGGATGCACCCCCATTGATCTAGACATGGGTCATTGGCAAACGCATTCATTTCTTTCAAAATGTTCGAGAAAAAAAAAAACAAGACAGGAGCAGAAATTACCTCACTCTTTTCTGACTCTGACGTCATTCTCCACCCACAACTAACCATTGACTTTCGCCACTAGAATTTGAGTAGTAATAAGCCTATCAAAAATTGTAGTATTCTCTGCACTCTTCAAGTGAAGGTCTGGTTGGTGTTCTTTCTTCGCAGTCTGTGCATTCTCCTTGGCCCATCACAGCTATTTTGCATGGTGTCAATCGAGACACACAGTATTATTTACTCACTAGGAGTACTCACATAAGCCATCATCTTTGAAAATAATTTGTGGTGTTCCCTGGAGTCTTAGTGACAGCATTATTATTATTATTATTATTATTATTATTATTATTATTATTATTATTATTATTATTATTATTTTTTATGAATATTTGGTTATCTTTCTTTTTAACTACATTCTTAATCCAACTCAAAAAAATAAAAAGAACATTTACATTATAATTACAAATCCAATAAACGGATCGAATTTCATTTGATAGTTCCCAAAAATGCTACTTTAATTTTTTCTTTTACCATTATTTCTGAATTCATCTAATTCCATTATGAAATTCATCTAATTCTATCATGAAATTCATCCAACTCAGTCATGAAATTCATCTAATTCCATCATGAAATTCATCTAATTCTATCACGAAATTCATCTAATTCCATCAAGAAATTCATCTAATTCCATCATCAAATTAAGAACAGCATTGCTGTTCTTAATTTGATGTATCAAGTTGTTGAAGAAGTATATATTACTCTATTAGCAAAAGAAAAACATAACTCAGTTTGTTAATAGGTCTATTTTTTTAATATGCCTTTACAAGAATCTTTCAAATTATCGAGAAATGTTGGACTAATATCAATTATTGTTGGAAAATGAAGTGTTTATTTTTACCAAAAACGATAGCTAATGTTTTAATAGTAAAAATTAAGGAAAATAAACAAAATTATAATCAAAAATAATCATCGTATAGTAATTTCAATGAAAAAAAAAAAGATAATTGTGCAATTCAGGGACCATACTGGAATAATGTTATTATTTAGAAAGCTATTCTTAACATGGGGAGGGGGATTTTTTTTAGCTATTCTTTACTTTCAGCTGATAATTTAATAAACAAAAGATACAGTTTGCCAATTGTCAGCTGCTGTGATTTCATTGGTTAAGTGTGTCAGTACCTTGCGGTTTATGCAATCTGCCTGAAATATATCGACAATAATGCAGTCCCTATTTTACCTGATTAACAATGTTCCAATCTATCCGTAAATGTGATTCATATTTGACCATGTTTTGTTGTAACTTTATTTATTTCTAGCATTATTAGACGTTTATTAACATCAAATGTGTTTCTTGCTTGTTTTGATGATATTTTATCTATAATATTACGCAGGATGTGAAAGTGATGAGTCCCATTGCAAGAGTGGCGAGTGCATAAAATCAGCGTTCGTCTGTGACGGGCTGTTTGATTGCTCAGATTCAAGTGATGAAGAAGATTGTTCTATGACTAACCCAACACTGGCGACAACTACGACAGGTAATTTATTCATACAACCAATTTAATCTACAGGCAATAGTCAAGATTGTTTGTTTACTTACCTTTACTGAAAGGAAAGGTTAGACACAAGTTCAGCTTTTAATGTAGGGAAAATTCAGCTCCCACGAAAAGGGCACTCTAGATTGGGATAAAAATAAAAATTGCCTACGTCTAAAAACATTTCTCCTTCACTGATAAAAGACAGAAAAACTGAAGCGTAGTATCAGAGCAAGCACTACACTTTACTCCTAGCCAAAAGACCAAGCATGAAAATCTATAAAGATTTATAAGTTTAATTTGTTTACACTATGTGTGCTTTGTACAACTCCAAGTGTTTGCCAACAATAAGAGAGACAGAGTGCGGTTATAGAAACTAAAATGCTCTGCTGGTTTTCGGGAATTACATCACTAGACCAGATCTATAATAAACAATATTTGAAGGCACTGTGGCATGGAATAAATTGAGAGCAAGATGAATGAAATGCTGGCTTAGATGGTTTGCATTTAAATTACAAGTTGTCATTATGTAACCAAGATGAAGGCTGATGATGAGATGGGCATACGTCTTGCACAATGAGCTCCATGAACCTGTAACCGTGCCAAGTTGAGACAAAAATACATCATTGCATACTACGTTGTCGTTTGAAACTAAAGTAAACGAAGATGTGTACTTTTAAAAATGTTTATTTTCTAAAAGTGAAAATAAAGGTTAATTATTGGTTAGTTTACATTTTAATACACCGATAATTTTGCTTTAATTATGAATATGACTGAATATAGAAAATCTGTACAAGCAATGACGTAAAAAAAAAATTTGCCAGCTTTTTTTTTATTTCAGTTTGAAGAGCGCAGATCAGGAGGAGACAATGCAATTTCATAAGAACAGAGGGAGCAATAATGTTTTTAATAATTATTCAATCTTTTATTTGTTACGAAACTTTCAGAATTTTGACTTTGTTACGAAAATTGCAAATTTGGAAACTATTTATAGTTTATAAGAATTGTAAATAGTATTTACAAATATTATAAACATAGACTTTAACAGCTTTCATTTATTTTTTGCAAAAAAAGAATACTTCTATTTTCTTAATTTTATTTTAATTCAATAAATGTTCAGATAATTAATGTTTTATTTCGTGAAATTGTATTGTTGTAAACATTTGTTGAGATTTTCAATTCTCTCGGTTGTCTTCCCCTGATATGAGCTCTTCAAACTGAAACCGAAAAAGTTCTCCTGTGACTATAATGCACAAGTGCCAAAGTTTTTTTTTTTTACAGAAATATTGCTTATATATATATATATATATATATATATATATATATATATATATATATATATATATATATATATTAAATAAATAAATTAATATATATATATATATATATATATATATATATATATATATATATATATATATATATATTAAAAAAAAAAAGGTATCCGTGACCCATAGGATCACAACTACTTCAAATATTTATTCTACTTTGATTTCATAAACATTCAAACAGTCACAAATATGTGACATGTCTGTGAAGGAATTATTCTTGCAGAACTAACTATAACAATTATAGATAATATAGAATGAGCACACTGTATAAATGGCGTCCCCTTCTCCAGAAAAAAGGTGTGGATGGTGATAATGTAGTACAAACATGAAATTGCTAAACCATATTATCATGTAGATGTTTTAAAGACTTTTACTTCAGTTTGGAGACTCGCTGTTAGAACAGGTATATGAACAGAAATTACAAGAAGTCTATTTATAAAAAAAAAAAAAAGAATTGAAATTAAAGTTAATAATATCGGATAAAGCAAAAATATTAAAATTAAAAAAATATATATACTTGTTTTAGTTATAAAAATATTTTTTTAGGTTTTTTATACCAAAAAGAAAGTATATTTATATCTAGATATACATGTGATTTGTTGCGTCACAACCTCTGCCACAATCTGTTCCATTTTGATTTCATTAGAAAATTCATACATTTTGATTCTGTGATGCTATGGACGACCTTGGATCATTTCCTAACGTTCAACGAGCGTTAGGAAATGATTCATAAAAAAAAGGAAAAGTTGTCAGAAGTAAAAACAAACAAAAAAGCCATAACCCAGGACGATGGTAAGAAATGATTCACCAAGGCTCACAAAGGCATCTTGAAGTTGGATCAATAATCAGTTGGGAATGGCCGATAAAAACAAACGCTAAACAAACGTGATCCTGTTCAACTTTGATTTTATTTGAAAATTCGTAAACTGTGAAATACTTGTTTGCATAATAGGTCTCTTATAATAAAGTAAAGCGTGTTATTATTTTGCTATCTAATATGTGTACAAATGCACTATATAAATTTGCTGAAAAGAGAGCATCATTCTATCCCGGAATAGTCGTAGAGACATTAAACACTATTAAGAGAGTGGTTGAATTAACATACAGTGAAAAATGGCGAGAAAAATACAACTATAGATGAAAAAAACAAAAAAAAAAAACAAAGCAGTACCCTAGCATTTAATGTCAAGATGATTCATTTAATATGTTTATTTGTTGAATTGCTGTTTGCTATGAAAATCTCTTGGTCTAGCTATGTAGAAAAATCAATGTACACATTTATTCTTTCAGATTTTCAAATTTGTACAAAAACTGAGTACCAATGTCCGAGTGGGAAATGCATTAATGCCGAATATGTATGCGATGATGTGCCGGACTGTCCAAGTGCTGCTGATGAAACTTCATGCAAAAAACAGACTTCTTCAGGTGAGTAAATCTAACGTTTTCACATGAGTCGATGGTTTAACTATCTCCTCATATATGAAATAAAGCCGATCTGTTTCTCGGAATTTTGTTTATATGCGATACTATGGACGTCCTTCCTCACCCCGCCCAGAGCAAAGACCTCCAATATTGGAAAGAAATGATTCCTTAACAAAGCAAAAGTATAGGAAGTGAGATTAGTTAAAAGACGATTGGGAACCGCTGAGATCTTTTTGAACTCTCGAGACAGAAAGATGCCTCATGGTTAGTGGCCATTTTTCAAATAATCAATCACTCCCAGCTGACAGAACACGTTTGGAAATAGTCAGTTTCTATTAATTGGGTGTATTGGTGACTAAGATAAAATACTGGACATAGGATTTCCGATTTTGCATGAATAAATTTAGGAGTCAGATTTAGTATTGACAAATTTCAGTTTGAGACAGTTGATGACGGTTGACAGCTTGGAGATCTGCCGAGAGAGACTGGAGTCAGATTGGGGAAAACTTTAACAACTGAGGAGATGAACTGATCTACCGATGACAAAGATATCAACAATGTTTGGAAGTACTTTACCAGACACACTCACTGGGCACAACTGATTTATACGTGATATGCAGAACTGTGTTTTCTTTTTTTAGATTGTATTGTTTATTTTTTATACTTGTAAGTCAATGCTCATGCTCTCGGCAACCACTAATGTGAAGGACGAGACCATGACCAGAATGAATAGTAAGCCATGGCGCATAGCAGCGTTGAGGTAACGATTGGCGAGGGGGGCGCACATGGTTCACAATTAAATTCAAATACGCTTTTTTTTAGGTAGGATCGATAATTAATTCTGTTTTTCCAGTCATGTATGGCAAGCCGGAGTTCTTAAAACAGAAAAATTGAGTCGAGGTAATTCCATATCAAATTCCATATCAAATTCCATATCAAATCATCCCCAAAAATAGAAAATTCGCCCCTTTTATTCATGTTTTGCTATCTCCAATTAGACAATATTGTGCACTTTTTCTGAGCCCAACAACTCCCGTGCTGGCTAATGACAAATTGGAAACGAGTGTTTTGTTTATGACACTATCACTAGAAAATTATTGTACAGGGTCAACGGGCTCCCTCTGTCTGGTTTGTATTTTCACTCCCCCCACCCCCAGATGTATTGTCATCACCATGGCTGAGTAACTCCATCTACCTCTGCATAATAAAAAATAATAGAAAGAGGATAACAGGTGCTACAATTCGCCCAAGGGTGACCTGGAACTGTGCAAGCCAGAGACGTTCATTTCCCTGAGTTATTGTACATATCTACTTACAGAATTTCTTAAAATTTTAACTGAAAAAAAATATCCTGAAAATTTAAGCCTTTAACACTAAACGGTTGAGAAAATGTACCGTTTAAAGATTTTTGTTGAGAAAATTTACCGTTTAAAAATTTTTGTGTGAAATGTGATCTGCAAGAAAACTGCAACATTATTACAAAAAAATTCTTCGATAAAATCTCTCCAGACATGCTCGAACCATGGACATTTGAACGTGAATCTCTCTTTTCTTTTTTTCTTTTTTAACAAACAATTAAAAAAAAGATAAAATAAGCCACCAGAAATGAAACATTTTTTAACTATTTATCAATTTTAGTAAATTTTGGCATGTGAGAAATATGTAAAAAAAAATTCTTAAATGATGTAATAATATAGATAATTCAAAATTCCATTTTGTAATTATTTATTCCTCATAGACATCTATAATATAAATCTTACCTGTCTGCTTAAATGTATGTATGTATGTATGTATGTATGTATGTATGTATGTATGCATGTATGTCTGCCTAAAACTTTCGACAGAGGCGACAAATTTTCACAAGATCAGTATCGTTTTTAAGCTCGTCCCTTCGGACGACAAATATCGAAAAATTGGCTAAAAACATTAATTCCTCACTCTCAACTGGGCACTTTTCTTCAAGAAAGGGGTCGCTTTTTCCGATGATATTTTCGAAAGTCATCCCCTCTTTTCGATTGACTAGCCTTAATTTAAACCTTTGCCATTTCCGGTTTGGTGATTTATGCAACGGTAAAGACGTCACAAGTTTTTTTCCTCCTTCACGGGTTCCAGCCTGTCTGCCTACTACGCAGGCTAGTCTATAATATAAATCTCACCTGTCTGTTTAAATGTATGTATGTATGTATGTCTTCTTAAAAAACAGAGGCGATGGATTTTAACAAGATCAGTATCATTTTTAACCTCGACGTCTTGGACGACAAATATCAAAAATTGGCCCAAAACATTAATTCCTTCACCCTTAACAAGGCAGTTTTCTACAAGAAGGGGTCGATTTTTTGCAAAGCCATTATTGCAAGTCATCGTATCGGTTGGATGGACTTTGCCTTATTTTAACGTTCCGACATTCCGGTCGCGTCATGGAGCAGAGGTAAGACGTCAGATTTTCTTTCACTGTCTTTTCTGCCTTCGCGTCACGGGTTTGAGCCTGCCTGTCTACAACCACTTTTTTTTTTTTTTTTTTTTTGCTCAACACACACCTCCAATATTTTTATTAGCTCAAATGATTATCAAATACTAAACAGTACAACATGTTCAACAGTAGAGAAACAAAATAAATCTCACTGGAAATAATCACATCGAGAAAAAGGATTCATTATCCAAAACAATTGATCACATGATTTTCGTCTGGGAATGCAAATTAGCAAATGCAGTTACAGTCTTGTTGTAATCTGCAACACTTATCCTGTATATTCTTCCAGTACTTGTTTGTTCTTCATCTTAAGATAATATAAATTTTTTTTATTTCTCACACGCGCATATTTTCATTGCTGTACAGCATGTTTAGAATTTTATTTATTGAATTAAAAAATGATTTTATAATAATGCTGTTTTCATGCAAAATCTTCAAAACGGCACATGTTTTTAAAAAAATTTTTTTTATTACATTTTCACCCCAAACAAGGCACATTGCCACTTTGGTGTAGGGGCTACTATCAGGGGCAGCAACTACTGGGCCACTATGTTGGGATTTGGGCCGCAAGATGTCGGTTCACATTGCACTTGAACTTCTGCATGTCAGTACAGTTAGGGAAGCAGAAACCTGGAATGGAATTCCAGAGTCTAACGGTTCTGGGGAAGAAACTACTGGAGTAGAAAGATATTTTACATCTAGGGATCTCTACTGTGTGGGGGTGGGATTTTGCTGCCTGTCGGGTTTGTCGAGGGTGTCTACGTCGTGGGGGCAGAAGTGTCTGCAGTTCGTCAGCGCATTCACCATTAAAATACTTGTAGAACAGGCAGAGGGATGCAACGTTTCGTCGATGGGACAGAGGCTGAAGCTTAGATGCCAACAACCATGAGGTTGTTTGCTCAGCAACCGACAAGGCTAATATGCTTGCCAGCCGGTTGGCCTCGAACTCCACACTGGACCCTTCCAACCACCCCCTGCCTGACTTTCCTTTGCGGACAGACGCCATGCTAGGCGATCTAAAAATCACCCCTGCTCAGGTACACACTATCATAAAAAAACCTTGACACTTCAAAAGCATGTGGACCTGATCTCATCCCAGCTGTGCTATTAGAGAAGTGCTCAGCCAAAGTAGCTCCAGTTCTCCAAACTCTACAACAAATGCCTTAATGAATCATGCTTTCCGGGCTGTTGGAAAACTGCTTCTGTGGTATCAATATTCAAGAATTCTGGCGAAAGAACTGACCCATCAAATTATCGCCCCATTAGCCTCCTCCCACTTTTCGCCAAAATATTTGAGACCATGTCCTTACCAACTTCGAGTTGAAGGTTCAAACTTCCAAGATCATCTAGTCTAAATAGTTAAAATTTGAAGAAAATCGTTAAAATCAAGGTGACACGGTTTTCATGATTTTATATGAAAGTACTCTTAATTATTTAAATTTACAACGTTGTCTTGTTTTAACGATATCTAAAAGTTAAAAAGAAATCCATGAATTCTTGATGATTTGATATGCTATTAGTTTTAATTGACTCATTTTTTTCTTCCTTTTTATATAAACACTTACCAATGTTTGCCATAAATTACTGGAAACACAGAATTACATATCTACCCGGTATTTAAAAAAAAAGGGTTATTTTTATCACCAGAAAACTATTTAGCTTGTATTTTCCGTTTTCTCTGTTTTACTTCTAGTTTATGTTGTCTCGTGTTTTGATCACTGGTTTCTCATCTGCACTAAACAAAATTTGTAAAATTGTAGATAAATGTGTTTTTGTGTCTAACTAATGTATTAGTGAGCTCATTGCGTTTGAGGTCTCATTTATGTTTGTAAATGCAGGAGATTATATTTCTGTCTTGCCAATATAAAATATTGAACATGAGCCCCATTTTTATTTTGTAAATGTTGGCTAGAGAAGAATTGTCCTTAAGGGGCGGGTTGTGTATCCAGCTGAAACTCAAAAATTACTAAACAAGCATCCACAAAGTGGGTATATTCTTGATCATGGTTTCCTTGGATTAATAATATCTGAAATAAAAAAGAATATTCAGTCTTTGAGTGTTCCGGGCCAGGTTTTTGTCAGGAGGGACGGTTTTTCTTCCATTTTCAATGGTCTGATGTACTAAATTTACTAATTTAGAAAGAACATGCTGAATCAGGGCATCTATATAAAAGGAGAGTTGTTCGTGCGTGTGTTCAGAGAGAAGAATGGGCTAGTGGAGAAAAAAGAGGGAATTCAGAAGAGGGAGGGAGAGAGAAAACCAGGGAGATGAAAGAGAGAAAGATAGAGAGGAGTAAAGAGACAGGAGGTTTAATAGAAATATGTTACATTTTTCCCCCGGGTAACGCTAGGTAGCCTTGCTGGATTAGAATAAAATAAAGATAGTTAAAATATACATTCTCAAAAATATTTGTTTTTCTCTATTTTATGGTCCTCAAACTTCAATTCCCCCTTCTGGTGAGTATTTATTTTTCATTTAATCATTTTTTTCTAATACAAGTACACCGTAAAAAGTTTTTTTTCTTTTAAATGCAGTTTAATCTGCGAAATCGTCATGTTATAAGAATGTTAAATCAGCAAATTTTGTGAAATCAACATTTTTTAAGCAAAATTTATTAGAAATCATTCTTAAAATTATCTGTTTTGAATCAAATTTATTTGTTAGAATATAAATGTGTCTGATTAATTCCTTTTTCAGTCCCATAAAAATTATTGAAGTGATCTTTTTTTAAATAAAGGATCTGGAACTGAATTGAATGCCTTTGTTAGAATTAGGATTCATATTTATCTCCTTTGCGATTTCCTCCAAAATTTCAAAGCTCCATATTGAATTTTTAATTATCGTTTTGTGTAAACCAGTTGACTTGTTATAATGAATTTATTAATTTTTTTCTTTTTCGTTTTTTTTGTTACTAAAATAGGAATTTAAAGAGAAATAACATGTTTGAGAGTAGTACCGAAATTCATCCACCGTTGGCTCAGTATATTTACAGTTATAACCCTTGAATCAATTTCAAGTAATCGTCCCTGATATATACTGCTGAGAAATAAATCTTCAGTTTTTGTAGTACAAAAAAAAAAAAAAAGAAAAAAAGTGTATGATGCGAGATTATAAATTGACGACATTCCTCTTTCCATGCTTTGGACAGTGTTTTGCTCATGTTTTGTAAATTATTATATGGTAGATTAGAAATTGATGTGCGAGGCGAATGAGCATAGGAAAATTAACGAGCTGATATAAGATACTCCTTTTCTTCAATTGCCCATTCAGCGTACTCTTTCCTCTTCTTTCCTTTTCACTTTTTTCATAGCTGTTTGGCGATGGAGTCAAATAGTTACACTCTTTCTTTCTCAGCTTTGTTTGGATTCGCTCTCCTCGTCACTTGCTAAAGCAAGTTAGTTTTCACAAGAACTTGCTAACTCAAAATATTTGTAACCAATGAAAATCGTTTTAAACTCCAAAAATAACAATTCTGTGTCAGATTAACAAGTCGATGCAAACTCAGAAACCCCTATAAAACATTGACTTGGTAAACTGAAATCAGTTTTTCCATGGTGCGACGTGCTTCGACACTCAGCATCAACAACGCTCATCATAGAAATATTTGACTGGTGTGTCCCATGCTGAAATTCCTTTAAGCCTAAGAGGGCAAACTCTCACACACACATACATATGCAAACATATACAAACACATGCAACGGAACTTGGGAACAAACTTTTTGACACTTTTTTTCTATTCCTTATCTAAGAACCTTAAAACTTCTCAATAAATTTTGGTCTTTCAAAGTATATTTTATATTTCTGTAAAATTGTTGATATAAATTCATGTTTTCTCGTTTCATTCTCCAAATCCTGTTGTTAAGTTAGCACTTGCGACCTGATGACCCATTCATAACATTCATATTTTTATGCATCTTTTTTACTCCGTTATTTAACTACTATAGTTATTGTTAGTACTGTTCTTGGCACTTTTCAAAAACATTTCTGCTGTCAAAATACACTACTTGTAACGAGGAGCAAACTACAATTACCCACATTGCTTGTCTCGCCATCATCTAGATGGGGATTGGCTTTGGGACGTTGCAATAGGACTCCTAAACAGCTAGCCATTTCAACATGGCACCTCCTCTGTACAAGTAAATCGCATATCATATATACCTGAAAGAAACTCAACTTTTTAAATTAGCTTAAACGAATAAAATTTAAAGACAATCTATTTTGAAAGCAACTGGAGGATTGAACGCAAACGCGTTTGGAAACAATTAAAACTTTGAAAAAATACTGCTTGAAATATGAAGACAAACTTGTTCTAAAGTTATTGGATTTGGCATATAATAAATCCCAAAGGGTGTATATGCCATAAACAAAACAACCAAACTAAACTTCATGAATAAATATTTGAAAATATAAAGAACTTGAAGCATAAATCTTTTCCAAATCTGGATTTGGCATTAAATAATCTAAAAAGGGTTGATATGCCGTAAAACAAAACAACCAAACTAATACGTGAGTTCGAATATCATCCTTGTCACCAGTGTTGTTAGTATTTATTGTTCCAGGTTTTGTACGTAATGATGTTTTACTTTTGATGATAGACTAGCCTGGGTGCCCGACGTTGCTCGGGTGTTTTGAGGTGTGTGTTGAGCAAACAAAAAGTGGTATTAGGTAGACAGGCTCGAACGGTTACCACGGAGGAGGAGAGGAACATGAAAAAAAAAGTAACATCTTTGCCGTTGCATCCATCGCCAAAACGGAAGTGGCGAATGTTTAAATTAAGGCTAGTCAATCAAAACAAGGGGATGGCTTTCGAAAATATCGGCGGAAAAAGCGACCCCTTGTAGAAAAGTGCCCAGATGAGGATGAAGGAATTAATGTTTTTAACCAATTTGTCGATATTTGTTGTCCGAAGGGTCGATCTTCAAAACGATACCAATCTCGTGAAAATCTGTCGCCTCTTTCGAAAGTTTTAGGCAGATATACATACATACATGATGATGATTGCAAAGTCTTGTCAGACGAGTGCCACTCCCTCAGACATTTAAAATCCATGAGCCCAAATGTCTGAGGGAGTATCTATACAAATATGATGTTACAGAGTCTTAGCTTTGTACGACAGCCAAGTCTCTCTCTTGGTTCAAAATGTTGAGATCCAGCAACAAGCAAGAGCAAGATAGCCAGCAACAAATTAAACTGCAGACCAGCTTAATGCGGGTACTGGTCTTCCGCTTTATGGTTTTTTAAATCTCGTTAACCCAGAAAAAGAGTTCATTCGCCCTTTGGAAGGTCTTGTTTTTAATCCTTCGGGGAGACTAGCCGCCCTCCTCACCAAACAAATCTGGTGGGGGAACCAGTTTAGTCGCCGGTGACCCGACCATGAGGCAGGTAGTACTGGGTTGCATGGTACCAGTAGCATATGACATACATACATACATACATACATACATTCAAATAGAAAGGTGAGATTTATATTATAGATGTTAGCAAATTAAACGAGCTGCTCAATTCCTGGTAGATTTCTGTTTAATACAACCGTAGTTTTTTTCCGGGTACCCTGGGGTGGATTATCACACTTTGATTTGGTTTTAGCTGTAAATTACATTTATCATTGTTATTTCCGATCATCAATGTTTACCCAAGAATATACATATTCAAAATGGTGCCGTCCATGATGAAGAAAGTGTTCACTATGAAAATATATAAAATGAAATATACAATATTCTACATTTATATCACTCTAAATAATTTATGTGACTGAATTGTAGATATTAATCAATGATCTTTAATACTTGGCAGTAATATTTCTCTTCATCAATTGATTTATTGAAAAAGAAATGCAAAATATTACGAATCTTTATGTTTGTTATTTTCAGACAAATGTTTCCCGTTGGAAGTGAAAGAATGTCTGCAAGTTGGTTATTCTCGTTCTTTGCTGCCAAATGTATTTGGGGATAGGAGTTATGCAAAGGCGATGGAACGCTTCTATGGGGAAGCAATGCCAATTGTGGCTCGCGGATGTTCAAAGAATGCGTTAATGCTTTTCTGTGGAACAATCTTTCCAATTTGTAAAGATGGAGTCTCCAAGTACACTTGCAAAAATATTTGCAGAGGTAAGTTGCACTTGAATCATGTTCTAGTCAATCGACATTTTTATTACATTTATTATGTCTCCATAAGCAGATAGTTGGAAGGTATGGGTATTCAAAGGATTTCACTACTTACCCAGAGAGTCTGAAGTATTGACAAAGGATCCGGAGTCAGTCTTGGAAATGGCCGACGCAGTTTACGATTTGAAAGCCATCTTCTTTTCTTTTCCGTTTGAAGAGATTTTCACAACGTTATTTTGTTTCAAAGGGGCTAAGAATTTTATTAAACTCAACTTAAACCTAACCCTTTTCATACTTAATGCTGTTTGTTGTTTCCATTTTTTTTTTCACGGTTTTCAAAGTGTAAACTGTTTCGGTTATTTTTAGGACTGGCTTGCAATTCTCTTCAAACACTCGGGTTTAAATGGCTATTGCTAAAATCTTTTGGATGCCTTTGCTTACGAGTACTCGTAGATAAAAATAGATATAAATGATTTGCAAAAAAAATATGCAAAATACGATTAAAAAACATTTTTTAATGTTTGAAATTATTTCATTATTATTTCTTTCTTTTTATTTTTCCTTTCTATATCACATCGCTATAACATCCAGTGACTTCAGAATCTTTTAAACATCTCACCTGAAAGCCCCCAACATTGTCCATGTAATCTGGATTTTTCTCCAAGTCTTTTTATTTTCATGTTTGTTTACTTTTTGTTTAAACTATTAAAAAGTTAAAAGAACTATTATCACATGTAGTAAAGACTGTTCACAGTGACACATAGCATAACGGTTAAAAGCATCGGTTATTAATTAATTCTAATTCTTCTAAAAGTTGAAGTTAAATCTTTACTATCTGTTCGTACCTGATGTGGCATTCATCCTGGATAAATTGAATCGGCTTTATCCAAAGGATATTACGTTCACAAGCGATTCCCAATCGCATGTATTTCCTAATCAGGAGAGATGATGACGTTAACTTTTTGCAAGGATGTATCATTGGCATTCCACATAGAGTGCTTCTTATTCTTAAATGATCACTCATCAAATACTGACCAGGCTTAACATTGCTTAACTTCAGAATTCTAATGAGAATTAAAAGCGATAATAATTTTAAAAAATTAACACTTTTTCATGGTTGACAGAATAAGAATAATCTAGTCTCTTTAATTAAATAACACGTTCAATTGGAAATTCTGTATACAGATTCCATATGGTATGATGAGAAGATTCCCAAGTTTGAAAACATGTACGTGAAGGTCAAAGGTTATTTTATTTATCTCCTTTCCAGAAGGTTAGACACATTTATAATAATCCTAAAGTCAGGAAAGTGTATTTTAGTTTGAGTTTCATGTTTTACGCAAAAGCGAAATGGAATAAAAAAATATGTATATTTTACACGGCATGTTCGGTGATCGAGCGATTCTCGTGCAATATAGAATATCGCCATCCACTCTCTAAGATAGAGAGTGGGTGGCGATAACGTATCTACGAACATGAAATTATCTTTATCATATTATTATATGACACAAATGTTTAGAATGTGTGTTCATTTTTCTTATTATTACGTGCGAATAAAATTTATTTCTATCAATATTTAAAATATTATCAAAAGTTTCTTAGAAAAGGTGATGAAGGGCGTTAGTAGAAGATGTTAATCTACAATTATACAAAATATGAATCCTGCTTTTTTTTTTATCGTAGGCTGAACAAATTAGTGTTACAAAACTTTTGTTTTCGTTTGTTAATGAAATATTGAAAAGAGGTATCGAAACACTATTGCACTATTACACCTGCAGGGAGTTTTTTTTTCTAAATATGTGTGAGAAAAATAAGTTACAGGTGGAGGAAGTTGGTGATCGGTTGAGGGTCGGTTTCACTTTTTGATTTTGAAAAACCTAGTGACGATTTTGGCTTTAGTTTTATACCTCCTGCTGACAGGAAGTGACTTGCATATGTGTCAGTTGCTGGTTATTTAAGAGTATTACTTCCTTCCAGGAGTGTCCTTGAGGAGGTTCTGATAACGGTTATACTTCTGAAGAACCAACTTACTTGTTACTTATACTAGAGTTCATGCGCACTGCTTTATAGTCTACAGTTCATAATCTTGTGTTATTTAACTCCTGACAGAATTAGGGTCGCGATTTAGCGATATTTCGCAATCAGAGCCAACTCTAATTAACCTACTATCTGTGATGTCGGAGAAATTTCGACATATAATACAGCCCGGCTGCTCCTCGGATTAGTTTCTTTTTCCTGCTTTTCCTTAAACGGTGAAAAAGTTACATTTTTTAAAAGTATTTTTCGTTGAAGAGGAGGGGCACTACACCGGCTGTTTACTAATTAAACCTGCGCTACAAATCAAACTCTAATATTCTCTTCTCTAATCTTCTTACATATAAAGAACGTTGAACTTTCTATCCCATCCCACAACAAACACAAGTGTATTAGTTTTGTACATAGCGATCTTACTTTTCCATTTCATTTCATTTTCAGGCAATCATTTTTCTATTTTCAAGCCTGATTCTTTTAAAAGAGTACACTTAGAAGATTTCAAATACAACGATTTCTTTTTAATGTTTTTTTTTTTCATTATCAGAAGTCGAGCAGAGCTGTGGCAAAGATGCAATCCTACTGGACACATGTGATTGGTTGCTTGATGATTCACGCTGGTGTTTCATTGGTTTAACTGGAAATGAGGAGATAAAAAGTAAGGCAACTTTTGTTATCGTTAGGCACTGGTCATAAAACAATACATCTTATTAAATGCATATGCCAAATATAAACATTATAAGAACCAATGAAAGAAATTAAAGCTGAGTAAAATTTGCACATTTATTTAGAGTTGGTGACAACATAAAAAACGTAAACGTAACATTATTAAAAAAATATACACATATTATGTAGACACAATTGTGTCATAGGATTTTTAATAGTTTGTAGTAGACAATGATTAATACTATTTTTTGTTTTTGCATTATTCCATATTTCAAACACAACGTACTCATTTTAATCACAGCACTTTCCTTTAAAATGATATACAACAACGATATTTTAGTAGAAATATGTTCATATTTGTACAGATAAACATTGCGTAACTAATGAAATTCAGACATTTTAGTAGTTTGCAGAAGAAAGAGATTATCGAGATTTTGTGTTTGCATGTCTGTACCTATTTACAATGCTTCCCCACTGGACAGAGTTAGACACCAGGGTCGTTTTTTAACGTACAAAAATAAAAAATTGTCTCAGTCGTGAGGGACTGATCCTCCACCGAAAGAGAACAAGAAATGGAAGTGAAGCATCTGAAGAACAGATACTACACTTTGATCTTCGCCAAAAGGCCAAGAACTGTAACCAAAACTATGATGATAATGATAATGACGATGATGACAATGACATTGATAATAACGATGATGATGATGATAACGATGATGATGATAATGACGACAATAATAATGACGATGACAATAATAATGATGACGATAATGATGATGATGACGACTACGACGATGATGATGACAATGATGACGACAGTGATGATGATGATGATAACAATTACGATGATAATAACGATGATGATAATAAGGACGATTATGAAGATGATGATGAAAATGACGACAATGATGATGACAATGATAATGATGATGACGATGATGATGATGCTGATGATGATGACTATAAGTATAATGACAACGATGATGATGGTGATGATGATGACAACAACGACGACGATGTTGATGATGATGATGATGATGATGATGATGATGATGATGATGATGTAACATTCTAATTAAGGTACAAAAACAACTAATTTTTCGAATGTTTACACACTCGGAAAATTAATTATTTTTCAATTCAATTTCTTCTTCAAATCCATATTTCAAACATTTTTTAGAATAAAAATTAGTTAATGGATCTTGATTAAAATCTAAATAAGGATTCTAGACATAAATTTTAGTAGCATCTATATCATGATTTTAATCTTTGTAAGGGGACATAACTATGATGAAAGCTGAATTAATTTTAATCATTAGGAGAATACCTGTTCTTGGATAGATTAGAATATAAAAACAATTGTATTATCATAAACAAAAGATTATGAAATCTGAATAAATTTGCATTCATTTATATTTACAGGAAATAATACAAGAAGCAACCCATCGAACAAGAAAGAACAAGGTGAGTGTGTAAAGTGGCCGTTAGACTTTTTAACTGTGTCGTTATACTTCAAACCTCTCGGACCCACAAGTCGTCTAGAACCGTCGCAAAGGAATAAACAAATAAAAAAGAGGAGAAAAAAATAAAATCTGACTCAGCACCTTTTTTAAGTGCAAATACATTTATTCGTGGTTCTTCCAAAGCAACGCATTTCATTATCTTGCAAGGCTTTTCGCACAGACATGTGCTTTTGAAAAATCTTTCTCCTCGCCACCTCGTGCTGGCTGTCCATCTTCCCCAGCACACAACTTGCTTCTCCCCTCGACCATATGGTATATATTTTTTTCCTTTTCTTGTGATGCAAGCTCGCGCACACTTGCTAATTTGTATATGTGCTTTAAGGGCTGCTGCTAATAATTTCACTAGCTGGATGCTGCTGGTGATTTTCCCACACACACTTTGTTACAAGTGTTTTCTTTTCTGACATATCTTGTCCGGAAAAAGTTGTGAAAATAAGGAAAGTATGCTTCATTTACCTCCACTCGATAAGGTTAGACACAAGATCAGGTGAATTTTTGAAAAGCCGCACACTAGAAGAAGTGTACGCTCGTACTACAAAAATGCCTAAGCAGCCCCATCGGCATTCCTTGGTAATGATTCCCCAGACGATTAGCAAATAACTAACCCACTCTCAAAGTGACAGAACAAAGACTGGAAAAGTGGACTTCCTACTTCATCCCAACAAGAGCAAAGCCACTGTCGAACCTATTGGCAAAGACGTATCTTCGACTCGTGTAGAACAATTCCGACTCAAGCTGTATCAGCTAAGTATACTAAGATTCTATCCAGAAAAGTGGAAAAACTGAAGACTTCGAAAAGACAAGATTTATTGGAGCAATTGTGATGCATTATCGTCGTGGAGGCGGGGCAGATAAAAAGTGAAGAAAATTATCGTGCTTGAATTTTTTCATAGCAACAAACATTATCCTTACAAATCTAAAAGAACAGAAAGAAAAGACAAAAGAAAAGTGTGCATATATATATATATATATATATGAATATATGAAACAATAAGATTGGAAAATGAAGTCACAAAAACTATACATTGATGAATATAGAATGGTACATTTATTTAATAAAGGCATACAAACATTTAGTTTAGGGATAGAGGGGACTCTTTATAGCAAGGTATTTCGAAGCCTGATGCTTCTCATCAGAAGAGTAGAGAAGATGCTAGGTAACATAATGGGGATGCGATGTCTAGCGTGGGATTCATCAGGAACGAAATAAATCAATGAAAATATTGATGTTGTTAGATAGAATTATATCGAATTCGAAGATAAAGGAAGAGCGTATTATATAAAGTGTAATGTAAAAAAGTGTATAGGGTTTCGATCATAGTTTTAAATAATGTAGGTAGTTTATGCCTTAAGACTCAAGTGTAGGTATAGGGGTGGATGGGTCACTACCCATCCACCCCCATATTTTATTCGTATGTAAGATGTATAGAAATTAAAACTGGGTATTTTTATCGACAAATGCAACCGAGACGACAACAGCACATTGAGACGGTGTATAATTTCAGGCGATGATGAGAAGCATTAGGCTTCGAAATACCTTGGTATAAAAAGTCCCCTCTATCCCCCAACTAAATCTTTGTATATGTTTATTAAATTAATGAACCATTCTATATTCACCAATATATAATTTTTGTGACTTCATTTTCCAATCTTATTGTTTCCCTATATAAGTTCCAATAAAATTTGTTCAGCTTTATATTATCCCGATCAGTCTCCTCTTATAGAATTGAATTTACTCTATTCTCCTAACTCTCTAATATATATATATATATATATATATATATATATATATATATATATATAAATAATTATTTTTTTACTATAATAATTAAGTACCTACAGACACTAGTGCTTCATCCTTTCGGGAATCTTCAGTGCAGTGTGTCACGATTAACACCAGTCGAACGATTCGAACCCCGCACCACCGGACATCTCTGACTCGATTAGCGAAGACCGTATCAATTCGACTACCATTAACCGCGTGAAATAACGTTGAATTTAAACATTTTAATTTTAAATGTTCATTTACATCAGTCAGACAGTGATCTAATCGTTATACGATGATCTATGCATAAGAGCTAAATTGACCGACTTTAATTCAACTGAAAGTGCTCAACGATAAGAAACGAATTTCTTAAGGGGGCTGTCATAATTTTTTTTTACTATAATAATTAAAGACCTACATACACTATATATATATATATATATATATATATATATATATATATATATATATATATATATATATATATATATATATATATATATACAGGGTGTTTCAAAAGTCTTGGAAACATTATGAGTTATTAAAAATCGTTATGTTCCCAAGACTTTTGAAACACCCTGTATATATATATATATTGCCTACTTTTAAGGGAGTTGGTTTTTACCCCACATTAAAAACGGCCTTGTGCCTAATTTGCTTTGGTGGGGAAGCAAATAAATATTTATATATAGTTTATATGTTCAAATTTCATTTAAAAGAATCAATTTTCAAAATAAAATTTAAAATTTATTGTTTAAAAATTGTATTCTTTGATTCAAATAATAAGTTTTTAATTTTATTTTGAAAATGGACTCTTTCAAATGAAATTTCAACATATAAACTATAATTTTTATTTTCTATTGAGCAAATTTATTTGGCTGGGATTGTCTCATATGAATAGTTATTTCTAGTGTTCTATAAGACTTGAAACCACTAGATTCACCAACCTGTAATCTAATTTATATATATATATATATATATATATGTGTGTGTGTGTGTGTGTGTGTGTGTGTGTGTGTGTGTGTGTGTGTGTGCGTGTGTGTTAAATGAGCCGAAGTTTAGAAATGCTTAAAGAATTTAAAGTGACTACATGCTTTGTCTGGAGCGATTTCCATAAATAGAACAAAAATTTTTGAATCCTAATTTTCGTAAATTACATTGATTACAAAAAAAAAAAAAAAAAAAAAAAACAGAAACAAAAGTTAAATTAAATTGTTTTTCCCACTGGCAGACCAGCGTCCTGGTTATACAGGAACTTGTCATACTTTTAAGCACTTTCGACATGCATAAATCGTTCTCATGCATATTATGATATTTGTACAGCAAATAAAAATGATGACAGAAAAAGACTTCCTAAAATATCTTCTTATTTAATAACAATCAACCATTTATTTTTAAATTTTCAATTGATTACAATTGAATAAAAAGCTTCACTGAAATATATGAATAATGCAAGTTGACAGTGTTATTTCAACTTTTGCTTTCAGGTTGCCAAAAAGGCTATTACCAATGCAAAAACAGCAATTTATGTCTGCATCCAATTCATTTGTGTGATGGAGAACCAACTTGTCCACAAGCAGATGACGAACCTGAAAACTGCAGTGAGTATTTAAATGTTTTTGTTTTTTTTAAGAGACACATTTTAACAGATATCGACGAATGGCGAGTTTGAATTGCCTTGTGTGTATTCGGTCCCTTTGTCAAGGGTTTGTCAATGAAACCAGACGTGAGGTTACTTCACCTTACAAATAAATCATGGCCAAATATTCAAAACAGTATTCAATTCAAAGGCCAGATAAGATCCTCTTGATACAGCTATACACTGATTCATGCAAGGAATGGTGCAGCTTCTTCAAGTGATGTTACCTTAAGTAACAGCACATGGCTGGATACTCCACCAGAATAGATGAATTCTTGTCGTGGTATCCGGTAAGACCAAGAGATAACAAGAAAGATCAACTATAATAGAGTTTGCTGGTCAATTGGGGAGAGGAAAATTATGTTATCCATTTTACTTACTCAACGTTTGATGGGTATGGAGAACTTCTTACGGAATATTCGAATATCTATCTCATACTAAGATCAAGTGTAAGTCATAGGAAAGAGTCCTTTGATTTCTGAGAACTTTACCTGGAGTAAAATGAAACAGAAATGAAAAAGATATTGCATCCATATGCCGTCTGAATGTTTGAACAAGACGACTTTAAAACTGGATATGGTAGGCATCCCCATGACCTTCTTTGACAGCAGAAACACGAACAGGGAAGTTTTTTTTCTATTGAGATGAAAGTGACGATAGTACATCTTCTGTGGGAGTCTGCAGAGACTGAAATTATGCGATAAAAATAATTCCTGGTGTACGATGCACAGTTTAATGATGCAAAACTATATATGTTTAATAGGTGTAGGCGCAAAATCAAGATTATTCCTTGAATGTTCTATGTGGCGGATGCCAGTTCAGAATGCATCTTATACAGAGAGACCGAAGATCTCATTCAAAAGAAATCGCATCCTTCATAAAAAAAAAAAAATCTGAAGAGAAATAAATGTAAAAACCATCATTTTTCTCTTTGTTTCATTTTACGTCAGTTGGTTTCAAACATCAAGGCGCCCCTTCTTAGGCTTAACACTTGTTTTCTATATAAGATACATAGCTATACCAGTTAATACCAGTTAACTGCGTTATAGAATGTCTTTCTTATCTCTTAGTCTTCCTGGATTCCAGGACAAGAATTTGTCTAGTCTGGTGGAGCATAAAGCTTAGTGCTATTACTATAGGCAACATCACTTTGAGGAGGTACAACATTGTTCATAAGCCAATGTGAGGTAATCATATGGAGAGGATCTTATTTGGACTTTGACTGTTATATTATTTTGAATATTTAGTCAAGATTTATTCATAGGGTTAAGTATTCTAATGCCGGATTGTTCTGACAAACCGTATACAGAGAGACCGAAGACACTCGAGGATAGTGTCTAGTAAGTATTAAAGTTCTTTCCATTCGTATCATAATATCAAATTTTGTGAGATTTCAAACTGATTTGATCTGTAGTTACTTGATTATGGTGATTCGGTCAGTGATATAAACGGAATGACTTACAAGTCCACCTCCTTCTTTTTCTCCTTTATGGTTTAATTACGGAAGCGACAACATTCGTTTATTGTACTTTGTCAAGTTTTAGAATATATAGTTCTGTGATATTTGAATCTCCTACATATCGTAGTACGTCTAAGTTTTTCTATATCTTCTCGTATTAGGAAATCTTGATATGTATTGCATCTTTCTGTGTATTACTTGTGAGTGTAAATAAATACAGTTATGTTTTTATAAGTACGGTATTATATAGTTGTTTACCTTTTTCATTTATGTGTAATAAGAAGCCGATAATTCTTATACTTGTCATAAAATTAGAGGGCTTATATTTTTTGATACACCACAACTAATAAACTGCAATACTATTTCTAATAGAATTCCTCCATATATGTGTCGTCTCCTTTATATTTCTTACAATAACTGACTCTTGCATTCTCTGATGACATCTTTTTATCAAGGGCAGACAATTACAAGGGACAGTAACTATTCACACGCATTCTCATATAAACTCTACAAATTCAGAGGGAGAGAGCGTTTTTGTTGCAAAGACCAAGATTTTGTGATTGACACTCATTACTAAACATAACCTTTCAAATTAATTCAGTCAGAGAGCAACATTTTGCGATATTTCTTACGCCGATTTAAATATGTTGTAAATTAATTATTCAATTAATTGAATTAATTATTCATTGTGCTACATTATAGCAAAAAAAGAAAGAAAGAAAGGTGGTTCATTAGAATGCATTCGCTGTTGAAAGTATTACAGTATATTACAATATAACCCGAGCTAGAACTTTATCAACACCTTTTCAGCATCTATGCAAAGACAGAACCCGATATAAATGCAAATGAATAGATAGTTCACAAGAAGGTGTTCGCAGTTTATGGCTCAATTTACGATAGTGAGTGATTTCGTTATGAAGCACTGAAGCAGTTCGAAGGTTAGTGTCATGGAGTTTGGTTCCTCATTCGATTAATCATGGTGCTCTTTTTTTTTAAGCTTCTCATGATAAAAACAATTAACCTTGACGATTCTACAAAGGTAGGAATATATATTTCTTTTATGGTTATTCATATCTAATTCCGTAAATATCCATTTCTTTTTTCTTAGCGTGTCTACCCAATCAGTTCCGATGTGCCAGTGGCCAGTGTGTGATGAATTCTCGCAGATGTAATGGCTACCAAGACTGCAAAGATTATTCTGATGAACGCAATTGTTCAGGTAAAAAAAAAAATAAACACATTCAATATTCATTTATCTTCTGACTATATTACATAACCAGGAGAATACCCGCCCCAGGAAAGGTAAAATTAATTCTTCGAACAAAACAGTTTTCGCCTAATGAAGACTAAAATCAACACATAATGATACTAATCGTGAGATCTAAAAACCTTATTAAAATTTTAGTCAAAATCCATTACATGATTTGAATTCTAGAAAATGTCTAAAATTTAAGGCTTCTTAAGAAGAAAATGAAATGCAGTGAATCTTGTTTAATTGATGCCTAATCACCATAGATCAAACTGAATGCAAATCTGAAATATTTGAATTTTCGATGCAAGTCCAGGGTTCCACCTGGTTAAAAAACGAAAACAAAAATACTGAAAAATCTTTGATCATTGGTAGAAAATCTCATATTCCAAAAATCATGTGAATGTATCAAGTATCTTATTTCAGTAAGAAAATCAAATTTTACAATTTGTAGTATATCATAACCATTACAAGGCTGATTTTGATCTCTCATTTTTGGAGAGGTTGTTAAGGGAGGAGGTAACCAATGATGAATTTTAAAGATGTCAGACCGAGAAACACTGTATTCGCTTCCTAATAAAATTTAATTTTCTTAAACTAATAAACAAACTACTGTATCAATTTCTGTGATTTTACGAGTATAACATCTTCATTTCGTGACGGGTACATACATCAAAAACAATTTCCGTATTTTCTGTATTTTTTAATTAGATTGAACCTTGGACTTGCACCAAATTTTCACGTGGGAGTTTGTATCCATATTATGCCATCTAAAGACCCTTTAAAATACTCTAATAAAACTGAAATTTTAGGATATATTCATTAATTGATGTCTAATACATATTGATAAAATTTCACAAAAATAGGAGGTATCTGAGTTTTCACATACGCTTCTACCCTTTTTACCCATTTTCTGTCCAATTAAACTAAACATAGCCACTGAGATCGAAAGGATAACTGTAGAGATTCCTAGATCTCGGAAGATTTTTTTTCCTCTAATAGCTTTTTCTCTCAAATCACTTGCCTTTGGAATTCCCTTCCTGTTCTCTGTTTTTTTTTTTTTGTTTTTTTTTTTATTACATTTTCACCCCAAACAAGGCATATTGCCACTTTGGTGTAGGGGGCTACTATCAGGGGAAACATCTACTGGGGTACTATGTAGGGATTAGGGCAGCGAGATGTTGGTTCACGTTGCACTTGAACTTGCATGTCAGTACAGTTGGGGAAGCAGTGACCTGGAATGGAATTCCAAAGTCTAGCAGTTCTGGGGAAGAAACTACTGGAGTAGAAAGATCTTTTACATCTAGGGATCTCTACAGTGTGGGGGTGGGATTTTGCAGCTTGTCGGGTTTGTCGAGGGTGTTCACGTCGTGGAGGCACAAGTGCTTGCAGTTCTTCAGAGCATTCACCATTATAATACTTATAGAACAGGCAGAGGGATGCAACGTTTCGACGATGGGACAGAGGCTGAAGTTTAGATGCCAGTTTGAGGCCTATCAGATTTGCGACTCTCTTTTGAACCCTGTCAAGGAGCGAGAGACTAGTAGCCGATGCACCGGCCCAAATATGACAGCAATACTCCATACATGGGCGAATAGTGGCCTTATAGAGGTACAAGATACTTTCAGGTGTTAGAAGTTTTCTAGCACGGTAGAGAGAGCCCATCTTCCTTGCAGCGGCCCTGGCAATGCCCTCGATGTAATTGTTCCAACTCATGTTTCCTGTGAACGTTAGGCCAAGGAGCTTGAGAGACGTACTCTCAGATAAAGAGTCGTTGGCCATTGCTATAGGTGGTAGAGAAGGTTTCTTGTAATTATTGAATGAAACCAGTTTTGTCTTGGTGGCATTGAACGTTACCATCCATTTTTGTCCCCATTCCACTACTGATTGGAGGTCATCCTCTAGTGTTTCTGCCATTACTTTAGATACATGTTCATTTGTTTTCCTGTCGTGCCTGCTATAGAGTGTGGTGTCATCAGCATATATACCCATCTCAGAGGCAATCT
Organism: Euprymna scolopes; assembly: GCF_053919585.1. Classification (NCBI taxonomy): domain Eukaryota; kingdom Metazoa; phylum Mollusca; class Cephalopoda; order Sepiida; family Sepiolidae; genus Euprymna; species Euprymna scolopes. The sequence goes on from NC_136497.1 coordinate 54,199,039, forward strand.
TGTTGGGGAGGTCATTTATGAATATCAGGAACAGCAGAGGTCCAAGGATAGATCCTTGGGGCACTCCCGCATTTATATCATATTGTTTAGATGTACGACTGTCGAGGACAACCTGGATTTTTCTCTTATCTAAGAAGGATTTAATTATGTTAAGTATTCTACCAGTGATACCGTAAGATCTAATCTTCCTGAGGAGACCCTCATGCCATACCCTGTCAAAAGCCTTAGATATATCTAGAGCTACCGCTCTGCCCTCTCCCGCTTTGTCCAGTGAATGGTATATGCATTCAGAGATTACAGTGAGGATGTCTGCCATGGAACGGGCTTGTCTAAATCCTTATTGATGGTCGGTCAGAAGTTTAGCATCTGTAAGGTGCTGGACTAGAGCATGGTTAATTAAGGTCTCAAATATTTGGCAAAAAGTGGGAGGAGGCTAATAGGGCGATAATTTAATGGGTCAGTTCTTTCGCCAGAATTCTTGAATACTGGTACTACAGAAGCAGTTTTCCAACAGCTCGGAAAGCAAGATTCATTAAGGCATTTGTTGTAGAGTTTGGAGAGAACTGGAGCTACTTCGGCTGAGCACTTTTTTAATAGCACAGCTGGGATGAGGTCGGGTCCACATGCTTTGGAAGTGTCAAGGTTTTTTATGATAGCATGCACCTGAGCAGGGGTGATTTTCAGATCGTCTAGCGTGGCGTCTGTCCGCATAGGAAATTGATTTTCATTACCGTACCAACAACCAGAAATGTAAATGTAATGAGAATGAATACCTTGCTGCTTAACTCCCCACCCAGGTTGCACCCTATAAATCTAGCCTCTCTCACAGTAGCTCCTTACGATTCAGTGGCAGTATGATTCGTTTTGATGATGAATAATTAATAAATAAAAGTATTTACAAGATTTGTAGATTTACACACACAAAAAAAACCCCAAAAAACTGTGCCAGACTTTCATCTATTACAAATGGAAACAAAAACAAAACAAAAAAAAAAAAAAACGCACACAAAGTCAGAAAACAAGAAATCAAATTTAAAACTAATAAAAGTAATTAAAAAATATGTCAATTAAATATTTCTTCAATTATTATATTATTGTTGGGGATCTACCTATGAATGAACTCGTCATCACCAATAAAATATGGTTACCAATTTAGGACGAGTGGGAGGACTACCTCCCACAAAGTGAGCGACCGAGTAAGTCAGAACGAGTGTGAGAGAAAGTACTCTTGTTAACCAATTTATCCATGTACTACATTTTTTTTACAAAGGAGTCACCATTTATCAAGGCCAGGAGGCTACTTGAGGATAAGAATTAATGAACGTACAGTGGTCAAAAGGACAATATCATAATACTCGTTAATAGTGAAAATTTAGTAAATTGGATTACTTTAGGGGACAGCTCATCAAGAATTTGTTTACGTTGGACTTGAAGACAACCGTATTGTAGTCAGTTGGAAAGCAGAAAAACGGAACAGAGTTCCATAGGCGTGCAGTTCTAAGAAAGAAGTCTTGTTCATCGAATCTACGTTTAGGTTTAAGCACAGATAAAGAGTGGGGGAAATTATTGATAGTATATATTATTCCTTAATTGGAATTCATTTTTGAGATGAGCATTATATATATTAATTTATTTTTATTTCGGACTATTATTCTCATCTTTATTAGTTTGTTATTTTTTCATCTTTATTGGTTGTTGTTTTTCACATTTCGGCCAACTATTCCTCTGGCCTTCATCAGGTTGTAACCGCAACGGATAGGAACTTCGAATCTCCTAACTGTATTCTCAGCAATCACTGCCATTTGTAGAAAAACAACAACCAATAAAGATGAAAAACAACAACTAATAAAGATGAGAATAATAGTCCGAAATAAAAATAAAAATAAATTAATATATAATGCTCATCTCAAAAATGAATTCCAATTAAGGAATAATATATATATACCAATCGGTACGGACCCGACTATGGAAGATCAGATAATAAATAAAAAAAAAGTGGATTTATAAGATCAAAGAATCCAACCTTGATCGCCCTTCAGGGCTCGTGGCACAGTTGATAGAGACGTTGAATCTCTACAATTCCAGATGGACATTGTCTGAAGATAGCGGTTTCAATCCTACCCAAAACATGACAGAGGTTTACTTGGCCAAACAACAACAACTACGGATGGCAGTGATTGCTGAGAATGCAGTTAGGAGATTCGAAGTTCCTATCCATAGTAGTTACTACCTGACGAAGGCCAGAGGAATAGTTGGCCAAAACGTCGTGAAAAACAACAGCCAATAAAGATAAAAAAACAACTAATAAAGATGAGAATAATAGTCCGAAATAAAAGCAAATTAATTATTGATAGTGTTTTCAGTTAGACGAGTGCTTTTCATGAGAGTCAGGGGGCGGGGGCACCATAGATTGGAGCTCAGATAAGCACTTGCCATGAAAATAACGATAAAGCAGAGAGAGGCTCACAACGTCTTTTCTGTGGGAAAGAAGTTGCAGGGAAGAGAAAAAGGCATCTCCCACTAGACTACGAAGTTTATTTTTTACTTAACCATCAACCATCCCATTTATTAATATATATACGTTTTTTTTTTTTTTTTTTACAGAAACTGAATGCGTTGGTCGACTGTGTAGATCCGGGCAGTGTGTACCCACAAGCAGCTTCTGTGATGGCATATTCGATTGCGATGACCTCAGCGACGAAAAGCTTTGTGGTAAATTGTTTCCAATTTTCTTGGACATTTAGAAAAGAACATAACATGCAGTTTTGAATTTTTGAGATGAGATATGAATGTTTGTATTGTTTCATTGTTCAGACAATTACAGTATGTTTTCTAGAAGAAAAAAAAGAACACATGTAAGTTGTCTATCTGTTGTATATTGGTTTATATTGGAGGAGATCATATTTTAAAACGTGTCATGTGTTATCTAGTTGATATAAGATATTGTTCTTTTAACAGACAGATAATAAACGTATAAATCGTATGTATGTTGTTTAGCCAGGGGACATGATATTGACGTGTAAACTGAATCATGTTGTATCAGACTTATCACACGGGATATTTTTACAGTTCATATGTAAGGAGAGTAATATATGCTTCATACCTTTTGTTTTCTTGAAGAGTTCTTCTGTATCTTCCCGCTGCTCCATGATGAACCATGAAGCCAATTGAGACATCTTTTCTTCTTTGTGAAAACCATAAAACAACTCTTTATATTTTTATAATATAAATTTATTACAGTTGTCTCAAATGGTTTTCACAGGATCTGCAGTTAGTCTACATTTCTATTCTTACAGTTCGCTCCCTAGCTGTCTGTCCACCCCTGTCTAGACGTCTGTCTGCTCTGATGGTCAATCCTCAATTCTCTGCATCTCTCCAAAACTAACTACATCACGTGTTCTCTTACGTCATCTAATTACGTGTCTCAGACCAACCTAATCCACAACTAGTTATTTGTTTATTCAAAACCCCAAAATAATGTTTACATATATTTTCTATTTTCACATTCCTTTTGCGATTCACACGTCAATCATTTCTTCCACAATTTAATTGTTTATTCTTCTAATCATAATAACTGATCCAGCGACCATCCGTCGATCAAATCAATTAATAATAATACAATAGCAATAATAATAATGTTTTGATCCTTGACCCCGCTTGCCACAGTTAACAAATACTACGCTATGATCACAGCCTAAAGGATCATAACATTACATATCTACAGTTTCGTATTTTTTTTTCACTAATAGTAACAATTAACAGAAGGATTCAGTAAAAGATTGAATCATAAGAAAAATATCTTAGTGACCCCTGAAAATTGACTTCTTTTTTTTTATAATTTACGGTCTGATTCCTTGCAAAACAGAGCTAATCCTCTTTTCCTTAGTTGAAAAAAAACACGGAGTTTACACGTGACAACAGCATGAGGGTTGATCGACCGAAACGCCCAAGATGAGAATAATTGTTTGAACAATCAAAACAATATGTAACATCTTATTTTCAAAATGAATAATAGAGGAAAATAAAACCAAGTACAATAAATGCATTTATTTTCAGTTAATAAAAAAAAGGCGTTTTTAAAAAGTAGTTCATTTTTTACATGGTGTTTTTTTTTTACAAAGGAGTCGCCAGTTATCAAGGCCCGGAGACCACTCAAGAATTAATGAGTATACAGTAGTCAATAAGCCAATATCATAGTAATCATTAGTAGTGGTAATTTAGTAAATTGGATTACTTAAAGGAGCAGCTCATCAAGAATTTGTTTACATTGGAATTGAAGACAACCATATTGTAGTCAGCTGGAAAGCAGGGAAACAGAATAGAGTTCCACAGGTGTGCAGTTCTAAGAAAGAAGTCTTGTTCATCGCAGCTATGTTTAGGTTTAGGCACAGATAAAGAGTAGGGGAAATTATTGGTAGTGGTTTCATCTAGATGAATGTTTTTCGTGTAAATTTAGCGAGGGCGGGACCATAAATTGGAGCTCAGACAAGCACTTGCCATGAAAATAATGATAAAGGAGAGAGAAGCTTGCGACGTCTCTTCTGTGGGGAAGAGGTTCCAGAGAAAAGAAAAAGGCATCTCCCACTAGGCTAGGAAGTCTATTTTGATCTCTGTCAAGATAAGATGCTTCTAGCAGCTCCTGCCCAGATGTGGCAACAGTACTCCATCATTGGACGTACTTGGCTCTAATACACGGAGAGAATTGCAGTGAGATATATACTGGAGCGATAGAATGGTCCCACTATTTTTCAGTGACCTTAGCAACGGATTTGATGTATTTGTTCAATTTCGGATCATGAGTAAAGAAATTTTTCAAAACAAGGAGCCTCCCCAAGATGAGAGCCATTCATTTCAATTGATGCCAGACAGAGATCAGAGCGTTGATGATGTAAAGATAGAAGCTTGGTTTTAGATGCATTAAAATTAACCAGCCACCTCTTTCCCTATTGCACATGCTCAAACTTAGAGGAGAGAGAATCAGAGAGAACTTAGTCATTTACGGCCTTTGAAATGTTGCCATAGATGGTAGTGTCAGCATAAATGTCAACGAATGATCTTAGAATGTGATTTGGGAGATCATTGATGTAGATCAGGAAGGGGGTTGGGCCCAGGATAGACCTCTGAGAAACTCCAGCATTAATACAGTGATCTTCTGATTTCTGCCCATCAACCACTACTCTTATGAACCTATCAGAGAGAAATTATTTAATAATTGAGAAGACATTTCCAGCTATACCGTAACTGGAGATCTTGTGGAGTAGATCTTTATGCCACACCATATTAAAGGCCTTGGATATGTCGAGAGCATTTGCCTTAAAAAGGAAGCCTCCATCGAGAGATTGACTAATCCTATGAGATATAACTGTTAGCACATCTGCTGTAGATCTAGCAGAACAGAAACCATATTGCATATCACCAAGGAGGTTATTTTTGCTGAGGTGGTTGACTACTTCTGTATTTAACACAGATTCCAGCAACTTACTCATGATGCACAAGAGACTTATTGGTCTATACTGGGAGGGAAGATGACCGATCACCTGAATCTTAAATACAGGGCATACTGATAAGGTTTTCCAAGGTGTTGGAAAGCAATTCTTAAGGCAATGCTTAAACAGATTTGTAAGTATGAGAGCTAGTTCTGCTTGAAGCTTTTTCAGCACTATAATTAGAATGCCATCAGGGCCAGTTGCTTTACAGGAATCAAGGTTTTTGGTTAGCTTGGCAACATCATGCACATATATTTGTATGTTGGGTAGCATGTTTTCAGGTTAAAGAAAATACAGGAGGTTAGTGGCCTTGATTGCATAGGGTAGAATTAGCTGCAAAGTTCTTGATAAAGAGCTTGGCTTTGTCCGATGCTGACGAGATTACCACAAGTCCATTGATGATTGAAGCGCACGCTTCTGTTCAAGATCCTGATTGCTATTTGCCAAAACTGATGAGAACTAAGCCACTGCTCAGCTACTTTGGACTTGACAGACTGAGCATACAACTCTCTCGAGATCTTTATTACTCTTTTAAAGTGGTTTCTGGCAGTTCTGAAAGCGGCTTTAGTTTCGGTACATCTATCACATTGGAAACAATAGAAAAAGTGATTTCTCTGCGCAATGGCAGCAGTACATGTTGGCTGTTAGGTTTTTGCTGAAATTTTTTGAAGGGTATGAAGTAATCTATACCTGCAATTAGCCATTCCACCAGGTCTGATACTATGGAGGGCACATTCTTTTTAAACATGGAACAAAGATTAACCGGTGATTTTCTTTTAAAATGCTCGCAATGAGAAATATTTGCATTAAAATTGTACCCATACCTCTTGAAAAAAATTTTTATGATAGTTTTTTATTTTGCAACAAATTTTTTATTTTTTTATTTTTTAATTTTTTAATATTTTAATTTTTTATTTTTATTTTTCAACAAATTTGTATGATAGTTTTTTTTATTTTTCAACAAATTTGTATGATGGTTTTTTATTTTTCAACAAATTTGTATGATAGTTTTTTTATTTTTCAACAAATTAGCATGATAGTTTTTTTTATTTTTCAACAAATTAGCATGATAGTTTTTTTTATTTTTCAACAAGGCCATCTTTAATTTTCTTTCTTTACTCGCCCACTCCTTCATTCCATTTTTTTTTTTTTTTGCAGGTCGTTTTTACAAAGTCAGATTTGTCTGAAAACAGATAGATTTTTTCGACAATGTAAACACAGAAAAACAATATAAAACTTTTAACAAATGTGTAAATGTGATTCGATTTTCTTTGTAGAGTGCACGGCTCCCCATCGTAGATGCAAAAACCAAGTGTGTGTCACAGAGGACAAATGGTGTAATCGAGAAGATAATTGTGGTGACAACAGCGATGAAAAGGATTGTGGTATGATGGCTTGCAGTGCTTGTCCAGAATTCCCTCCCCCACGAAAAAATCAAGCATAAAGAAAACTATATAATATATGAACCCACGATGGAAAAGAAAATATCATATTCCAAAAATCATATAAATTGTACATAAAAAATCACGTAAATTGATTGTGTAGTTTTATTTTTATAAACAAAATCAAATTTTATGGCTAATATATGAGATAACTCCAAATCGAAAATTTAGAAAGCCATTCTTAACATGGCGAGGGGAATTGGAAAAATTTAAATTTGATTAAAAATGTTTTGTTTTTTTTATAGGAGGAATGGAATTCTGGAATACGTGCCCAGTTTTCTTTTAATTTAATGTGTTTTTTTTTCTCGTTTATTCATTTTTCTGTATTTCGGCATAAAAAAAATTTTCAATGCATTTTATTTTATTATCAATATATGCTTGATATAACATTTACTGGCATTTGAAAATATTTTTTATTATTCACTTTTATTCATATACTGTCGGACTAGTCTGTCTTTTTATACTCATACAAATAATAATTTTTTTATAAATAAATATTTATTATCTGCAGACTTATATGTTTCATGTTCATTAACAATCACCAGTATGGCTTATATAACTGTACCGTTGATTGAACAATTAAAACCCTCGACCAAGTAATCTCAAGCCAACATGCTTAACCATTCTGCTACCGTGAAAGTTATATTAAATGTAAGAGAAATAAGCTATAATAAGTTATTGAATGCAATCGAGTTTTTTTTTTTTCAATTTAATTTTCGTAGATATATATCCTCATCAGAATTAAAAAAAAAATTAAAATTACTTTTTAATCATTTTTTTTTTATGTTTAAAAAGGTTTTTACTGTGTCTTTATTTGAAATTCGGATGAGGAAATATGTCTTCAACGATAATATTAAAAAAAAAAAGGGAATAAAACTCAACTGCATTTATTATTTTTAATCATTTAAATTACCAATATAAACGATGCTTTCTAAAACAAGGACACTATTTCTTATAAACTCTATATCTTATTTACGATTGTATAGTAATCATCAGTAAATTCGTAAAATTTCAGATACCTTCAATTTTTGTTCAGTTTATTTAGTCTATTTTAAAGTTGAAATATGGGTACATCCTCCCATTTAAAAGTCAAATATCAGATTTGCATTAAATTTAATCTATAATCATTAGACACCAATTAAGCAAGATTGCCTGAATTTCAATTTCTTCTCAAGACCCCTTAATCATAAGCCTTAAATTTGGTACATTTTCTATAATCCTATTCATATAATGGATTTTGATCCAAATTAGAATAAGGATTCTAGACATAAGATTTAGCATCATTATACCTATATTTGAATCTTCACAAGAGGAGGCATAAAAGTGGTGTAAAACTGTTCTATTCAGAGAATTAATTTCATCCATCCTGGTACGTTTATTCTGTTAGTTCTATATAATAAGTTTTACAAAGGGTCAAGGTTTTATTTTAACGTCAGATGCTAATGAAACAAGATTTAAAACTTCTAAATCCTAGCTCTGTTTTTAAGAGGATAAAAGTAACGCTTTATAAAGGAATATGAGTTCGAAGATGTCTAGTTAAGCAATGATAATCAAGATCAACATGAACGCCCTTGAACTGTGGTGGTTTCATTTTAGATTGTTCTCTTGGAGAGTTGATGTGCTCTGATGGCAAATGTATCCCAATGGAATGGTGGTGTGATGGCAATAAAGACTGTTCAGATGGACAAGATGAAGCTCATTGCCGTAAGTATGCAAAGAATATTATGTTTAAGAAAAAGATTGCGTGAGATTATCATAAAATGTCATAAGCAATTAAATAGTATTACAAATGGAAATATTCTTTAGCCACAAAAATATTAGAGTAGTCTGTCCCTATTTACCTGACTTTTCATGAGGGCAAGGAGCCGACCTATTGGGAAAACAAGAACAATTTCACCAGAAGGATTTCTCATTACCCAACTGAGGAGAGAGCAAGTACTGAATTTTGATCTTACCCTGATGTCCAAGAAGTATAACTACACTAGTGGGGGGGGGGGTCCGGCTTTGACCAGTCGTAAAATATGCTTAAGTATGATATTTTAATTTGTCCAGATTTCGTATATATTATTATAGAGTCGTGATTTCAAAAGTAAAAAAAAATGTATTTGGGTACCAGAATCGAAACCGAAAGCAAGACTGTAACATTCAAAGCTGGTAACGTTACCACTGTACCAACGTGACACGCATATGAACTGATTAAAAATTTAAAATTGAAAATAAACTAAGATGAATGTAAAAAAACGTATAACGATTTTTTTAAATTTTGACCCCTTAAAAACGTTTTTAACTGGTTAAAGACCCATAAAAAAAAATGGTCCATAAGAAATCCAATCATTTGAGGCCCCTAGCGCCACTCTACAACTTTTAGTTTCGGATGAGATTGAGTTTGAAAATATGGAAACAGACGAACAGACAGATGGGCAAACAGACAGACATATAGCCTTTATATGTTATATTACATAGAAAGTAAAAATGACTCTCCATTTTATTCAAAGTTATGATCAAAATTATCTCCCTTATTTAGTAGAGAAACCAGAATAATGTCAAAGAAACCACAACAAAATATCTACAAAATATGGAATTTAAGGAACTATAAGCAATATACAGACGGAGCTCAAGTTGACTTTTGTTTTGATAACTTGTTCATCTTGGATTTAAAGTGGAAGTCATATATCCGATCTGTTGCTAGTCACTGGAAAAATGGTTGGATTATTCTACCGCTCCAGAAAGTACCTAATTCTAGATGCAATCTTCTGTCTATATGAGTCCAAATATGGAATACTGCCACCACATCTGGGAAGGTGTCGAACAGAACATATTTCCAACCGTGACAGAGTACAAAATCGACTTTGAAATCTAGTTGAGAATATGCTCTCTTCTCTTCTCTACAACCCTTTTCTTACAGAAGAGACGTGATTTCTATTAAAGGTACTCGACTGAACTCCAATCTTTGGTTCCTCCTTGTAAGATATTTGCAGTAAGAATTCGTTTTTCTACCATATGCCTAGCACCAGGAAGACTTTGTGTGGAACACATTACTGCAGAAGTGCTTTCCTACAACTTGATCGTCTTCAAATTCAATGTCAATAAAAAATGTTCATTAATCATCCTGTTGTAATGTAAGCAATAATCAGTTCGTACCAAGTTAGTACCCCCATAGTATTCCTCATCTTTCGACTGCCAATCATTTCCATCTCATTAACCCTTTTTAGACCTTGATAAATGGTGACTCAATAATAGAAAAGGAACTTTTTAGCTATCCGGGTTTTACCAAGTAAATCTTTCTAAATTTGTGAGCAAAAATTGAAAGTTAAATGATAAGCTTCTAAATTAAATAATGTTTCTTTCTCTTTGTCGATCCTAGTTTATAAGGAATTATATTTGTTTGTTGAACAGGTTAAGTCACACTGTATTATTATTATTATCATTACAAATATTTAAAAATTGTGCAGGAACCAACACGTTGTAGCCTCAATCGCAAAGTAGGCAAATAATAGAAAAGAACTTCTACTGACTTTTTCTTTGTAACAACAATATTTATTTCCTTGTTGTTACAGCCATGACGTCAACCACATGATCGTTCTTCTCGAATGTTATTCAGGCTTCTAACGTGATCCTGAACGTTCTTCATGTCTCTAATGTGATCTCCTTTTTAAAGTCTTCATTTTCCTTGCTGATGACGTCATTTCACATGCATTTGCATGCGCGCGTTGGTGCTGTTATAATATTACTCGCCTCCCTTAAAAATATTTTAAAAATCTTATTAGGAAAAGAAAATTTAATCTCTATATAAATAAAATGAACTCATTTTTTCCCGTCTGATTTTGACATTAATAGGATTAAAAATCAAGATATTTCATGCAAATATAATATGCACAAACGGCAGAACAATATCTGAGGTGTGTTATAGGCTTATTTTTTCTCAAATTCCTCGATAATCTTAGATTTCTATACTTTTTCTGCTGAGAAGTCACGGCCAAAATCGGTTAAGATCAATGGAAGTGGTAAAATATTTTCTCTCTAATAAATTCCTCCTCCCCCTGCCACCACTTAACACCGTTTGGGGATCGTTCACAAGGAACAGTGGAACAGTTGAGAAGAAAACACCGGTTTGGCTTCGTAGTTCTTTCATGTGAAGTTATTTAAAATCACTAAACTAAGCTGCAGTGCTCTGTGGCGTAGTGGTTAGCGTGCTGGACAATTCACATTACATTTTCACGTTCGTGCCGACCTACCGTAGTCGTTTTTTTTTTTTTTTTCCTAAACAACTGGAATGGACTTTTCTTGGTGGCCGAACTGTTAACGTTGCAGATGTTTTTTTTTTTTGTTTTTTTTCACACTTTATTTTCCTACTTTTACTCATGACTCCGGGTTTAATCCTTCCTACTTACCTACCATAACATTTTTTAAAACTCCCCCCCCCCGTCCCGGAAACAAACACTCGGGCAACGCCGGGTACCCCCGCTAGTCTAATAAATATTTTTTTTTTACTTCAATAGTTTGTTAATTTTTATTAATGAAATCTAAATTTGTATCTAGCAGATACTGTTTGTTTTTTTGGGGAGGAAAGGGGGGTCCACGAGAAAATTACTTCTGAGAAATGCGTGGGTTGCAGGTGGAGTGGGTTTGATGATTTAAAACCGAATCCTGCAGTGGCACTAGTTTATTGCTGATTACCGACCTTGGTCCATTTACAAAATATCTTCTTTTACAAATTCTAGGGTTTTATATTTTAAAGTTTTCTGTCTGCACCGACATGGTATTTGCATCACAACCAACATGGAAACGTTTTGCAATGTTGCAACTATTTAATACCTTGTTTCTGAATTTTTGAGATAAGGATTGATTATTTGTATTATTTGGATTCTTTGTTCTCACCTTGAGTGTTACCCGTGACGTAGTGGATAAAGTACTTGGTAAATTCAGTTATAAGTTACATTCTTCTGGAGGTTGAAAGTTCAGTTCTCAACACTCAAAATACAATTGCAAATTACTGAGGACTTCTACCCCGTCATGGCTGACGAAATGATACTCTTAGGAATTCAATAAAGGGTTCCAGTTGAAATTCTGTGCATATTTTCAAGTTCGACGGAAACAGGGAAACATTCTTGAGTTTGACAGAAAATTACCAAGTTTGATATGATGCACGTGAAGAAGGTCGGAGTTTACTTCGACGGAAACGTGAAAATGACAATCAAGATGAGAACAGCAGTCCAAAAAATCTAAATAATACATGTACTACCTTGCTTGGTGAATTTTTTTTCTAATGAGTAACCATTTAGCTAGACTAAAAGCTATTCGAGGATAAGGGTTAATGAGATCGATAGATTAACAGTTGAATGATGATGAATATTATGAGAGGACTGAAAATAATGAACAGAATAACAGAACTCGATGCAACTACAAAATGCATTTTATGATAGTTTAAACATTTCTAAATATGACTTCATGGATGTGACAGTGATTAATTGCTAAAATACTTTTGACTATTGATGAGAGTATGACTTCAATGATTTCAACCAATCAGAAGCTTCAAACGTTATTATAAAATCAACCAATCAGAAGCTTCAAACGTTATTATAAAATCAACCAATCAGAAGCTTCAAACGTTATTATAAAATCAACCAATCAGAAGCTTCAAACGTTATTATAAAATCAACCAATCAGAAGCTCCAAACGTTATTATAAAGAATATCGAATTTTGGATTCAATTCAGTTCGCTGTCAACCTCTGTCTCGAAACGACTGAATCGTGGCTTCATTGATTCTTCGCCGCCATCTTTGTTACTAAGAATTATTCAACACTCGAGATCAGGACTGCATTGATTCTTCGCCGATTTGATTTACTGCCGCCATCTTTGTTCAACATAATATCTCAACACTTAATAGTTAACAACATCGACTTTCGACCTGAGTATACCAAGTTCAAATCCAGTCATTTCCATAGTAGCACTTTTATTTATGGATGCTGTCAACCTTTTCAAGCAGTCAATCCAAATACCAACAACAGAATCAGCTATCATGCCGATCAGTGCGATATGGATTTATTGTATGAAAAAAATGTTTGTATTTAATTGTAAAATTTTGGAGATTGTACAGATATTTGGGAAAGTTGATTAATGTTTTTCGAAATATTTTAATGGGTGAAAAAAAAAGTACAAGAAAATCCTACCATTTCGTATTGATAAAAATGAACCCTTTTTCCAGATAAGAAGAACAATTCAATTGGAAATTTAGAATCAACAGCAGCAGCAACTACTACTACTACTACTACTCCATCTACTACTACTACTACTACCACTGCTACTACAACTACCATAGTTAGTCCTTTCAAAGGTATTTGTAAAACTAATTAGCACAACTTGTGAGATGTTATTCCTAACCCCTGAGTGTTGCATCAACCCCTGAAACCATTGTGACCAAGCATCCTCCACCTTATATGTACTATGCGTTTTATTTTTTTTGTTGTTGTAAAATGTTGCTCCAAATACGACACACGCACCCTGATCCATTGGATCAACTTCACACGAACAAACAAATGTGTATCCTGGATTAATTGAGAAATTCATTCATTTAAAAAAAAAATCCTTTTTTGTTTATCCTTGCAGCCCAACACAATGCATTCCTTTCCTTCAAAATTTTCTTATCACTGTTAAGACAATTATATGATAACTTCACACATATGTGTATGTGCGTGCGTGTGTGCATGTATGTGCATGTGTGTGTGCATGTGTGTGTGCGTGTGTGTGTGCGTGCGTGTGTGTGTGTGTGCGTGTGCGTGTGTGTGCATAGTTTTCACATCAACCTAACTGTAGTAATTAAACGTTAAATTTATCATTCAATAATTCTAATTCAAATTTATGCAACCTTCTTTTGAAATTTGAGCTCAATAGAAAGTTACCTCTCGCCATAAATTCTTATCAAATTTTCATGAATTAAGACATTGAAATCTTTAGAAGCCTTTTGCATCAAATAGTTTTATGAATGGTGTCTAGAACAACATTAGCATGATAAAATTAGTTATAGTTTAGATATGGAAGAGTATAAGAAGGCTATAGCAATGCAGGGAACCGCCTGTTGTATTGGTAATGTATGAACAAAAATAAACAAACGAAAAAAGGTCTTATTTGTTTTGTTATTTTATGCAACTTCGTATATCCATTTATTTTTCAACCTAATCACAATATAAATCAATAAAAATGAGCTTACTGTTTTATGTAACTGAGATGGTGAAGGTCTTAATATTTCGAGATAGAATCTCTTTTTCAAAAGAAAACGGACCAAAGAATTTTTACTGATTTGCATTGTATGTTGAAAAATAAATGGATATATGAAGTTAAATAAAATAACAAAATAAATATGATCTTCTTTCGTTTATTCATTTTTGTTCATATGTCACTCCAATACAACAGCCGGTTCCCTGCATTGCGATAGCCTTCTTATACTCTTTCATATCTATTTCATAGCAATGCTTCAAGCAAACTACCTTTCTCTATTAGTTATCGTTTAAAGATGCGAAATGCACCTCTGTATATATTAATAGTAAACGAAAAAGTAACACAGAAGGAAAGCAAAACCTCTTTTAAAACAGCGACAAAGAGGTTCATTTCAAGGACAGAAAACTGAACAGTGTTCGACTGAGGAAAATATAAGAGTAGAAAATTCTTTTGGTTGTTGATAGTAGGCCAGCATTTGCAACGTCCAGTGGACAGGGACAGAGAGAGAGAGAGAGAGAGAGAGAGAGAGAGAGAGAGAGATAGGAGGGAGACGTGATGCCTTTCCTTGTTGCTTCTTGGGTTCCCTCGGCTGACCGACCATAAAAAAGGTTAAAGAAATTCTTTAGAGAGGACAAATGGAATTACTGCGCCCTGCAGGCTGAAGTGACCAAATTGCACAGCAGGGGCATTGGTTTGCGTGAGAAAATAAATCTTTATTTTATTTATGTTTGCTACAATAGTTTTAATACGATTTGCTTCAGTTATTAATTTAATCTTTACCAGGGTATACGATAATCATTCAATTTAACGTTCACATTCTTAGCAAATCTACATGCATTAAAAGATTGACAGTTTCGGAAACTACTTAAATCCAATTATTCAAAGAATAAAGATTACAAGAAAATCCGCCCTTAACACAATTAGTTATAGTTTTATAACCACTTGATTCAGATTATAATTGAATGAGATACCGTAACAATTAAATTTTAACTTTTAAAACTCTATTTTAAAAAGCAAAATAATAAGTTGGCAAAAAAAAGAAAAAACAACAACAAAAAACAACAGCAAAAAACAACAACAAAAACAACAGCAAAAAACAACAGCGAAAAACAGCAACAAAAAACAACAATAAAAACAACAGCATATTTTTAAAAAAAATATGAAGCAAAACTGAGAGTACAAAGATTCTTGGGCAACATCGGGTAAGTATACCTAGTGTTCAATGTAATCAGTTTCATCCGGTTCACATTATATGTTGTTTTTCAATCCCCATAATAATATTTTCTGTTTTGTATTGTAATCTTACACATTTTTTTATATCAATATCATTTTCTCATTTGAACATCTAATTAACTCTAATACAGAGTGAGGCACGGGAAACGGATGTTTTAAAGGAAAACAAAACTCTGCGAATATTTCAAGATTACCTTACTCACTGCATATCCCTTAGTCAAGGAAACAAGGAGCGTTCTAGAAATATCCGTTTCCCGTGACTCACGCTATATATCATATCCTGCATGTAATATCTATATCATATTCCTCTAAGACTGTGTGTCTGTTTGTTTCACTTTTTCTTAGAAACTACTAGTCTGATCTCGTTGAAATTTTGTATGGATGCTTGTTATGTTAAGATGCAGCGAAATAAGAATCATGCTATCCGTTCAGTGAACAGTTAGGGATTAAAACAGATTAGTCAGCACACACCAAATTTATTCTGGAAGTTTGGTATAAAGCATCCATTCTAAGTCAACGGGCTTTAACTTTTGGCCACTTTTTAATGGGCAAAAATTCTATATATAATGCAGTTCTTAATCTTTCAGTATTTTTAGTTCAATTAATATTGAAATGTTCGTTTTTCAAGACTGTATAATTATTTGAGCCATCATTATGAATTTTGAAACACAGTTACTAGGTATAAGAGTAAAGAATATGAGCTATGTTTAGTTTAATCCAGATTTATGCAAAGGGGCAAAAAAGAGGAGTGGATAGATCTGCCAACTATTGGTTGTTGTGAATCACCTATGGATATGAAGATTGTTAGTTGTTGACGGTGATTATCCAATGATTTGATACATTTCTGTTGCATTCCGTGCAAATAACTGTAGTTATCCATGGCCATGGTAAACGTTACCTATTTGAGGGGAGCGGAAGCAGAAGTTCAATGTCGGTTGAAGAAAAGTGCAGTTGAAGATTATGCAATCTTTGCTTCCCAATAAATCTCTGCACAGGCACCCTTACAAACAGTATCCATCATCTCTTGGAATTGAACAGAAATCTCTTTCGCTCTCATTTTCTCTCTCTCTCTCTCTCTCTCTCTCTCTCTCTCTCTCTCTCTCTCTCTCTCTGCGATGTTTAAGCAAAGTTCAACTTCTAATTATTTTGTAACTTTCTATCCTATTTCTCAACTCTATACTTCATCATGTGTAACTCGATTCATGGTATACCATACATTACGACCATGTAATCCCTACAGCCACCTACCTTGAAAATACTGCTGTGAAACCTGGCATAGTTATATGAAATAAGTTAGAGAGAGCAGCAACCTTGGTTGAAGTGAGTGTCCCTAATGATGGAGGTTTGAACAGAGCTGAAAGGGAGAAACAGACCAAATATCAAGGTCTCCTGTATGATATGAAAAGAAACTGGAATCTTAGGGAGATATCAATCATACCAATTATTATAGGTGCCACAGGGCTTATGAAGAAGAACCTGAAGTCCTACCTAACTAATATTGCTGGTGAACCAATGCAAAAGAGATCCAGACAATTGCACTTAAGGGAACAACGAGGATACTAAAAAGAGCTCTCGGTTGGTTTCAATAAAAAGCAGGGCAATGTTGGCAGCTGATTTGGCTGTCCCATACCCAGCATTACAATCTTCAAAGGAAGAAAATTAAAAAAAAAAGAAGAATTTTGATTTATAGAATTAAACGCCGATTCATGGCAATTTCTCTATAAATAAATATATGTTTAGCGATTTTTTTAATGTATATAAATCATTTTGATCTGATCATTTTGAATGTAACTCGCAAGTTGAGAAATAGTAGACTCCTCTGGTCTATAGTATTTCGACATTTCTGACCTAGTAGCCATATTTTAATAATCTGCTGAAAATAAAACAAAAAGAAGAGAAAAAAACAAAAACAAAAAAAAAGAACAGAAATACACATAAACAAAGGATGCCAATATTTTTCTGTTTTTACTATTGAATTATTTTTTATTCCTTCTTTAATTCATTTATCTATTTTTACTCAATCATTCCCTTTTCCAAATTGATTTTTTTATGGGAAGGGAGGTCTGTTACTACCTGAACTTAGAGTCAGTTTCTGGTTATGGTTAAAGATATTACTTACTTGAGATGATTTTCAATGTTAAAATATTTCAGAATGTACTCGAAAAAAAAAAACAACATAAAACCATAAAAACATCCGATTGGAGACTGAAGTGATTCCATCAAATTATTATTTTTTATATCTGTAGATGTGAACTGCAATTTTGTTGAGTCAGACATTCTATCAAACAGCTTTTTTTTTATGATGTTCTCTTTAAGTAAATGTGTTTTTGTATTTCCTTCTATTTCAGATAATTGTCGGCCGGATGAGTTTATTTGTACGCGTGGCTACAAGTGTATACATCGAAGCAAAGTTTGCGATATGAATTGGGATTGTTTAGATGGAGAAGATGAAGCTACGTGTGGTGAGCCAATTTTCCTACATCCCAAAACTGTATCAAGTGATGCGGCCCCAACTGGGGAGCTTTGGGAAGTGTGGGGGGTCACCTCTCAATTACAACTACTCTCAGGTTTAATCTTTCACGCGGTGCTCTTTTCTCATCCCCACTACCTCTTTCTTACGGAAGAGACGTTACTAGTATTTCTCTACTCTATCCTTATTTTCACGACTGAGCTTCAATCTATGGTCTCCCCTATAAAACATTCATAACAAGAACTCATCCCTACTCCTTTCTTTACCTAAAACTCAGTGAGATTTTCCTGTACAAAGTTTCTGTCTTAGAATTGTCCAACAAACAACTATATTTTAGTGAGCTACTTCCCAGCTGATTAGAATATGGTCATTTTTAAGTCCAATGTAAACAAATTCTTATTTAACCAGCTTCGTAAATAATGAAATTCTACCCAATCATCACCATCATTACTAATCATCATGATGTTTTCTCACTGTTCACATTGATACTCTTTTAATTTTTATACTTGAGTTAGTAAAAAAAAGAAAATGTTTGTGTTTACTGCCTTTCCGTTTTATAAAAATAAAGTGCTGTCTAGACCATATAAAAATCATAGTGGAGAAATTTCAAATCAGACAATATCAGACAACACTATTATCTTCATACATTTGTGAATCTGTATTTTTGCCCACTTATTGCACAGATCGTGATCGTGTGTTCATTTTCTTTGTCTAAATTCACTGTGTGATTGTGACACTGACTGGAGTATCAAGCATGTAGTATCTGTCACTACTGTAAAAAAAAAAAAGGATTCTCCTTCAAAACAAGACCACAATTCAAGTTTCAAACAAGTAAGGACGTTTTATTTCGAGAAGTTACTATGGCACTTATTTGTTTTCTACCTAATGACAAGGTTGCTAATTAAGGCCAACATATTTGCTAACCAAACACAGTTTATCAGTTTAGGGCCCGAAGATCTATCTGTCTCTGAGATCCTCAGAAACCCAACTTATCCCCTCTGCCTATCTTGCTGGAATTTGCGCTTTTTTCCAAGGAACTCTGCCTTTTGGATTATTTTGGACCATTTGGAATTTACCAATTCGATTGAAATTTTAAATTCGACCGTTTTGGATTTTACCATTTTTGGATTTTTACCCTTCACCGGACTGTCCATTCATGTGAAATCTTTTTATCATTTTTCTTTTGCCTCCTGTTCCCTTTACCTCACCCTTTTTTAACCAAGTAAGATCTGTGACTTACTTGTAGTTTCATTAAATACTTTTATATGCAAAATCCGATCCTGCATTTTGCTAATTCCTGCCCTCTGATGTGAAGGAGAGTATTTCTTCGAAACTCCGCGGATTAAGGACTATCCACTTATCTTGTGTTTCCTTTTTTAAAATTAGATATGTTTTTAACTCTTTTTCAAGATGTCTTTTAACATGTTTTATTAATCATTTGTTCATATATATATATATATATATATATATATATATATATATATATATATATAGAGAGAGAGAGAGAGAGAGAGAGAGAGAGAGATAATAGTTAAACTACACTGCACGACTACTCGATATTTATGAGCTGTTAATCTATGGACACAAAAATATAATGGTCAGAGTATCTTGTATATGGAGTGGACATTAGCTTTTTTAAGATTTCAAGTGGTTTGATTTCACCAAAGGAAACCGCAAATCTAATTTAAAACGAGTAATGATGTTTAACTTGTAAAGTTACAGTGACACTTCTTTCTAACAAATAAACAGGCTTTTAAAAATGGACAAACATATCTTCCAGCCGAAGACAAACAGTCCACCACCTGAAGACGCAAACACCTGCATATTTAAAAATCCATAGAGACTCAACTGATCCCTCTACTTGCCCATTCTACTGGAATATATATAAATGATGGACTCTCCCATCAATTTCAATGTATGAACTTCTGTCATAATAACTGAGTTGCTCGGAAATCCACACAGATGATTTGTTTATAGTGACGAAGCCTTTGTGTAGAACCAAACCCACTTTTTGGTATTACTGCTAACCTTTGTTGGTGCAGATGACTGCCACAGGACAGGGTATACAAGTATACAATAGACCACAGACTTTTACATCAGATTATATATATATATATATATATATATATATATATATATATATACAGAACATCAGATTATATATATATATATATATATATATATATATATATATATACTCTGATGTTCTACAAAGTATATACAAAGTATATATATATATATATATATATATATATATATATATATATATATATATATATATATATATATACTCTGATGTAAAAACTGGTGATCTACTGTATACTCTGATTAGGGATTTTGTTTGATCAAGTGTCGATATGTAAATATAGTATTCACTGCCGCTGCCTCTTCCAACACTATCATGAAATGTTAATAAGAATGAGTATAAGTTACTAATTATATATACCCATGCAATTATTATATGAAAAAGAAAATAGAAGCATATAAGTTAATACTTTTTAATACTTTTTAGTGTCTCTACGTAAAGAAGAATCACCAAGAAATTCCACTGCAATCCTGACACTAACCGTTCAAGGTCAAACAGACATGGTGTGCAGCAGCAAATGGTCAAGAGATTGGGCTGCTTTCATCTGTAAATATCTCAGGCATAAGTAAGTATAAAATAAGTTTGTCACGCATATAATTAGCCTCTTCTTCTTCTTCTTCTTCTTCTTCTAATATCTAAAATGATTTTTTCCTTGTAAAGTCAGTCTCCATGAGAAAATAAATGAGTACTTCCAATGATAAACATTTCTGTTTCGCAATTATCCTACATCATTATGGGTTTTTCAAGAAAATATCTTTTTATTTTACATACTTTCATTTATTACTACATTTTATCCGAGAAATCTGACTCCCAGAACTACGTCTCCCATAAATAGGGTAGCAAGCTTTGTCGCCTTTTCACATTTATCAACTCTCTTGTAACTCATGGCCACCGCCACAGTTTTTAAAAGGCGACATAATACACAGGCACCGTTATCGCTCACCCCTTCCCTTCATTCATAGTTGACAGCAGATTGATATACCTTTTTAATTATGAATAAAAATCACTCGTTCCTTTTCGTTTCATTCACAAGATTAGATCGAAGTGTATTCGCAGAATATGTGAATAACGAAATGCACCCAGAAAACACAGATCGCTGCTATGGCTGAGTACAATGATAACATCTATTCTTGATCCGGAATTTTATTTGTGATTAATGAACAGCTTTCATTGTTTATCTTCTCATAGCAATGACGTCTTTTTCAAAAGTTTTGGGAAGTTGCTTTAGTAATATTCATCTCTCATTAGTAATTGAAAACATTTCCAATACTGACTTAATTGTATCTGTATGAGGTTGCCTTGGAGTCTTTTTACTTTCATTTCTTTTTTAACCGAGAAAAATTGAAAGTGGATCTTAAGCTATCACCGGTCTTGTTACTCTCACTTTCATATTCGCCAACGCTGATTCTGACAAACGGGAAGAATTATTGTTTTCTGGGTTGGAATCTATCCATACAATACTTATCATTGGTTAATTTTGAAGTGATATTTTTAGCTCCTTACATTAAGTGGCTTCAAGCCTTGTTTAGAACGATTTCCATTTTAAAAAAAAAAACTATGTTATCTTGAAGAAATTTCAAATTGCTTTGGGTTTTTCGTAAACACAAGCAAAACAGAGCACATTCTCATGAACTAATGGAAGTATACTTTGTAAGATACCATAGAGTTTCTCTCCTGTGAGATGCTGCCTACAGGTGATGTCAAAAGGAATTCTTCACATCCTGCTGTACACATCATCATCAAGTTTCTTTTCTAATCCGTTGGTAAAAGTCTAGGTGCTACGTCCATACATGAGAACTGATGTAATAGTAGCTTCAAAGAAGTTACATTTCATCTGTGCAGGAAGATTTAACTTCCAGATTGCTTTCAACCTGTCCAGTCCATCCCACGATTTCCTAATTCGCAGATTAAATTCATTCTCCTTACAATTTTTCGAAGAGGGAGTACTGCTACCACATCTAGGGAGGTGATACATAGAGCACTCTTCCTTGTATTGACAGAGAACAAAATCGATTTCAAAATCTAGCGAGGGGGGAAGTGATCTTTTCTCTTCACTGCAACCGTCTTTCTCATATGAAAGATGCTTGACTGAGCTCTAATCTTTGGTTTCTTCCTTGTAAGACATTCACAGCCAGAACTTGTCCTTTTACAACAAAAGAAGAATTTCTTTTCTTCCTTCATGTGTCTAATGTCAGGCAGAATTTCGATGGACAGAGTTTCTTTGCAAGGGCTTTCCATCTGTAGAACAGATTATTGTTTATTGTGGGACTTATTCTCTATTGATTACAACTTGTCGTTTTTAAACCCAATTTGAATAAATTTTTGTCATCGACCGCCCCAAAGTAAACAAACACAGTTCATACCATTAATGAATGTTATTACTTCTACAGTGTTCCTCATCTCTCAGCTAGCATTCTTTCCCATCTCATTAACTCTTATTATTGAGTGTCTCTTGACCGTGGTTATCCTGATAGTAAAAAGAAGCTTACAAATACCATTGTTCAGAAAAATTCGCACTATTAATAAAATATTGATATACAGATCAAATTTCAATAGTTCCCCAAAATGCCCTCTTGTTTCTTTTTCTCACCATTAGTTTTGAATTCATCTAATTCCATCTTGAAACTTTTTTATGCTATTATTCTTTTTAATCTGAATTGGTAACTTGTTTAAAAAAATATGTTAACCTATTACCAAAAGAATTAATTCATTAATTTTTCTAATTTCCTCTACATTTAGAGATGGCATTAATTATTTTGCAAGTTTCGTTGAAATCACTTCGTATTCTTCTATCTAGTAAAGTATCTCCAAGAATTTGATAAGTTCTGTCATTTATTTATTTCTTCTTTCATTCATAATTGCCTGCAAATTACAATACATTTTTAATTATAAATAACAACCGCTCCCTCCTCTTCCTTTCATTCACAAGATTCAACCGAAGTGTATTCGCAGAATATATGTGAATAACAAAATGCATACAGAAAACACAAAGCGTTGTTGTTGGATCTATTTTTTTTTATGTATTATTTGGATTTTTCGGATTAATATTCTCATTTTGAGTATTATTCGCACAATGTTTCGACCCATGTAACCTGCGACCTTCTTCAGGTAAATCTTGTTGGATTTGGGAATCTTTCTGTTGAACTCAAGAATCTGGATAGAATTTTGAAGAGAACCCCTTTATTTAATCTGTGATTAGCATGCTCTTGTTTCGTCAGCTATGATCAAGTAGAAGTCTTAAATAATTCTCAATTGTATTTTGAGTATCGATCACATTTAGGATTGAACCTTCAACCTCTAAAAGAAAAGTTACCTAGTACGGTATCTATTATGGATTATTCTAAGGTTCTGTTTGAAATTCTGTACAAATTCCCGAGTTAAACAGAAAGATTTTTGAGTTTGACAAGATACACCTGAAGGTCAGAGGTCACATTGCCTGAAACGTTGTGAAAATAACACTCAAGATGAGAACAGTAGTCCGATTAATCCAAATAATACAAATTATCAACCCTCATCTAAAAAAACTCACAAATTACGTTCTTTAGTGTTTTTAAAAGACAATTTAGAAAAGATTTACTTTAGACAAAAAAAAAAGAAATGAAATCATTTTTTTCTTAAATGTAACTATATGTTCCCCCCCCAAAAAAAAAAAAATTACTTTGCTAAAATTTTCAATTAATTTTTCATTCAGAAATGTAAGAAAAGTCGAGTTTGTGGATCCTCCTCCTGGGACGACCTCCTTCAAAGAAGTGCACAGTATGAACCTGGAATACTCGGACAAAGATTTTATCAAAACCACAAAGCAAGTATTCACTTTGTTTCTGGAATCATTTCTTCTATGACTATACTTAGATAAATAATTATAATATCAGGAGAAGCCATTTCCCAGATGCCAAAGAGAATCTTAATATGATTCTGGATGCTCTCTATTACAAATAAAGCATAATCACATTTAAGGAATACAGGATGACCCCCCCCCCAAACGGGCCCCAACTCTATTTAGGCTCTGTTTCTTAGTGTTTTGTCCGCATGAAATGAAACTTTGGTCATAACTAGTTTATTATATTCAAAACATCACATCAAAACACTAGGATTGTTGGGGTTTTTTTCCTCCGTTGACTGTAAAATGCTCAGAAAAACAATTGAATGTTCTCTGTTTTTTTTTTTTGGGGGGGGGGTCACCCTGTATATAAAGCAGCAAACAAAAGTATCACTCCATTTTTAACATAGATTTGTTTAGTTTAGATGTTCATTAAAAAGATTTAAGGTTCTTATTTCCGGACATTTCAAAGTAATAACCTACTAAGCCTAAGAGGGAGAAAAACTTGTATATATATATATATATATATATATATATATATATATATATATATATATATATATATATATAGTAGGAATGGTAATTAATAAAATCCTGAAGAAAGTGCTCAATACTGTTGTAGAGCAAATATGCGTTTTATTTTTTCATTACCGTTTTTTCTGTTTAGTTACATTATTGTTTCAGCTACTCGACCGTTTTTCACGGTGTAGTAGCCTCATCAAACTTTACAGAAGCCTTCTGTAAAGTCTACTACATCGCGAAAAATGGTCGAGTAGCTGAAACAATAATGTAACTAAACAGAAAAAAACGGTAATAAAAAAATAAAATGTATATATACACACACCTTTGGGTCGAACACTGACGTAAATGTACTTCACTCGCTGCTTAGTTTAGCGATTAAGCAAAGCTGCTGTCTGTTTGTTTACAAACAAACTATCAGCTCGAGCACTGTTCAGCATTGGGCAGATGTATATCTAATAGGCATTTGATAAATCATTTACGAGTACCGATTCTTACTCCTGTGATTAGAGTTGTCGACTGTCAACGATATGGTTATAGGCTCGATCCACAGCTGAGGAAAGGTTCTAGTCTAACCGCACTGATGAGTTGTGATACAGCGAAATAGTGCTGTATATGGATGACTATATATCCATATCTATATAATAATAAATAATTATACATACATGTTTCATCATAAGGGAATCTTTAGTGTGAGGATGACTGTTTAAACCGGTCACAGGATTCAAACTGGAACACAAGTTACTCTAATCCAGACAACATTGTCCACAATCTTTATAGTGTTCCACAAATCATGTAGGGATGAATTTTCATCTTACCTTAGATTAGATGGCTTATATTATATATTACATTATTTTGGCCTGGCAGAGCGAGACCTATTCATCTGAGCGCATAAACCTATCATCAAGCAGGTTTCGTGCGAAGATGGAGTGAGAATTTTAAAATATTTTTAAAAGTTTTAATAAATTCGCCATTTTAAATTTGTATCAACATCATCACACGTCTGAGGATGACTTGGACGAGTCGAAAGTATTTGCACGTATGGCAAGGTGTATAGCAGTGAGAAAGAAGGGACCAGACAAGGACTATATAAGTAGAAAGCTATGGAAATATATTAATGGCAATTAAGCTACACAGAAGCATCCGTGTTCTATCCCTGCAGGGAATCGTCAAATTAAGTGAATGAGAATTCGTGTTATCGATTGTTTTTATGTATCCACAAAGTGTTTGGTCTAGCTAGTTAACCAATATATACTAGCATAATTACCCTGCCTTACTCGGGGAACATGGTCAATAAGGTAAAAGCGTTAACAAGTGTGTATAGCATCTTTCTTTCAAATGTCTCCCCTCCCCCCCCTCTCTCTCTCTCTTTATCTTTTTCTACCCCCTCCCGCTTCTCTTTGGTTTCGCTTTTTCTCCTCTCTTCCTCCTCTCTCTTTTGTAGTTTTTCCATCCTATTTACCCTATTTCATTTTCTCCATTTTCCTACCTCTTCCTACCCATTCTCTCTATTATCCCCTCTCTTTATGCCACTCCCCCCCCCTCTCTCTCTCTCTCTCTCTCTCTCTCGCTTTCTCTGGTAACTGAAAAAAAACATCGTTAACGAATTACTACGTGTTCAATTTATTTATTTACAAAGAGCATTGTGTTATGCTAAAAAGAAGCAGAAAACATCATCCAACAACACAACAGTGGGGTGGGGTGGCGGGGCTTTTGTATATATATATATATATATATATATATATATATATATATATATATATATATATATATATACTCGTGAGAAAAAAAAAATGGGCCAAACAAATTTTATACATTTTATTGCACTAAAAGCTATATTGAACAAGGAAGCTTAAACGAGACTAATAACATAGAATAAGACATTTACTTTAATAAATGATTAGTATGGAATCGCATTCCCTTTTGATTTCTTTAAAAGATCACTCCTTTTAGACATGCTCTCAACAAAAGTGAAACACTGTGAAGAGAAGATGCTATTCCATTCATTTTGCACAGCTTCCCACAGTTTTTCATTGTCGAAAAAGTTCTTCCAGCCAATGCATGAGATATTATGGACCAAATATTCTCGATTTGGTTTAAATCGGGGCTTTGACCTGGCCAAAACATCAAATAAATTGAATTATTAGAAAACCATTTTTTTGTGACTTTAGCAGTGTGGGCAGGAGCATTATCATGTTGAAAAATAATGTTCTGGGATATTCCCAGCTTCTGTATACTTGGTAACAGTCCTGTTTCTAATATTCGAATGTATTCCTTTGCATTGATTGACTTCTCACATCTAAGAAGTTCCCCAACTACTGCTGCAGTAAAAGTTCCCCATACCATTATCCCTCCATTCCCGTATTTAACTCTCATTTTATGCAACTTGGCGAAAATATTTTTCCAGTTCTTCGAATGCACCATTCGGGAGCATCACTAATAAGACAAAATCTTGATTCATCTGACCAGAAAACATTCCTGAACCAGTCTGCATCTTTCTTGCAATAACACGAGGAAAACTTTTTTCTCTCATTGATGTTCTTCTTAGATAAAAATGGCTTCTTTGCACACCTTTTAGAAGAAAATCCCATTCCTTTCATTCGTCTAGATATTGTATATCTAGAAAAGAATTTCCAGCCCCTGTTTTGAATTCTTTGCTATGGTCAACATAAGTTTTCCTTCAATCCTTCAAAACAGTGGTCGTCCTTCAAAGTGGATGCTCTAGAGCGACCAGATCCAGATTTCCTTTTAATCGAGCCTTTGCCTTCGAACCTTTGACCAATTCGCTTCACTGCAGAAAGAGATGTTTTCACATTTTCTTTTCTTAAAATATCAAAAATTTGCTTGTAAGTCATTTTGGACTGCCTTAATCCTGCAATTCGTTTTTTTTATATCCTCGCCAAGATGCGGTCTTACCATTTTTAGGATGAATTTTTTTCACTTATTATTATATGCTATAATGATAATGATCTGCAAAATAGAAATTTTCAGTTAAAATTAACAAAAATTCATGGAAAAATATTGAAAAATCGATTTCTTCCTTTTTTCGCTCTTGGCCCGTTTTTTTTTTTTTTTTTTTTACTCATGAGTGTATATATATATATATATATATATATATATATATATATATATATATATATATATATATATATATATATATATATTTAAGGAACCAACGCAGAAACATTATATATATATATATATATATATATATATATATATATATATATATATATATATATATATATATATAACCATTTTTTTCATTTGTGTCTGTGAAATTCATAATCCCGTTGTTTGTTATATTTATCGCAATGTAAATAAAGTTTATTATTTTGCTTAAGTTTTATTGTTATATATTGCCACGAGAGCTCCAACTGGTTTGAAAAAAAAAGGCTGATTATTGCATAGTTTTGTAGTTCTTTCTTGTGTAATGCAACGAGCTACCATAATTGTTACTAAATTTCCAGTGTATAAAAAAACACCAGCCTATGCATGATAATGTTAAAATGTTGTTATCGATATTAGGTATTTTAATTTTCTTTCTTTTGATTTTTTATTTAATTGAATTTTCTTGATTTATTCAGGACTTGTAAAACCAACAAAATAGTGCGCATGTCCTGCAACGAAAGAAGTAAGTATAAATTGGGGAAACTACAAAATTATCTTTCACTGTGATCTCCATCAAACCGATGTCCTTCATATATGGACTTGGTAAATTATAGGAAAAATACTTTGCATGTGTATTGGAACGAAAACGAGGCTAAGTCAAAGTATAAGGTTTGTTATAATTTTTATAAATGAATTTATAAATATTTATCATTATAAATCACTCTATATAAAAAGTCAGTGTTTGTTTGTGTGTTATAGAAACCGACATAATAGCCTTGAGGAAATTTAATTAAGTTTCAAGAAGGGTTAAATTATTCATAAAATCTAAAGATATCATTGAAATGTTTCTTCGATTCCTTCCGGGACAATTATCAGTTAGGTTCCCAAATAACTAAAATATACTAGAACATATTTTTTACATATTTTTAAAGAGATTTTTTTCGTTTTATAAAATACAAATAAAATTAAACAAAGCGGAGAGTGCATTTAAAAATATTTTAACGTTTAAAAAATTTATTAAAAGTTTAAATAATCAAATAAAAACAAATTCGGTTCGATTCGTTGAAACCATTTGCTGTGCTACAGAAACGCAGAATTAACAAGTAAAGTACGGTGCCAACGGTTTTTTTTTATTACTCGATCTCATATTGAAAATGTTATTTTTAACCTTTTCCAAGCCAAAATTGTAAACATGATTATATTTAAAATAATTTACGACCAACAATATTTCTCCTTACGAGCAACTTTAAGTGAATATCACTAGTAACTATATAAATATTGGTTATCAGATTTAATTTAACTATTAAAAACATCAGTTTATTGTGCTTTTACATAATTACAAAGAATCGTGTTCTTAGTGTAAATGAATTTGTAGATGCCACAAATTATTCAAATTATTCGAGATTTTTTCTTTGGAAAATATGAATATTTAATTTTGTTTAATAAATATTATTTTTACGAAATTAATATGGTCAAACGAATTGACCGAAATATCAGGGTTCTGCTTTAAAGAAGTGTTTGTATCCTTATGTTTACTAGCCTGTTAACATGCTTATCTACTTTTCTATAAACTAATATTCCAAATATGAGTATGTACTTTAAATTGATCGTGTGTTTATATTGGGATCAGTCATTTTCATGGGCAAAAAAACAGTGTGAACGACAAAGTCCAAGCTCGGCTTTTTTTGCCTGGCTTCGGCACACAATCACACATTGTAATTGTAGCTTTTTTTTCATTTTGCTATAAGTGGACTTTGTATTTCGTTAAAGATGAAATTTTCATCGAATATTCTTAAAGAAATGAATAAATTCTTTCAATATCTCAAACCTTCTTAGACACATAAGTCACTTTTGCATTTAATTTTGAGTTGAACAAAAAGGAAGAAAATACCAAATATATTTGTTTGTTAGTTTTATCTTATTTTTTGTGAATGGGTTATTCGGATTGCTACTGCGTTGCTTCAAGAAAGTTCGGGAAGCTGGTGCCAATACTTGCTTCGAGGCACATTTCTTCCTAGATTCAGGACAAAATTTTCAACCTATGTCTTTTATATCATCTTGCATAGAAAGGAAGACATAGGCCCCTAATGCTTCTGACCTGCATTGGCTTCAGCTTACTTACCGTGCCATGAGTAGGTAGATGTGCAGCAGGAAACTGGATCCATTCAACAGTGCTCTATCAGGGACTTGGTATTGGTGGGAGTATAAATGGCTTACGTGTTCACCGTCTCAGGTGGTTCGACCATGTACAGTGTGCTGCCTCTTGCATCAACTCCTATGAATATCCCGGGCACTAGGAAGACCAGCTTGAGTATATAAGAAGTGATTTGATGGCATAGAACATGATTAATATAATCTTTTCGATCAAAGCGCATGGAGAACAGGCGTAAGATGTTACCTCCTATTGGCCACCTGGAATACTCACATAATCTTAAATACCAAATCCAAGTGATGCTTTATTACTTAAAATATCAATCTCTTATGTTTAGATGTGTGGCTAAATGGAATCTAAAAAGGAGCAAAATATAAAAAAGATAATTATACGACGGTCGTTCCAAAAGTAGAGCCTCCTATTTTTACCTAAAAAAGTTGAAAAGCTACGAAGACGAGTGACTTTTTGTTTTCCAGAATTATTTTTTTCTACATAGTCACCACCATTCTCAAGGCACTTTTACCAAGAATTCAATGATGCATCTCTGTTTCTAATGCACGTCCATGACAGGGGTTACTTTCTTTGAGTTTCACACCGTCAATATCTGCAACAGATAGATGAGGCTTTCAGATCATGAATGCAAAAGTTCAGTCATCATATTAATGCAATTTTAAATCCACCTCGTATCCATTCGTGTGGTATAACAAATATAGGAGGCATTACTTTTGGGACATCCTTCGTATGATATTGATTTCAGAATAGGTTTCAATTTACAAATCAACGAAATATTTTTGTAATAAAGTAACTGTTTTCAGAACTGATTTTACTTTTGTTCTTGTCCAACACATGCCAGCGTGTAAAATGGACATTGAAATGATGATGATGATGATGATGATGATGATGATGATGATGATGATTTCTTGAATAGCTGACCATAGCCGCCCATCCACATGGCCGTCCCATAATCATCTCTCTTTTTGGTCAAACACACAACACAAGCGAATTGAGACCCTAAATGATTTTACTTAATGGAGTTCGAATTTTAGATGACCTTTCTGGACATTTATCTATGCATCACCCTATCCATAAATAGGCAGGTGCTTGGCTTACCTATTGGGGAGTTTGACTTACTTACTAGACTCAATCCTCGATTATCTTCAGAGGAGGTCTGTAAGACCAACTTGGCATAAAGATAATTTCCCCTACAAGTAAAGCCTGGCCAAGAATTTAAAATAAAGTATTCAAAGCCTAAATAAGATCCCTTGATATGGCCAACCTACATCGGTTGATCCAAAGAATGTTGCACCTTCTCCAAGTGATGTTACTACAAGTAACAGCACTTAGCGGGATACTCCACCAGACTAGATGATTTTCTTGGAATCTGGTAATATTAATAATAAGAGACGAAAACAAAGGTATACTATAACATAGGTAACTGATGAGAGGAAAATTAATGTTATCAATTTCTTTACTAACTCAAGTTTGAGAGATAAAAAGAACTTTAATAAAATATTCGAATATCTGTGTATCTTGTGTAGAAATCAAGTTCTAGCCTCACATTTCTAAGAATTTCGTCTGAAGTAAAATCAAACAAAGATTCAGATCACCTGTCTTTATTTATCCAGTTCTTGTGTGAAGACATTCATACATATTTTCGTTCAATTCTCAGGACTCCACATTAATCAATTCTTCTTAGCAAGCACTTGCAATTTATATTATATCAATTTATATTAAAAAAAAAATTTATATTAAAAAAAAAAAAAGATCAGTTTTTTTTTTCAAATCTAAGTTTCTGTATTTCTAATGTTTTCTTTTTTTTTTTTTAGCTTGTGGCACAAATCGACATCATTCAATAAAATACCAGGAGTTCATAATTGGTGGGGATTTAGCCCGGCGCTACACATGGCCCTGGTCAGTATCCTTGCTTTATCTTGGAGAGCCTACATGTGGAGCAACTCTCATTTCTGACCGTTGGCTAGTAACAGCTGCCCATTGCATTGTTACTGGGTATGTCTATAATTTTCTTTTACACTTTTGTTCCAATTGCTTTTGCTTTGCAAATGTCCACAGGAGACAAGGGAAATAACTCCCTGTTTTACATGAACATGATAGCTTTGATGACAACTTTTAATATAGAGCACTTAACGTTTAAACTATAACATCTTCCTTTTATTACACTATCGGGGTTACCATTTAAGTCCAAGAGCTAATCGAAGATCAACATTAATGAGATGGGAATGAATCTCAGTCGATAGATGAGGAACACTATAGGAATACTAGCATTGATCAACTGTATGAACTGTGTTTATTTACTTTTGGAATGGTTTATAACAAGAATTTGCTTACCTTGAATTTAAAGATGACCATGTTGCAATCAGCAGGGAAGCAGTCCTACAGTAACACAAAATTTTTTTGCTAATAAGTGGTGGAGGCAAAAAAAATATAGAGATCAATAATCACTGTTTAATCATGTGTTGTCATCCCATTTCATTTACACATCCAAACATGTTGTGTGCTCTGGACTGCCTTTTTTTTGCTATCACCCTTTCTCTCAGAGCCATGTACATTTTACCAGTTTCTGTTGAACAGAATTTTATTGTGGATGTTATTTAAAAGATGCTGCTTGAAAATTTAAACGATTCAGATGACTATGCTCATTATTATTATCATTTAATATTATCATTATTATATTTACAATGTTTCCACCGATGTAGCCTCTGACATTTTTAGGTGCATCTTTTCGAACTTGGGGACCTTGTAGTCAAACTTCAGGAAATACTGAATTCGAAGGTTCTTAAGTTTGAAAAGATGTACATGGATAAGGTCAGTGTTATTTTTTAACCTCGTGTCATGCACACAGCAACCAAGTTGCCGAAATCATCACAGAAATACTTGCTGGTTGTTTTCTTTGAATGCACTCTGTAATCCTTTCAGACTGAGGAGTTTGTTGTTCTTTAATAAAATCTCCAATTTATCCTTTCAAAATGATTGAGAAAAAATTGATTGAACACAAAAGATATTTATTCAACTTGTATTTGTTTAAAATCACTTATTAATCATCTGTTGTCAGCCCATGACATTTAATGTCCAAATATGCCATGCTGTATGTTTTCTCAGACTGATTTTGTTGCTATCATTCGATCTCTCAGAATCATGTAATGTAATATGCGCTAGATAACAGAATCCCACAGTTTAGCTAAATTAACCCTGGATTAGCGAGTTAGCTTTTCTGTTGGCCTTTTGCCTACTAAAATTCCTGTTATTCTCAAAGCACTAGTTGACCCAGCTTTAACTAAAATATAAACTAGTTGATCTAAATGTCTAATATTTAACACCAAATGTTTTTCATTGCTGCCAGTACTGAATCAAAAATCCCTCTCTCTCATCACATTTTTTCTGTATTTCTTTCATCAGCATGTGGAACCGCACCAAAGTTCCGCATTACTTCTCAGCCATTCTTGGAGAGGTGGATCTTTTCAAGGGGCTGATGAATGGAACACGCATCCCAATTGATAAAATAGTTTTGCCTGGAGATATGAAATTGGTTGTCTTCAATCCTGATCCTGACATCGCTCTTTTACGTCTAAAGTATCCGGCCAAACCTAATCGCCAGATCGAATCTATATGCATGCCCAAGCTGCCGAAACATGACCAGAGCTCAACTTGTTACCTTGCTGGCTGGGGAGGAACTCATAAACCAGGAGGTAAAGATATATCAATTATTTATCATTTTTATTATTTTTATATAATACCAGCAGGGCTACCCGGCATTGTCCACGGCAAAAGTGTAACAAATTCTATCCCTCTCTTCCGTCTTCTCTCTTCCCACTCTCTCTTTCTTCATCTAACTCTCTCTCTCTCTCTCTCTCACTCTCTCTCTTTCTCTCTCTCTCTCTCTCTCTCTGGACACACACACATAACTTAAGTTAGTGTAAGGGAAATAACTCTTTGAAAAAATCAGAGTTACTTCCCTTTATATGATGACATTAAAAGATACATGTACGTCTTGATAACATTAATGATATAAATATCCATTAGATCCCCAAATAATGAATCTTATTTTTTTTCATTTTAGATAATATGCATCTGGAATTACACTTATTAAAAATACTGACTTTGTGGGTGTTTGTTGTGTATTTTTCAAGTTATAGCTGGACACGCAAGCCGACATTTGCTCTTTATGATATTGACTTCAGAATTGGTTTCGATTTACAAATCAGTCAAATATTCTTTTTTTTTTTCATAAAGTTATTGTTTACAGAACTGATTTTGCTTATGTTTCCGTCTAACACATACTAGCAATGGATGTTAAACCGATGATGATGATGATGATGATGATGATGATGATGATGATGATGATGATGATGATTTCTTGACCAACTGACCAGATCCGGTCATCCACAAGGTTGTCCCATAATCATATCACTTTTTTGGTCAAACACACAACACAAAGGGATTGAGGTTTTATATTATGACTTCACTTAAGTCCTAATCCACCAGGCATTGATTTCAGATGATCAATCTTGACATTTATCTACCGTATTTATAAATAGGTGGTATGAAGAACCTTTTTTTTTAATTTTCTTATCAGTTTGTTCAAGCTGGGGATAGGGCATCCTACCGGGTGCCAAACATTCACCCACTAACTCAGATATTCCAACTGAGAGATCTTTTTTAAGATTATGACCTTTAAGTGCAATTATTTGAATCTCCCTTGCACTTGGTTCACCGGGTATATTTGCCAGGTAGTTTTTGAAATTCTTTTTCATGAGTCCAGTTGCTTCTATAATTACTGGAATGGTAGAGATCTTCCTAAGATTCCAGTTTCTTTTTTTCATGATATGTAGATAGTTGATGAAAGATATGCAGGCATTCACACAGGTGTTGATAAGATGTTCTTCCGTATTAGTTTTGAGTTAGCATTCAATGCAGCTAATCACGTGTTTAATTATGCCTAATAATATTTATTCATCATAATCCATTAGTACTAAGATTTTGGGGCATATAATCAAGGTGTTAGCGCTGGACATTACCAGACCTCTGCATGACACACACACACACACACACACACACACACACACACACACACACACACACACACACACACACACAAACCTTCCTCCTCAATATCTGATCAAATAATAATTTTATAGATCAAGATACACATCCAAAGTTGCTTCTACCAATTTCAAGATATTTCCCTATATTTACCTTTTTCAGAAGGCAGACGACGATATAGCAACTTTCTTCATGAAGTCCGCATGATTATTCGGAATACTTCCGATTGTTCCACATTCCGTCCGCAGCCGAACTGGGAACACAATTTGTGTGCAGGTTATCTTGAAAGTACGATCACCGGATGCTATGTAAGAATCATGTTTTCCATACTCATTTTTTTTTCGTTATTTTCATCAGCAGAAATCATTTTCTTTTAACTTTTCTTTATACCTTCATTTGTTAAAAAAATCTTCTTCTTTTTCTCTCCTCCAGGGTGATAGTGGTGGAGGATTAATGTGTTGGGAACCCGACAATAGATGGACTCTGGTTGGTGTGTTGTCTAAAGGACGCTACAATTGTGCAGCCAATTCTCCAAATGTGTTCACAAAAATTGGTCCAATGCGCCAATGGATCGAGGAATCAATGGGATGGTCCACAGAAGATTTGTAACCTTTTGTCTGCAGAATAAACGATATCAATCTTTGCTGCTTGAACACATATCCAGTAATATTTCATGTATTACAGGTTCTATTGGCGTCAATCTATTCCGATATACAATTGTATGTATATAAAAATAACCCCAAAACACTCATCGCAATGATATGTATAAATACCTATAAGTATAAATATATTTGTGATATAAATAATGAATTACTTTTTTATCTGACGGGGTGATGGTAAAATCGGCTTTAATAAGAATTTACTATTCACAAATATATGTGGAGTGCATGTATATCTGAAAATGGAAAAGTTTCATATAACTTTTATTTTAAAAACAAAACAAATACACTAAAGAAATACAATAACACAAAATAACACATTAATCACATGAAAATTTATTGAATTAAAATAAAATTCATAAAATTCTGAAATGAATGAAAGCTGTTATTATATGAAAATACATGACTTTTAAAATTTATAGTTTTGAACAGTTATTACTGGAAAGTGTGATTTTTTTTTCTGAAATATTTTTGAAAACGAACTTTTCTTTTTCCAAATCGTAAAAAAACAGAGGCCCTTACAAAATTTTCTTGATTTTATTTTAATTCAATAAATATTAAGGTAATTAATATCTTATTTCATATTATTGTATTTCTTCGGCCTATTTGTTTTGTTTTTAACTAAAAGTTACATGAAACGTTGACATTTTCTTCTTGATTTGTCTCCCTGTTCTGAAAGGAATTCTTCAAAAATGCAAAGAAAAAAAAAACTGTCCAAAATAACGAAAATGCGCAAGTGCCAAATAAAAATGTGGAAACATAACGAAATATTGTTGAGAACTGTGACATAGCTTTGGTTACAGACGTGCGACACTAAATATCTATTATATTTTCATTATTCATTTTAAGAATTTTTTTTATTATGTACAAATTTATGTAGATAGAAGATATTATTTGTAAATGTTTCGCAACTTGCTGAAAGGTCAGGTGAAATAAAAACAATCTAATTTACTATTATATTATATTGAACCAGTTGCAAGACAAAGAGAGAGAGAGAGAGAGAGAGAGACAGACAGACAGACAGAGAGAGAGAGAGAGAGAGAAAGAGAGAGAAAGAAAGAAAGAGCGAGAGCGAGGTATTAATTAATCAATGGGATCAACACTTAGACATCATAATATTGATTTACTTTCATAAGAATTATCGGTTTGTTATTTTCCTCTTTTTTAAGCATTCTCAACAAATATCACATAGGAGTCACTTTTTATAAGAATTGTCGGTTTTTTTAATTGTTCTTTTACATAATGCAAAAAAGAACCAAGAATCTTGCTTAGAAAAATGTAGCAGGATTTATTTATGCTCAAAAGTAATACACCAAATGTACACATATATCAGCCTTCCCGATACATGGATAAAATAAAGGCAAACTGGTTCTGTTAGTTAGAAGACTAGGCACATATCCGAGGATTGCCCTGGACAAACAATGTTATCATTTTGGCGTTTAAAGAGTAAAAGAGGAAATGAACTTCTGAGTCATATTTTTTTTTTATATGGGTTAGCACATGACTAACTCAACAAATGATATCGTACTTTAATCTCGGATTTCATGTATTAGGAAAAAAGCAACCACAACACTCTACATATTACACATTTCTTATCTTGAAAATAATTTTCTAAAGGATACATACAAACAAAAGTGAATCAGTTAGTTGGATTTTATAAAATGACACTTGACGTGCAAACATTCATTGATCCTGTAGGATTTTCTGTAGGCAACATGTCATTGAAATAGTTCTCAACATATATGACTTTTGAAATTGAACAGATATTTTTATTGTTTACTATGGGTTTTTGAACGATCTTTAGAATGCCAGACGCAACTTGCTTCAGCATGACTTGGTTAGACTGTTCACGCATCTATCAGCTTTTAAAATTCAAATATCAATTCTAATTTCAGACAGAAAAAAAAATGAGTGTATGTGTCGCCTTAAGGTGTATCAATTAGTTTAGCTGAGTTATTCCCCCTTATTTTAGCAGCTATTAACGCAGACCATGTAGAGGAAACAACTGCTACTCAGCGAAACACTTGCTACATTTACAGGCGACAGCTACACTGACTATTGTACTAATTGATTTTCTAAATAGACAATATCTTTTAATACATCTCTGTAAACCTATTTCTATATTAATAAAATGGTGTGACCACTTCTCATGTGTCTTTGTGTGTTTCTTGCTTCTAACATATATTATTATTATTATTATTATTATTATTATTATTATTATTATTATTATTATTTATATTAAACATTTATATTATATTATATATATATTGTATTATATATATTATATTATATATATTATTAATATTTATGTACTCGTTTGTTCTGATGAACATCCAAAAGTGTGGCGGACATGATAAGCAACAACCCAAATCATGCAATGGAAATAATCTTGAATAAACTTCTCGCTGTTAGAAAGAGACCATTTGTAGTAATATTTTTGGCAATGTGTAAGGGCATGCCCTCATAATTTTTTTCTATTTATTCTATTAATTCTATTTATGGACGGACCACAAGAAGGTTGTCAATATTCTAAGTGAAAGTGATTTTTGTGGAGTGAACCGGATTGCAACAATTCATGTTGTTAACCACTGAACCACATTCACCTCCCGGACTATGAAATGATGCTGAGAGAAAGCACATTACACAGTGAATATGCAAGAAACAATACAAAAATACCTTGTGAGAACAATGGGGTCACTTCATGCAGGATGGTTTTGAGGTCATTGGATATGGATGCAATCTCTCATCTTGGAAGAGTTGATATCTATGAAAATGATGCTCAGAGAGATGGATTTGTTGCAATATTTTTGGCACTGTATAAGGGTATATCCTCATAAATTTCAAGACTCACACGTTGTATGCAGACAGCCGCAAGGAAACAAAGACAAAGAAAGAATTCAACTCATTTTTTTTTCAGTTCAAAAAACAGATATTTATTTACAGGTACTTCCAGAATAATGCCTTCTGTCTTATTCAAAAGTCTTTTCATCTTTATCACTGTTAGAAAGAGACCATTTGTTGCAATATTTTTGCCACTGTATAAGGGTATATTCCTATAAATTTTGACGATTCTATTTGCAATCATGCATGATAAGAACGAACCAATCAAATGCCAGAACAGCTTTATAAACAACTGAATCTTGTTGAATTCTTTAGCGTTTCTGTGTTAAAACGAGAAGCACACTACGTTTCTGCTGGATTAATTCTTTGCCTGGAAAAGCTTCTTTAACCAGATTTATGCTGCCATTCTTTTTTGCTTGAAACTACATTTTTCCACAAAGTTCACACAGGCTTTCTATGTTACATTGTAGGGTGGTTCATATATACATGCGTGATTGTGCGTCGTGTTACTAAATGTCTGTAGTGGCTTCTTCACTATCTGAACCCTAAGTTATCGTGTTGCAGTCGATTTACGTTCCATGATCATCTAAATGTGTTGCGTGCATGTGTGTCAGACATGACATAAACACATACATGTATTTCGACATACCTTGTCAATTTTTCAACTGCATCGTTGGTCTTTTCTTCCATCGGGAAATTCATCTGTTCTTGGAAGGAAGCTGGAACCTGTTTGAACGAATGCATCTCGCTCGAAGACGATGATTGATTTTATATAATTTTTATTCACTTTCCAGGTGTCAATCGCAGAAGAATGGAAAGTGAATATCTTTGCTTGCATGGTTAATTATAGTTTCCAATTTTGAGACACATCAGCTCCCTCCCAAGGGAGGGGGAGACAACCGTTAACTCATCTGCTTTTCTCAACATCCAAATTCCAACTCTACTTTGTCCAGCCAACTAGAACACGTGACAACATCCATGTCCTTCCGGTCAGCTATTTTTTAGCTTTCGGTGCAACTTGTCCATTTTACATCTCAATATGTTTTGACAACTTTCATCAAAACATAGCTTTACATCTCATCTCTTGTTTACCTCGCCAGTTAGATAGACAGCTAGATCGAGATAGATACACATAGATCAACAGACAGATAAATAACAGATAATTTCTTGTGGTCACAACGATATAACATCTATTTTAAGAATGACTTTACACTCGTTACATATCAACATTCGAGACCCACACGTTGTATGCAGACAGCCGCAAGGAAACAAAGACAGAGAAAGAATTCAACTCACATTATTTTTCAGTTCAGAAAACAGACATTTATTTACAGGTACTTCCAGAATAATTCCTTGTCTCTTGTTCAAAAGTCTTCTCGTACTTTAATGTGTTTAACAAGACTCTGCCATGTCGAACACATGGTACTCTGTTTAGGACACGTCTTTCCTTGTCACTCTCGGGCCATGTGTGTAACAAGTCTATTTTCTGTTCTTCTCGGACCATGCATATCTTTTCTTTACAATCTTTTTCTTTCCTTCTTTCTCACTTTTATGCCACCTCACACATGGCTCAGTCATTTGCATACACTGGTTGTCATACAGCTGCTGCTGCTATATGTACGTCCGTGCTCTGTTGCATGCATCTAGCATGCTTTTACTGCACTGAACTTACATGTGAATATGTACATCTTATGTGACAGACATGAATCATGCAATGGAAATAATTTTGAAATACCTTATCACTGTTAGAAAGACTTTCTGTCTGGCATGCAGAATGTGGATGTGAAAAAGAACCAGTGCACGTTGGAATGAGAGTAAAGAATTCTGTTCTGCTTGTCTGCTTTCCAGCTTACTAAAATATCATTGTTTCAAGTCTAACGTAAACAATTTCTTGTTCAACTGTCCTCGTAAATAATCTAATTATCTCAAATTACCAGTGCAAACGATTATTACACAACTGTCCCAATGACTGCAACACACGCATTAACCCTTATCCTCGAGTGGCTTCCGGGCTTTGATATGTGGTAATTCCTTCGAAAAAAAAAATGCAATGTGACTGGCGTGCTTTTCCATCTATAAAAGACGTGCCCAATAGAAGTTGTCAGTTGTATTTTGCATTTAAATCAGTATCTGCAATTTTGGTCTTAGTTTCGATGGCATAGATATATTCTTACAGTTATATTCACGTTTTGGCTTGATATCTAACAGAAGATGATTGTTTTTATGTTTCAGATGTTATTGGTTCTGTAAAAGAGGATGTCTCTTTCAACATTTTACACTCTCTCTCTCTCTTTCCTTTCTTCGTTTTTACTTTCCTCTTTCTCCTTTACCAAAGAGAGATAGAATAACATCTTCT
The DNA here is from genome assembly GCF_053919585.1 of Euprymna scolopes. Lineage (NCBI taxonomy): Eukaryota > Metazoa > Mollusca > Cephalopoda > Sepiida > Sepiolidae > Euprymna > Euprymna scolopes. The sequence goes on from NC_136497.1 coordinate 54,239,488, forward strand.
AAACGGTCAGAGTAAATTGAAATCCTGTTGATTCAATAAAAGATTGTGTCCAAATTATCTCAAGATGAACACACAAAGCATAATAAGTGAATAAGATGAAGACCCCTATCGAGTGGTGTCATAGTCTTGGCTTCCTTATCGTTGCAATAAAAAGGCTCCTTCCTGCTTGGCATGCAAAACCTGGATATGAGAAAGAACAAAAGCATGACGGAACGAGGATATGCAGGTGTGATTGGCATGCTTTTCCATCTATTGACGGACTGAAAATCTTTGTGCCAAGTTTGTTCACAGAAATATTTAGTTCGTTCCACAGAAACCATTTCATCAAATCCACACCTGACCTTGTGTCTAATCTTCTACAGAGGAGGTAAATAATATAAAAGACGAGCCCAATAAAAACTGTCGGTTGCATTTTAGCACTTGAAGGGCTAAGATCAATTGAGATTAGTATTAAAAACGGTATTATTGGATAAGAGCGTACTCATTGTTTCCATCTATACAGACCATCTTTTTCCCCTTTTTTATTTTTTCATTTCATGACAGTTTTGACATTTATGTTTTGCTGTTGAGCTAGAAGGACTTAATAGAAAATCAAAAATATGTTCCTTGTATTACAGTAGATATTCTTTTTTTTTATAACATATTTAACTTGAATATAATGTTATCTTGGTGCAATCTTTTCTGACACTTATCGATTGTGATCCTTCCTGTTTCACAATATGGTGGTCATGTAAGCAACAAAACTCAACTAACATCATTGATCAACTATAGATAGTTCTTTTATGAACGAGACCTACAAAAAATTGATCGATAATGATACTACATTGACAATATAAGGAATCTAAAATTAGCTGTGATTTGCATTTAAGGTTCCAGTATACTTATGTTTCATCCTACTGGCATAATCTTGTGATATCTGGGCAGGAGCTGCAAAAAACAGCCTATCCTGCCTTGACAGAGTACAAAATAGACTTCGTGGCTTAGTGGGGGATGCCCTTTTCTCTACCCTGCAACCTCTCTCCCACAGAAGAGACGTTGCGAGACTATCCTTGTTTTATCGTTATTTCCATGGCAGGTACTCGTCTGAACTCCAATCTCTGGTCCCCCCCTCGCCAATCTTTCACGAAAAACACCCGTCTAGCCGAATCCACTGTGAAAAATTTCCCCCACTCTTTATCTGTGCCTAAATCAAAACGTGGATTCCATGAACAAAGCTTCTTTCTTAGAACTGCACACCTATGGAACTCTCCGGACTACAACTTGGATGTCTTCAAATCCAACGTTAAAAAATTCCTAATGAACCGCCCCCTTAAGTAAACATTTCATCAAATCTCCACACTAACGTAATGTACTTGCAATAACCCTTATCCCTGAGTGGCTTCCGGGCCTTGATAAGTGGTGATCACTGTGTAAAAAAAAAAAAAAAAAAAAAAAATGTGAGATACACCTCTATATATATTAGTAACAAAAATGTAGAACGGAAGTAAAAATTCAAACCTCTTTTAACATAACAACTACAGGGTTTATTTCAGTGGCAGAAAGTTGGGCAATGTTCGAATGAAGAAAATGAATTGAGTTGAAAGCTTGTTGGGCTATCGCAAGTCTGCCAGCAGTTATCTTCAGATGAAGATCGTCAATGGTAGATTATCCAGTGGACAAGGACAGAAGAAATAGAGGAGAGAGGTTTTTCTCCAATGTTTCCAAGGTTCTATCTGTTGACTGACTGTGATTCCTTAGGAGACAAATAGAATTAATGTGCCCAGCAAGCTGATTGGTCAGTGTGTAGCGATTGTGGACCCTCAATGATCCCTAACAGGAATCCCTTGTCACATATGCATTGTGCTCGTTCTTCACAGGGAATTCTTCGCAGGATCTCTCGGTGCAGCAGGATTCGTTGATCGATTTGGTCAGAGTCGATTTCACCTTTGGGTTGATATGCCGCTATCACGCTGGAAGTAAATAGATTTTCATGCACGTAAAAGAAAGACAGACTCAGATATATCTATTCTACTTGGTTAATTCAAATTAGATATACAAAATATGATATACACTTATAACAAGCACTATTGAGTCCCAATTAGATTTCATTACTCTTAATTTTGCAGTGGTGAGGTTGAGAAGAGAGGGGTGGAGACGACTCTTCGATTAGGATTAGATTTGCTCAAAACTCAGCTCCAACTCAACTGATTTTGGCGTGGGGATTCGCTTATGTACTGCGGTATCAGGGTAGGGTAGGTTGCTCCCTAGGCCAATCACCAGTAAGTACGTCATCCCAGGGGGATTCCCGATTCACTACATACACCTGCGAATCTGCGAACGCTCTCAGTTGTGTTTCTCACGATCAGGAGAGGTTAACCCCATGACCCCTTGTCTGGCATCGGAAACGAAATTATATTTCGTTATGTTTCTCAAAATTACATCAAATTGTCACTGGCACCAAACAATCAGATTTATATGTCGGTTTCATAAAAATAATAAAATTTGTAACTTAACTCTTCTTTTCAGCAGGGTTGGTTGCTGTTGTCCGGGTATACAACAATACTTAACAATAAAACACAAGCATAGTTGCCCAGCTTTCTCCAGAGTTTCGGGAGTCTCAATCTCCTCCAAATGGGGAACCTTACCACTCCTTGGGACGGTCACGTCACAGCCATATCACTTAGCAAGGACATTGATTTGTGAGAGAAAATGAGTCTATTTTATTTATGTCTACAGCAATCTGACACTGAAGGACAACTTCTCACTTTCTACGGTACCAGCTGATGTACTGCATAGAGACCTCATCTGAATGAGAGGCTTTGATGACAATCCTCACCTGAACAACAACAAAAAAAAAAAAAAAAAAAAAAAAAACTGGAGCAGGTTCACATTGCATGTGACTTTTTATGACGGGTGCCACTTCATTTTTAAACCACATACCAAATAAAGAGAACACTTTAATTTTTTTTTTTTTTTTTTACATAGGCGTCACCACTTATCTAGGCCGATAGGCCACTCAAGGATAAGGGTTAAAGAGTGTAGAGTAGTCAAAAGGACAATATAGTAAGCGATAGTAATGGAAGTTCGGTAAATTTGTCAACATAAGTGGAACGGCTCATCAGAAACTTGTTTACGTTCGACTTGAAGACAACCATATTGTAGTCAGCTGGAAAGCAGGAAAACGGAAGACAATTCAACAGGCGTGCAGTTCTAAGAAAGAAGCTTTGATCATGGAATCTATGTTTAGGTTTAGGCACAGATAAAGAGTGGGGAAAATTATTGATAATGTTTTCAGCTAGTCTAGTGTTTCTTGTGAAAGTTTGGCGAGGGGGGACCATAGATTGAAGCTCAGTCGAACAGTTTCCATGAAAATAACGATAAAGCAGAGACAAACTCGCAACATCTCTTCTGTGAGATAGAGGTTGCAGCGAAGAGAAAAGGACATCTCCCACCAGGCCACGAAGTCTATTTTGAACCCTATCAAGGTAGAACAAGTCTTTTCTAGCAGCTCCTGCCCATATGTGGCAACAGTATTCCATCCTTGGACGTATCTGGCTCTTATATAGATAGAGAATTGCATCAGCAGTGAGATATCTACTGGATCGATAGAAGGATCCGACCATTTTTCCTGCGGCCTTGGCAACAGATTTGATGTACGTATTCCATTTAAGATCAGGAGTAAAGGTCAAGCCCAGAAGCCTGTCAAAACTTGAGGCCTCCCCAAGACGAGAGCCATTCATTTTAATTGATGCCAGATGGGGATCAGAACGTTGATGATGTAAAGATAGAAGCTTGGTTTTAGATGCATTAAAAGTAACCAGCCACTCCTTTCCCCATTGTACAACGTGATCAAGATCAGAGGAGAGAGAATCGGAGAGAACTTGGTCGTTTACTGTCTTAGATGTGCTACCATAGATGGTAGTGTCGTCAGCAAAAATGTCTACGAATGATGTAAGGATGTGATTTGGAAGATCATTAATGTAGATCAGGAAAAGAGTTGGACCCAGGATGGACCCCTGAGGGACTCCGGCATTTATACTGTGAGCTTCTGATTTTTGCCCATCAACTACTACTCTTATGAACCTATCAGAGAGAAATGATTTAATAATTGAGAAGACATTTCCAGCTATACCATAGCTGGAGATCTTGTGAAGTAAACCTTTATTCCATACCCTATCAAAGGCCTTTGATATGTCAAGAGCAATTGCCCTAGAAAGGTTGCCTCTGTCGAGAGATTCGCTAATCCTATGAGATATAACTGTAAGCACATCTGCTGTAGATCTAGCAGAACGGAAACCATATTGTGTGTTACTAAGCAGGTTATTTTTGCTGAGATGGTTGATTACTTCTCGATTTAACACAGATTCCAGCAACTTACTCATGATGCACAGGAGACTTATTGGCCTGTACTGAGAGGGGGATGAACGATCACCTGAATTCTTAAATATAGGGCATACTGATGAGATTTTCCAGGGTGATGGGAAGCAATTCTCCTTAAGACAACGTTTAAACAGTTTTGTAAGTATGGGTGCTAGTTCTGCTTGAAGTTTTTTGAGTACTATAATTGGAATACCGTCAGGGCCGGTTGCTTTGCTGGAATCAAGGTTTTTGATTAGCTTGGCAACATCACATACAGATATTTGTATATCACATAGTGTGTTTTCTGATACAGGAGGAAATTTGGCGGTTGGCGGCCTTGGTTGCAAAGGGTAGAATTGGCTGCAAAGTTCTTGGCAAAGAGTTTGGCTTTGTCTGATGCTGACGAGATTAACGCACGTCCATTGATGATTGTTGGGATAGAGCACACGCTTCTGTTCAGAATTCTGTTTGCAATTTGCCAAAACTGGTGGGAACCAAGCCGCTGCTCAGCAATTTGGATTTGACGGACTGAGCATACAATTCTCTTGCGTTCTTTATTACTTTCTTACAATGGTTGTTGGCAGTCCTGAAAACGGCTTTAGTTTCCATACATCTATTACGTTGAAAGCAGTGGAAAAAGTGATTTCTGTGCGCAATAGCAGCAGCACATTCTGGAGAAAATCATGGCTGGCTGTTAGGTTTTTGCTGGAACTTTTTTCGAGGGTATGAAATGGTCTATGCCTACAATTAACCATTCCGTAAGGTCTGATACTATAGATGACACATCCTTTTTAAACATGGAACACAGAGGAAGATCCGATATAAATGTACGGAAACTATCCCAGTCAGCCATAGTGTATCAATATACTGTACGATGGAGAGGTACGTCTGAGGACTTATTACATTTCATTTTTATCTTAATTGATACAACTGAGTGGTCGGAAGATCAAAGAGGAGACAGAACGGAAACTGAACATAGTTCAGGGCAAGTTGTGAGAAAAAGGTCTAGGAGACTTGCATACTGGCCGTCATCGTCGGGCACACGGGTGGGTTCGTGAACAATCTGAGTGAGGTCATAAGCAATGGAGAAATCATGACAGAATCTCCCCTCATCATCGGTCTTGTTTGAGTGGGTCAACCATTCCACATTGTGAACATTGAAGTCTCCACATACGTGAATGTTAGCTGAAGGATATGCTAATAGAACTTGGTCAATTTTCTCAGATATGCTTTTAAAGATAGTAACTCCGCTGTTATGGGGGCGATAGAGAGTAAATATAAATGCCGTAGTGTGAGCTAGTGCTACTAATAACAAAGATAAAGCAAGTCGGACATTGCAGTGCACAACAGTAGTTGCACATCATGTTGGAATTGAACTGAAACTGATCTTTATGAATTTTTGAGATGATGATTGATTATTTGTATTATTTGAATTCTTCGGACTGCTTATATTTTAAGCGGTATTTTCACAACGTTTCGGTCGATGTAATATCCGACCTTCTTCAGATGTATCTTGTCAGACTTGAGGATCTTTTTGTTGAACTCCAATATCATTGTCGAACTCGGTAAGAATTTTGAACACCAAGGACCTGTGACATAGTGGATAAAGTACTTGGTAAAATTCAGTTGTAAGTTATACTCTTCTGGAGATTGAGTGCTCAATCCTCAATGCGGGTGACAAATGCAGTTGTGAATTACTTAGAACAGACATCATGGTATATAGCTTAAAATAGTTTTATATGATGACACGATAGGAAATGAAATTGAAAAGTAAGTAAACTGTAATCTGACATTATCATTGTGTTGGTGGCAAACAAAATCTCAGTAAAAAACAGAAATTGCAAACCGCTAGATTCAAATTTTTCTAGCTAGATTCACACAAAATCTCCAGAAACCGCTAAATTGGCAAAACTGTCCTTAGGGTAAGCTAAAACGTTGCATGCAATAGTGTAAGAACTTTTTCAGTCATAATACAAGCCCTAACTGCCATTGTATCGATTGATTTGATTGGTCGAATCTAACCAGACATGTCATGTGCCTTTGATGCCAATTTCTATTTCCTTTTCAGATTTTTCAATTCATTCCAGATCAGCGAAGAAGGAAGGACTTATTTTTATTATGTCTTCTAAGAAGAAGACTTGGGTGCTAACATTATTGCCTTCTATGCTTCTGATCTCAGCCATGGATGCAGTATAAAACATATTTGTAAAAGCCTATGAATTAGGCTTACTTATAAGACAGAATGTCTACAACCGCATTACAGACTTTTCTTATCATTGTGAACTTTTCATCTTCGGTATGCAGCCTATTTGTGTTGCTACCAATTGTTTTAGGGCCATGAAGTCCAATGGAACATGACTAAATTCATCCTTCTCTGCAACAGATTACAACAGCATGCGGATTGCAAAAGGACTCAAACTACCGCTTCATTGAAGCAAACTACCAGCTCCAAAGTTGGACGCAAGATGGGCGCACTATTTTGCAATAATATCCTGTGTACCAATAAAGTTTGTCTTGAATTTTACAGGGTTTGTTGTTTGATGATTGTCTCATTTCTTGCCTTCAACAAAGAGCATCAAACATATTAGATAAAATTCCCATCTTGACATAACATAATTCCTACAATAGCCATAACTTCATCATAGTGTTTTCTACTGGTAAGAAAACTGGAAATAGATACGTTATATCCCTATATGCAACATGAACTAAAAAGTACCAAATAATTAACCTTGAAAATTATCATTACATAAAAATATTTACATTATCACAATTTATTTCAACAAATACTCGTATATTTGTCAAAAATCGATTTTTATTTATTGAACATCTAAAGTTATAAGTTACCTCTTTTAAAGGCCTCTTATAAAGGTATTTTTAAAATAAAAATATGTTGACCTAATTAAAAATATCGAGTTTAATAATATTTTTGAGTGGATTCATATTTCAAAACATATTTTATCTATATATAATTAGCTTTAAATATATGAAAATTTCTGAAAAGATAATGATTTATCTCCCGTTAATGCGTTAGTTGCTCCCCTTGAATTCTGTTTAAACGTAATCAAATTTTACGGTCCTTTTGTGTGTTTCTCGGGGTTCGTTTTAATTTTGAGATAGTGGCTTCAGTTAGATCACTTTAGTTAAGGTTCACATGAAATAGAAAATATTAACTTGCTTCTGGCCGCTAAATATCAATATCAATTCGAACCTTATTAAGAAAACGCCACAGTATATATATATATATATATATATATATATATATATATATATATATATATATATATATATATATATATATATATATATATAAAACAGTTTTATTTTTATTTTTTATTTGTTTATAATTAAAAATTTGTTAAAAACAATTTATTCATTGCAAAAAAGAGAAAATATCATATTCCAAAAATCACGTAATTTAATTAATTTTGAAAACAATCTAAAAAGGGAGGGGAAATAATCCAAACTTTATATTGCAATGCTTACGAATTCCCATTAATCGCTTAAACATGATTTATTTTACTAAAACAAAATTATTTGATCAATTTACGTAAGTTTTGGAATATGATATTTTCGTTTCGTCACAGGTGCGAACATCATACGTACTTTTCTTTCTTATTTTTTTCATATATTCTGGATTCTGGACAAAAACACTCCCCCCACCTCCAAAATCTGACCTAAAATATAATGTGGAATATTTGTCTATTTACCAGTTCGCCATTTCCGATTTCAGATATGGTGGCCATGAACAAGTGGATATTTTCTATTTTACCAAGGTTCGTATTAGTAATCAATACGCCTTCACAATAATCCCAAGTGTGTGTCATATAAAATCCTTGTTGGAAAGTGTCTTTTAGTTCATCTGCCGTTGCCTAGATAGAGTTCACAATTTATTGGAGATACTTTCTTTCGCTGCTTACAGTCCCTTTCTCACAGAAGAACCGTTGCTAGTCTCTCTTTTCCAACTTTCTCTACTTTATCATTATTTTCATGGACGGGAGCCAACTAAGCTCCAATAATTGCCCCTTTCTCGTGAAACAATTGCAACAAAACTCGTCTTACTACCTCACCAGAAAAAAAGTTTTCTTTTATTCATCCATGTGACTAGCGCCAGGAATAATTTCCATGAATAAAGCTTTCCCTGTAGACTACAATCTAGTCCCATTTAAATCCAATGTCAGCAAGTACTTGTCGTAAACCATTCTATAAATAATCAAACTTACGAAAATTATTTACCATAGACAATAAAATGAAAAATAAACAACAACTATATATATATATATATATATATATATATATATATATATATATATATATATATATATATATATATATATATATATATATTAAAAAACAAAAAACAAATGTATAACAAATAAATGTTACACAAGGCAAGATAAGTTACCCATTCACCCACTGTATAACATTTACTTATTTTAAAACGTTTATTCTGCTAAAAAATAAGTGGCGCCGAGTTGCTAAGCTAGAACGACTGCAAGATGGCGAAAATGGGTACGCCGTCTTCAAAGTGTTGACAATTTCTCAAAACTCGAAAATAAACAACTGATAGAAACGCATAAAAAAAAACCCACCGTAACATTTATCGAGTAGATTCCTATCAGTATTTTGTTTATTTTTTCGAGTTTTGAGCAATCACCGAAACTAAACTCTGAAGGCAATATCCTCATTTTCACCATGTTGTGGTGTCGAGTTGCTAAGTTAGAAAACTTAGTAACTCAACACTACTTATTTTTCGATCAGAATAAACGTTTTAAAATACGTAAAAATACTAAAAACTTATCCAGCCAAGTAGAAAAGTAACTTATTTTACCTTTTATAACATTTTTTTTTTTTGACTAATTTTTCGTTCTGTTGTCACTTGGAAAACATGCCAAACCAACTTCATCGAATTGATTCATGTCGGTTGGCAATCGTTTCATCCATCCAATTAACCTTTGCTCTCGAATGTTTCTATGACTTGATAAGTGATGGCAAAAATTTCCTTTTTCTTTTTTAATCTTATGCCCCCCCCCCGCCTCCCCATCAAATATAACAACTGCCTTTATTAGAACTTAGATAAACGTCTCAATAATCTTAGAAGGGAGATAATTGTCAGCAATGTAGCAAGGGGGATAATTCCATAAAGATAATGTAAGGGAGATAACTCCATCAAACTGCTCATTATGAAAACTTTTCTTCACATCGTGTAAGTTGTGAGCTATTGTCCTCAAAATTTCCTGTTCGTCATTAAGTTGTTTAGCCGACTGTTTAATCTAGAAAGATATGATATCATGCCATCTTCTCTGTGGATTACATAATTTTCTGCACCCTTCCACCATTCCGTACAATTTTGATTATTCACACCAACCACTGTTTTTTATCTTGAGTTTTATTTTGTGAAAATGACACTAAAGATGAGAACAGTTATCAGAATTATCCAAATAATATGAATTATCAAATTCAGAAACGTAACTTCCAACATTCCGACTGGTTCAATCATAGTCGCGGGCAACCCGAAGGCTCCATTTTAATCGATCAGGTTCTAATGACGGGCAATGAAAGTGAAAGTATTTTTTTTATTATTATAAAAAAAAAGAAAGATTAAAAAAATGAATCCCCTGATTGAAAAAATAGTTCAACAAAAATTAATGAAAACTTCAGTATTTGTTTATCGATAAATAAATTTAATATAAAGTATTTATTTTATTTAGCAAAAACAAAAATTAAAAAATTGCCGATTTTTTTAGTTCATTTAGATTATTTTACCCCTAGCATCACCCCCCTCCCCCACACACACACATTTCAAGGACGAAATACGTCTCAGTATACCCATAGTAACACTCAGTAACAACCTTTACAAAGAGATAGCACCATGAACGTCCAAATGAAAATAAATTAATTAATAAAGGCAACTAAATGATTTTAAAAAAATAATAATTAAATCTAGAAAAAATAATAATTCTCTTGAGAACGTTAAATATCTGCTACCTTAAAAAATTCATTTGCACCTTTGCTCTTTGTAAAGGTTGTCACTTAGTTTCGTCTGTGAGTATAATAAGACGTTTTTAATTCTTTAAATAAGAGGGGGTCAAAGTAATTTAAATGATCTTAAGTTTTTTACATTAAGTGGCCTTATGTCTTGTCTCGAGCAATTTCCATAAATAAAATCTAATAATGTAGTTAAGTATAATAAGTGTTTTTTTTTTTTTAAATAAAATAAACCGTTTATATTAGCTTTCATTAATTTATCAATAAATACTGAACTTTTCATTAAATTAAACGATACTCCTATTTTACATCCAGGAATATTTATTTTAAATTCCGACATTTTAATGTCCGTCCCTAGTTTATGCATTTGTATATGTTTTACATGTTAACAGGAAAACCTGACGTTGCCCGGGATTGAATGAAGATTAACAAATGTTCCACTCTTCTAATACTTTTATTGTCATCGAAATCAATGAAATCACCCATTTTTCAATCAAATCGATTGATTCCCTGCTCTAGTTAAGGACCCGCCGCTTCACATGCTTCCCCACAGTGATTTAGTCCACAATACATTGAACTGCAGAGAACCAGCTTAGATGAGACGGATTAAAATTCAAATAATGTAATACTAAAATAAGTTGAAATCGCCAAAATTTTGCTTGTCACTGTTTTCCTTTTATCTTTGTCTTTTCAAAACTTAGGTCAATAGGCATCTCCTGTCTTTGCAATAATCAGCTTTTGTTCTTGTTAGCTCCTTACATCAAGTGGCCTTATGTCTTGTCTCGAGCAATTTTCATAAATAAAATCTAATAATGTAATGTTAAGTATAATAATTTTGCCCCTCTTCCTCTCTCTCTCTCTCTCTCTCTAATCCCCCCCCTCTCTCTCTCTCTCTCTCTCTCTCTCTTATCTGTCAAATGTGAATATTTCTCTCTAAAATAAACTTTAAAAAATTTGCCGCAAGTTGAGTTTTCCTTTCTGTGCAAAATAATATCCTTTATTCACAAAGGACATGGGTCCAGATATATTGTAGACAATCAGTCATGTAGAAACAAACAAAAAAAAAAACAAGGGAATCGTAATAAACAGTCGACAATGGGAGAAAAAAAATGGTAGTGAAGTTGAGCGCATAGCGATAGTCACTGACAAAGAAGTATAAGAAAAGCTAACAACATACTCATACGTCATACACACATGCATAATTATGAGGGACATTTCGATGCTTTTCAATTAAAATTATAAAAAAGAAGCCGAAAACTAAAGAAGTAACGTGCGTGCAAAAAGTATTTTAGAATTTAACGATTAACCAAAATAACTATATAGAATTTGCATATTTTTTGTAACACAAGACATTACACTAGGAGCTTATCAAAGCAAAAGGATTGTTTCTTTAAAAAAGCAGTCATTCATTTCAACCAAAACAATGCAAGAATAAGATCATTGGTTGTGAAAGGAGAAAGGCTTGATTTGAAAAGTGTTCAAAAAACAAAAAAAAAAACCCAAGGTTTTCCCTATTTTACGACGTGCTTCAGATCAGAAGAAAACAAACAACCAAGATCTTAATCACTAATGAAAATTGCTTAAATATTAAATTGAGATCTTTTTTGAGCCAGTTCTTTGTCGATGTAATCCTTTGGTGTCTAAATCAGAAAAAAAATCAATGGCACATTTCTATTTAGCTTGTTCTTTAAAAACAGGAATTTTTAAAAGTTTGCGTGTGATTTTTCTGCTATAATGTTGCTAGTGTTTCCATCTCATTGGTTAGACAGCTCTGTTTGAAATATTTGGCCAGATATGTTATGGAAGTCGTTTGACCAGCTTTTGTTGTTCCTGTACCATTCCAAGATTATGGTTTTTGGAGCTTTACAGATACTGCCCAATACTAAGAATACTGTATGCTGGTGATGTGATTGATCTCTGAGACTCCCAGTTTTCCAATTCCTCTAAACTGGTACAGTGTTGACAAACACTAATTCCTGTATATGACTTTTCTTTCTTTTTTTTTTTTATACAAAGGAGTTACCACTTGTCAAGGCCCGAGGGCCACTCGAGGTTATTGGTTAATGAGTGTACAGTGGTCAAGGGGAACATGTCAGTCATCTTTAGTAGTGTAAATTGTGTAAATTGGATTACTTAAGGGGGTGGCTCATCAAGAATTTGTTCACATTGGACCTGAAGACCACAATATTATAGTCAGTTGGAAAGCAGGAAAAAGGAAGAGTTCCACAGGCGTGGAGTTCTAAGAAAGAAGCTTTGCTCATGGAATCTACGTTTAGGTTTAGGCACAAATAAAGAGTGGGGGGAAATTATTGATAGTGGTTTCAGTTAGATGAGTGTTTTTTTGTGAAAGTCAGGTCAAAGGGGAACATAGATTGGAGCTTAGACGAGCACTTGCAATGAAAATAGCGATAAAGCAGAGACAGGCCCACAACGTCTCTTCTGTGAGAAAGAAGTTCTAGGGAAGAGGAAAGAGCATCCCCCATCAAGTCCATTTTGAACTTTGTCAAGGCAAGATAAGCTGCTTTTAGCAGTTCCTGCCCAGATGTGGCAGCAGTGCTCCATCCTTGGATGTACTTAGCTCTTATAGATGTAGAGAATTGCATCAGCAGTGAGATATTTATTGGAACGGTAGAACGTGTTAATTTCTTTTGTTTCCTTACATCAAGTTTGTTGGGGTTAATTTATGATGCCAAAGCTGTACATGATAACTTTTATGGTAAACTGGTTGATTGCACTAATCATATTTTTATTTGTGAGTTGTGTTTTGTAGATCTTATCCACATACTTATTTTTCTTTCATCTTTGTATGTGGAATAATGTCATTTTCATCAACGCCAAGTTAATTAAGGACATTGTCAATGCCAGATAACTTTTTTTTTTTTACTAATGTTCACCCCTTACAAAGCATATCGCCACTTGGACATAAGGGCTACTATTTGGGACCATGTCTACGAAAGATTTACAAGATGTTGGTTTACATTACATTTAAACCTATGCATATTAGTACAGTCAGGGAAGCAGGTAGCAGGAAGGGAATTCCAAAGTCTAGCAGTTCGAGGGAAGAAACTATTAGAGTAGAAAGCTTTTTGGCATTTAGGGACCTCAACAATGAAGGGGCCTGATTTTGTTGCTAAGCAGGTTTGTCGGGAATATGTATGCCAAGGGGCACAAGTGCAACGAGTTCATCAGATCATGTTCCACTAAAATAACTGTAAAGCAGGCACAGAGATGCTACACTGTGACGATGGGACAGGGACTGGAGCTTAGTTGACAAAGTGTGGCCTGTTAGATTGAAAACTCTTTTTTGGACACTATCCAAAAGAGAGAGGCTAGTGGTAGATGCACCAGCCCATATGTGGCAACAATACTCTATGCATGAGCGAATGATGGCCTTGTAGAGGTACAGGATAATCTCAGGTGTGAGTAGTCTTCTAGCTCGATAGAGGGAACTCACCTTCTTTGCAATGTCTTCAATGTATTCATTCCAGTTCATATTGCCCATTAATGTCAGGTCGAGGAGTTTGTATATCGTGCCAGTTTTTCTAGATATCTTCTCTGGTGTTATTACTTGCTCTGATATTTCCACTTAGGTTTCATTCATCTTTTGAATGTTCGCAATCCTCATGGCTTCTAATTTATGTGCAATTTCATTTTAATATATGGATCTCCAATATTTCTCTTGTCAGTAGATTGCTTCACAGAGATTGAGTCTCTTTCAAGTGTTCTGTATAATGTTCCTTGGTTTGTTTGGAACTGCCTGTTTTGAATTTAGTTCTTTGTCTACTGATACTTAATTCTATTGGCAAACATTGGTATCTTGCCTTCCAAGTCCCTGACAGTATTGCTTAATTCCTCAATGATGGTATGGTATTATTTGTTTTGCTGGGGATGAGGCATCGTATCAGATGCCGGATATTCATTCACTGTTTCAGAAACTCCAACCAAGAAATCTTTTTAAGATTCTAACTGCCCCATTTAAGTGCAATTGTTTGTACCTGTTTTGCACTTGTTTCACCGGGTATATTTGCCAGGTAGTTTTTTTAAATTCTTTTTTTTATGAGTCTGGTAATTCCTATAATTACTGGAATGATGAAGATATTTTTAAAATTCCAGTTTCTTTTCATGTTGTACATAAGATCTTTGTATTTTTCTATCGTTTCCGGCTCAGCAGCACTAAGAACACTAACTTCTACTAAGGTTGCTAAGATTCAGTATGTGTTCGGATAGATAACTTCAACTAATGTCACTTTTGTTTTGTTTTTTAGTTGGGAAAATAAATTTCTCTCCCCAATTTATCATTAAATATGTTATAGTATATTTTTATCGTGGTTTCTTATTATTACTTGATTCCAGAACAAGAATTCATCTAGTCTGGTGGAGTATCCAGCTTCATGCTGTAACTTGAGGTAACATCACACGAAAGGTGCATCATTCCTTGTAAAAGCCAGTGTTGGCTGCAATACTGAGATCTTATTTGGATCACAAATACTATGTGATTTTGAATATTTAGTTAAGGTTTACCTGTCGGGAAAAGTAGTCTCATGCCAGGCTGTCCTACCAAACTTCTGTACAGAGAAACCTTAGACATTCGAGGATTGTGTCTAGTAGACATCCAAGTTCTCTAAGTGTGTGTGTGTGTCAAGCCACAAGATATTAACTCGGAATATATTTATCATATTTTTCAAGGAAAGTACTTTAATAACATATAACACCTCAAAATAATTTTAAAGGGCATTCCAAAAATAAGATCTCCTATTTTTTAACACAAAAATTAAAATGTTGGAGAGCTATGAAGACCAGAGTGGGTCTATTAAAACGAGCAACCTTTTATGCTCCAAAATTTATTTTTCTACATAGTCACCATCATTCTCAATATACCAGCCAGTGTAGGTTAGCCATACCAAAGAGATCTTATTTGGCCCGTGAATACTGTGTTATTTTGCATATTTAGTCGGCGTTTACTTCTAGGGAAAAGTATCCTCATACTAGGTTGTCCTGTCAAACCCCTGTACAAAGACACCGTAGACATTCGAGGATAGTGTCCAGTAGACATTCAAGTTCTCTCCTGTGGGCATTCAAGTTCTTGTGTTCACATATGTGACAGTAAACAGGAGTTAGTTGAAAATGAGCCGCAAATGAAATGAGAATATGGTCTCACTCTTCATGATTTTTATTTCAATTATCTCTCAGGAATCAAGGGGTTCCTTCCTAGGGGTTAACACTTCATTTCTTCATGAGATACATAGAAATCCGAGTGTTTATTTAAGGTTCCCCCACATTTTTAAAACCTAGAGTAAACAAAGCAATGAATAAGAATTTTCTTTTAACAATGTTATAGTTTATTTTCCTTGTTGTCTTTTCTTGGTTTTTAACAGATTTCAGGACAATAATTTCTCAGGTTCTATGGAATATCCAGATTGGCATTTTCACTTGAAGTAGCATCACAGTGCACCTCATATGCATCGATGCGTAGCTATACCAATTGCATCTTATTAGGAATGTGAATACTATAATATTTCAAAGATTTTCTGGAATGTAATATCCTCATGTAAGGTTGTATTTGCAAACTCCCATGCAGAGAGATCGAAAAAGGGGGATAATAGGTATTTACACTCATACCATTCAAAAATAGTGTTTTTTGAACATGAATATGTATAAAAAATTAAGATCATTTCTTGAAGTGTATCTTTTAAAATGCAGAATCTTCAAGAAATAAAACAAAAAAATAAACTCTTTATTAAATTTAAATTGACTATCATTATTCTGGTGACTATATATGTTGCATGTTGCATGTTTGGGTCTATATATATTCTTATATGTGCGTGTATTATACATTTGTGGGTGTGCATTCGTGTGTGTGTGTGTGTGTGTGTGTGTGTGTGTGTGTGTGTGTGTGTGTGTGTGTGTGTGTAACATATATGCATATAATGAAAGTCATACCTTCTCTTTCTGTTCCCTTTGTCTTCCATTTCGTCTCGTTGATCTGGAACCAAAATGCATGCCCCCCCAAGACACAACGTGTTTCTTACTTGTGGAGACAGTCTATAATCATAGAGTTTTCACACTCTCTGGAAAGGTTTTCCACACACAACCCATTTCTGGTTTCTTTCTTTTTCTTTCTCTTCTCAATATTTCCTAGATGACCAGTCTTCTTCGAATCTCGCTAACTGCTTTCTGCTTTGACGAACTGACCCAACTAAACTCTCAACCGAAAGTCTCAAGCACGTGTGCATCCATCCTTTTTTTTTATTGGGGATGAGGTGCGTGTAGGTGATCTTCAACCCAGATGCACCTGCAAGCCACCGTACCACAAGACGTCAGAGTGGTTTCGTAGGGTTTGATGATTCTTAACCTTTTGAACCGCATCACATTCAACGTCATCCTGCACTAATCAGGCTATTCATGTCATGAACGCCATAACACATATGGAAGTGTTTTCAGAAAATATATTTGAAAATTTTTCATGCAAATTGCTTTAAGTTAAAAAAAAAATCAGAAAGAAAAGAAATCGTATACATGAAAAGTGTATCAAATTTAGTAAAATTCTTGTCAAATGTAAGTGGCTTTTTTTTTTTATTTATTGGTATTATTTGATAAAACACTAGTTGGATTTACTTTTTTGTTTGTTTCTTAAAGATTCTGCATTTAAAAAGATAAATTTCAAGAAATAATATTAACTTTTTATAATTATATTCATGCGCCACAAAAATTATTTTCGAAATTATTTGAGAAAATGTGAACGCATTTGTGAAAATATCAAATTAGATATGTTATTTAAGCTATAGAAACCAAGAGGCAAACTCGAACTAACGTATATTCTTATTAAACCGATTGCAAATTCATCGATGATGACATTCAAAATATGAGTGAATTTGTTCCAATACTGAGACGTTAATAAAATGAACACACAAATATTTTATTGTTGATCTTCAAAACAGTCATATTTAATCACATAATCGTTTGAAAAATGGTTCAAATAATGCTTTTCAAAGTGTATAATAAATCGATCACTTTTTTTTCTTTTTATTCTACACTAAAAAAATCAATTGCTCTTAACAAATTCTTTGTTCAGTTAATAAAAAAATATCAATATTCAAATGAATTGCACAATGAAACACAAAAGAGAAGTCGAAGTTAAAAATAAAAATGCTTAATCATCACTGACCGGTGAATGATTTTCTCTATGAAGAAATCAAACAATGTCTTTATATTCAAAAGTACATTCTAATTTTAGATAAAAATCAAGTTAATAAGTACCTAAACCCAGAAAAATATTTCCTCTTTTTTTAACAAGCACAAACGAAAGGGAAAATTATGTTCTAAAAACTAATATTTGTTCTACCATTACAGTGGTAGGGGTGAGAGTGAAGAGGTCTAGGAGTGAATGTAAATACAAATGTAGAGTTGCTCGGTTTGTCAGCAGAGGACTGTAAATTAGTGAACTTCACTTAATCTTTTCAAACCACACTTGTGTTAGATATATAGTTTGAGTTCAAAAAACTGTGAATACCTCTGTTAGCTCAAGGATGTCTTGTGAAAATAGACACTAGGCTCGTCTTTGTTGGGAGGAAGAGGTCCAGCTGTGAGTGAGGAGCCTAAGGTGTTTGACATGTATCTTAATTTGATTGGCTTAGGATATCGTCTCCCCCACGCCTGCGCTTACTATATAAACCAAGCGCCCAAGTTTTTTAACTAGATTCCAGATTGGCGCAGAATCTTGAGATAATAATATAGCTCCCTGAAGACGTGACCACCTCCCCTCTCCATTTCGCCTGACTGCCATCTCTGAAGAATAATAATAATTGTCAATTGAAAACGGACTAAGAACTTGAAGTGTATATATATGTAAAAAGTTATAAATTTTGGTGAAATTAATTTTAGTAGAATAGAATTTTGTTTTTGTTTGTCTTTCTTTCTGGTGAACCAGTTTTCGTCTTTCTGGCATATGCGAGCTTCATTTCTTTGCGCTTCCAGAAAATTCTACACCGAGACGCTCAGGATCTGATGTGATCGTCTCTCGGAGATTTCAACATCACAAGCCAAAGTTTTTCCAAAGAAGACCTGAGGTCAGTTGGTTGATCTTGCTACGAGAAATTGCAAATGAAAACGAAGCTAATATTTATATGTGTAAAAATATATACAAAATGTGGCACAAAGCCGAAAAGAGGGAGGTTATAACTTTAACTACTTAACTAGCAACATTCATATATTTCATTTAACTATCACAATTATACTAAACATTTATTCACTATCCACCAGAACAAAATCGCTTAATGATTAACCTAATTAATGTTGGGTTATTATAAAGTTAATAAAGTCAATCGTTGACTGATTGTCCTCATAGATGAGTGTCGATTCAACTGAAGCTCCTTTTAAATCATCTTGAAGACACTGCATCCATCCATTTTTCTCGTAACTGGAAAGTGCTTCTTTCACTGGGTCGTTTAAAGTATGAGTCATGTAGACCCATTCACCATACCGATCCGGAGTTTTCTTAATCCTTTGAGATCTTCGAGGTACTATCATCTCTTGTAAATTTTCATTGGGTCCTGTCACCCCCTGCAAGTTGTCACCATCATCATTACAGCTGTCTTAATGTTCAATTACAACTAGGTTTACAACTTTCTTTCTCCCCTGTTCAGCTAATGAATCTGATTCATTGAAGATGACATCTCTGCTATGAAATACTTTTGATTTTATTGCAGTACAGAGTTTATATCCCTTAACGCCAATATCATATTCAAGGAATATACTTTTCTTTGCTTTGGAGTTAATTTTATGTCTCACATCCTTTGGTATGTGGACAAAAACATCACATTCCAAAAATCCGTAAGTGCTTCACATTCGATTTGTACCCTTTTCATACTTCATATGGCGTCATACCTTGTACGGCATTTGTTGGGCTTCGGTTCCAAACATATAAAGTAGTGTTAATGCTTCTTCCCAAAATTTCTTATGTAGCTTTAAATCCGACAGCACACTTTCCACCAATGTTCAGTTCATTCGTTCAGCTACTCAATTTTTTTCTGGTGTTTTAGGAGCAGTATATTCATGCCATATACCTGACGTTACCTAGGCTTGAAAATCAACGAATGTTTCACACTCCCATATTTTTATTGTCAGCAAAATCGATGAAATAGCCCATTTTTCAATCAAATCGATTGATTGCCTGCTCTAATTGGGGCCCCATCGCGATGCACCTGGAAGAAGCTTCACATACCTCTCGCAGTGACTAAGTTCATAATATATTGTAGTCTACATTGCACTGAAGAGAACCTACTGTTGATTTTATAAAATTATTTGTACATAATGGCTTTTATTAAAGTTTAAAATGCAAAAGCCAAATATCATGGTTCAATTGTGTTCTACATAGAAACATTAATTTCGAATGCATCCTTGTCATATCAAAGAACCTACTGTTGATTTTATATGCCTAACCTTACTGGTTGTGCGGTGATAATGGCTTGAATTTAAGTTTAAAATGAAAAAGTCAAGCATCATTGTAAAATTGTGCTTTAAACAGAAACATTCATTTCGAATGCATCCTTGTCATATCAAAGAACCTACTGTTGATTTTATATGCCTAACCTTACTGGTTGTGCGGTGATAATGGCTTGAATTTAAGTTTAAAATGAAAAAGACAAGTATCATTGTAAAATTGTGCTTTAAACAGAAACATTCATTTCGAATGCGCCCCTGTCATATCAAAGAACCTATTGTTGATTTCATATGCTAGCATTTCGGCTTGCATGGTAATAAAACTTCTCAAATGCACTTACGATGTTAGGCTGTGTATTAACTTTGGTCAAATTCACCTGTTCCTTCTTTCATCGGATTATTTCGGTTATCGATTATTGATACCTATCGAAGACATTCTGACACAAAACCTATCTAAGAACACTGCCAAACACATAAATTACCTTCGTGTGAAATTTCATGAAAGTCGATCTAGCCGTTCTCGAGTCCATAGGGAACGAACTTACAGACACTCAGATAAATTTTTTTTTTATATAATAGTAGAGATAAAATAACGTGGGAACATATAGATTCTTATACAACCTGCATTTTTGGTGTTTCCCTTTTGGTAAACTCACTTTCCATTCAAGTGGTCTGATCCCTAGTGCACCTACTGAGAATCCATTGCCAAGGGTTATTTCTTCTGCTACAACCAATTTTCTTAAATTAATAAATTTCTTCACATCATAGTACCATAATCTAGTCTGTCTTTTTATTATTAGACAACAATGCATTATGCGAAAACAGCCAAGCAACACTTAAATTAGCTTGAATTTTCTTAGTGAAAAAAGTGTGAAAAAAGTTTCCTATTTCGGATGATTCCGATGGAAACTTTCTTTCTTCACCAAGCAGTCAACAATCACGTTTTGGGCCCTTTTGCTGACGTGGTGTTTGAACGTTATGGCTTTCAATACAGCATTATTATTTTCCCTTTCTTTAATCTTGGTTTCTTCATATAGCAATCTTTAAGTCACGAACACCGACTTGGAAACATCTTAATTTGCTTCTAATGCTTTCACCAATATATCAAAAGAATCTGAGAGTGAAGCTAGGAGATGCACAACTCTGTCATCTTCATCAATCGAGTCTTCAATGACCGCAAACTCATAAAAAATTTTCTATCATCATTTTGATGTGTTCGTGAATTCTCTTTTAATTTAAGGGAATAGTTTTCTCCTCAACACTAATTTATTAGGCCACGTCTTCTTTTGAAACTGATCAATCAATTTATTCAAAACAATCACTAGGGCTATGACAAGAGTTCTTATCACTGTTTTGAATCTCGAGTATATATCCGACACAGACATAGTTAATCAATCAAGAACGACATCACTCTATCTAAAAAAACATATAAAATATTGACTGATATATACTAGAGAGTCAAAATAATGAAAAGAATATTCTCTTGTCATAACCCTAACAATCACAGGGTCAATCGGATCTCTGATTACATATAACAGTGACGATTCCACTCATAAAACAACCGTTGCTAATGTCCGATCCTTCCTTCGTAAATATGTTGCATGTCTAATCTTTTTTCGGGTGTAGGTTCTGTTCCATCCATGATACTCCACAATACATCTTTAATCAAAAACATTTTGCATTGAATTTTCCAAGTCGCATAGTTTGCTTCATGAAGAGATACAATCACACTAAGTTTTGTTTCCATTGGTATTCCTTGTTATAAACGAGACAAAAATTTTATCATAACCGAAAATTCCAGATGAGCAATCAAAGTTCAAACGTGCTATTTTGCAATTCGTTTTTTGTTTTTTGTTTTTTTTTATCGTTGAATTCTGAGCCCATAACCAATGTTGGGTAATTTTAAAAAATATTTTTACTCACCTTCACCCCCAACAGGGCATATCGCCACTTAGACGTAAGGGGCTACTATTTGGGACTATGCCTAGGAAAGATTAATGAGATGTTGGTTTACATTATGTTTAAACTTCTGTATATAAGTACAGTCAGGGAAACAGGTAGCAAGAAAGGAATTCCAAAATCTAGCTGTTTGAAGGAAGAAACTATTAGAGTAGAAAGCTTTTTGGCATCTTAAATAGTGAAGGGGTGTGATTTTGTTGCTAAGCGGGTTTGTCAAAGATATATACATCGAGTGGCCATAAGTGCAACAAGCACATCAGAGCACATTCCATTAAAATGCTTGTAAAACAGGTACAGAGATGCAACATTGCGATGATGGGACAGGGGTTGTAGCTTAGTTGACAAAGTGGAACCGATTAGATTGAATACTCTTTTTTGGATCCTATATGAGAAGAAAGAGACTAGTGGCAACAATACTCCATGCATGGGCGAATGGTGGACTTGTAGAGGTGCAAGATACTCTCAGGTGTGAGTAGTCTTCTAGCACAATAGAGAGAACCAACCTTCTTTGCAGCAGCCTTTGCAATGTCCTCAATGTATTTGTTCTAGTTCATAGTACCCATGAATGTTAAGCTGACGAGTTTGAAGAAAGAATTCTCAGGTAGCATGTTATTTTTCATGGATAATTGTTAAGGAGAGCAGCTTAATCTTAGCTTTCAATGTTACCATCCATTTGCGGCCCAATTCCACGATTGTCTGGAGGTCATTTTGCTAACGATTCTGCCATTTGTATACATCCGTTCTTCCCTCATGCATGTTATAGAGCGTTGTATTATCAGCAAATATACCTATACCAGAGACATTATTATCAGGGCAGTCGTTAATGAATATCAGGAATAATAGTGATCCAAGGATCGCCCCCTGAGGCACTCCTGCATTAATGTTATGCTGTTTGGATGTACGTCCATCAATGACAACCTGGATGGTCCTATAGTCTAAGAAGGATCTAATTATATTTAGTATACGTCCAGTTATACCGTACAGTTTAATTTTCAGTCGCAGTTCTTCATGCCAAACTTTGTCAAAAGCTTTAGATGCATCAAGTACGACAGCTCTGGCTTCGTCTCTCCCCCCCTTATCCAGTGTATGGTATATGCATTCAGAGATGGCTGTTAAGATATCTGCAGTAGAACGACATTGCCTAAATCTATACTGTTTGTTAGAGAGAACATTAGTTTTTGTGGTGGTGGACTATTGCTTGAGTACCTATTAAGGTCTCAAAAATTTTAGTGAAGAGGGGAAGGAGGCTTATAGGGTGATAATTGAGAGGGTCAGTTCTTTCACCAGAATTCTTGTACACTGATACCACAGAGGCTATCTTCCAGCTATAAGGCAAGCAAGATTCAGCAAGGCATTTATTGTAGAGCTTGGAAAGTATGGGGGCTAGCTCGGCTGAACAGTCCTTAATTAGTAATGCAGGGATGAGATCGGGCCCACACGTTTTTGAGGTGTTTTTTATGATATTGTGGACATGAGCAGGGGCGATTTTCACATCATATAGCGTGGCTCCAGTCCATAGGGAAATTTGGGAGGGAGTTGCTTGTTAGCTCTAAGGTGGAATTGGAGGCGAATCATTAGGCAAGCAGTTCCGCCTTCTCAGTTGCTGTGCATGCGATCTTTGTTAGATAGTGGGGGAATTGCTGATTGCCCTTTATTCACTACACTATTATAGATTTTCCAGAAATCACAAGTTCCTATCTTCTGCGATTCTATGCATTCCCTGGTTATTTCAGCATGCCTTCTTTTAGCCACGGCTATTCCTCTCTTACAATGATGTTTAGCATCTATAATTTTTTTTTTTCTATTTGTATTTGACTTATCACATACGAACCGGCAGAATGCATGCTGTCTTTGTGCAATGGCAGCTGCACAATCTGTAGTTAACCATGGAGGTGAGTGGGGCTTACTATAATACTTCTGTGTGGGAACATGTGCTTCAACGCCCACTTTATACCATTCAGTTGTCTCATTGGCACACTGTTCAGCAGGAAGAGAGAAGATATTGGCCCATGTAGCATTTCTGGTGTGTTCTCTCATGGCTTCCCAGTCAGCCCTTTTGTAGTACCTTGTTTTGAGCAATAACTCCTCATCTTGGGGTTGGGATTTAAATGTGATGTCCACTGACATCACTAGGGGGTCTTTATTTCCAAGTGGACTGTGGGCATTATTCACACAATCATCGGGTACTGTAGTAAGGAATATGTCTAGAAGTGAAACCTGCTGGTGTTCACAATCTGAGAGATGGGTTGGGAACATGACTGTCTGTGTGAGGAAATGGGCGGTAGAGAAGCTGTAAGTAGAGCATCCAGCTGTATCTGTGCAACGTAAGAAACCAAGCCAATTTTTACAGCAGTCAATTATAAAGTCAATAAAGCTAATTAATCAAATAATTACATACCTTGTATAAACTTTGTGGAAGTTGATGACAAAAAAAGGAAAAACTCAAAGACACGTTGAGAAGGCCTTTTCAATAGTACACATACACAAGATATTTTATTTTCATGTTAAGGAAGAAAGAGAAAGATAAACGTCAACTCACTCAGTTATATATAACCTAAAGTACACGTCATCAAAATTACAGTCTAAGGGAGATAATTTCTAACAATCACTTCACTTCAACCATTAAGACCCATGTAATACGATATGGTATGTAGTGAGTAGTTGAAGAATAAATATTTTATACACAAAAAAATAGATGAAATATATTTACCATGTAAAACCCAGGATTAGTATAAGAATCCTCCTTTGCAGACACTTTCTTAAATGTAGCTGACGAGCTGATTTGCCAGTTGAAAAAATGATGCAGGCCACAAAAATTTTATTACATACGCTTCTTTCGAAATTCAAAAACAGACCCACATCTTAGCAAATCATGCAACCTATCACCTAATTTAGACATGGGAAGAGGAATTATAAACGAAAAATAAAACTAAATGAAAATAGAATTGAACTACTCCTAAATAGTAAAATTTATATTCTCCTTAAATGTTGTGCCAGGATGATAAAAATAATGCTTTTCAATCCCTATCTCCCGACCGACACTGCTTTTAAATGATAAAGAGTAAGAAGGAAGTGGGAAGAAAGCAAATAACATTCGTACAACCCAGACCTACGCAGCTGCCTAAAATAAAGTATGATAGAAACAAAGAAATAATTGCAGAATTATGTGGTGAAAACGTTACTCCACCAAATCCAGAGGAAAGACAATTAACACATTAATATACCTGTAACCAAAGGCAAGGTAGAAAACATTCGATTTATCTTATTTGTGAAAGATGATCGAATTTGAAACAATGACTTCTTGTGAGTTTGATGAGCAAATGAAACGTGATACAACGATGAAAACAGAAGCTGAAATCGAGATAAATTTCCCAGCCTGGAGTGTGTGTGTGTGTGTGTGTGTGTGTGTGTGTGTGTGTGTGTGTGTGTGTGTGTGTGTGTGTGTGTGTGTGTGTGTGTGTGTGTGTGTACATTCTATATGGACTCCAAAATAGTTGCGCCGATTTTGTTTAAATTTCACACGAACGGTACTTGAGGTATCTATGTGTGTGTGTGTGTGTGTGTGTGTGTGTGTGTGTGTTTGTATGTGTGCGTGTGTATGCGTTTGTATGTGTGTGTGTGTGTGTTTGTGTGTGTGTGTGTGTGTGTGTGTGTGTGTGTGTGTGTGTGTGTGTGTGTGTGTGCGTGCGTGCACATGTGGGGAAGGCAATGCAAAAAATAATTTTTTTTCTAAATTATTCCAATCAACTAAGAAAGTCAAATCTAAGAAAGGCACCAACTGCACATCATTTGGGGGAAATAGAGACAGGAAGTAATTCCTTGATGAAGAAAAACAATCATCTAAGGTCCATCCTTCACAACAAAATTAACATTTTCAGTTTTCAGAAAGAACTGTCATAGGAGGAAAAAGGAAGGCAGGACAAAATGAAGAGAAAAAAAAAGAAAGAAAGATAAAGCAAAAGAAAGAGAAAAACAAATAAAATGCAGCCAAAAAAACTAATGGAAAATAAGTAATTTAGTAATTTAGCAGAAATCAGCTCTTTTTTTATTGGAAAAAAAGCGGAGAACTCATATCTAGTCTCTCTTTCAAAAAAATACAAATCCTGTTTGAAATAAGTAACAAAGTATCATTTTGAATGATTTTATAGTAATACTTGTTTTCTTCTACTAGACAGCAGTTCTGCAAATCAAAACAAACATCTCTTTCAATCGTACGCAATCCTTTAGCTTAGGTTTCAACTCATACAAAAAAAAAAAAAACGACCTACTCTGCTTGAATATATAGAAATTTACTAGGGACATTTAGAGTAGTAGATCACATAGACACTCACTTGAAAAGGCTAAACTGTTTCCAATCTTTGTTCATAAAGTACATATTGCCCAGAAAATTCTCTGCCTGAGTAGACATTAGATTTTCAGGTCCTTTTTTTATTCTCAGCATAAACCTATGCTTAAAGAGATACTAACAATTCCAAATGGAGAAATGCAATTCTGGTCCAAACTAAACCTAAATCTATTTATTTCTTCAGTAATCTCTCTTCTCTTGGTTAAATATATCTTCCACAGTAAGTCTATCATTGACAGGCATTCCAACTACGCAATGCACTAAATTTGTTGCTTTCGCGTTTAGTACTCGTTTTAATTCAAGAATTGTATAGCTTGTTAGGTAACAATTTCTTGGTTCTTGTATAAGTTCTTTGATCCCATGTAAAAACTTCTTTTGCTTTGAGCCTCAATTTCTATTTATGTAGCTATGGTTGTCCAGACCCTGTGTCGATCATCATGATTATGTTGTATCTTCTGGTCATGAACTTCCACCTTAGATGCATCTCAACGTTCAGAGTTTGAAATGGTCTAATAAAGTCTGCGATTAATCACTTGTCCACATACACTGTGTATTTGATCTCGGAAAAAACTTATTGTACACCAAAATTGTTCGACTAATAGAAAGTATTCAAGGAGATACGTTACAGACATTCACAGAAAAAAAATAAGAATCGATTTGAGGTTTAGAAAAGCAAGAGAAACGGTTTATATAAAAATCTAAAAAGAATGTGATTAATTGGATCAATCATTGAGCTTGAGACAGATTATTTGAATCAAGAAAACACGAGTTTATAAAGTCAGTTCAATTTTAAAAGGTATAAAAACAAAATCTAAAGCTATTCCTTTTCTGCTCACTATGTTTTCCTCTACCTTTCTTTCTCCAGTTATGAGTTAAATAGTATTAATACTTGTGATGATATTGCCATTTGTTTATAAGGAACGATTACAATCTTCTGTTTTATAGTTAGATATCTTTGATTCTTAATAAACAGAGAAAGAGAGCATGAATGATGCAAGAGTGATAGGCGCTGCATAAAATAAGAGTAGGAATCAAATAATATACAGTGAGGCATGGTGAGTTCAATATCCAGAGCCGTAGTAAGAGATGGATGACTTGATGAGTAAATTCCAAATGATGACTAATTAGAATAATTAAAATGAATTTTTCTCAAACAAAACTCAATCTCAAAACTAAGAGATATTTTAATATGCATTCAACATAAAAAAAAAACCGTAGGGAAACAAACGTTGATTAACGCAACTTTGATATGTAATAATTATATGTAATAATATATAAAAAGATACATTGCTGAATCGCTCTCCTAATGGTGACACTAATTTTACACTTCAGTGAACTTTCTTATTGGCTATGTGTTTTGGGAGTATGATGCAAAATCATGGCTCAGTGTATAGTTTGATATCACAGTGGCTTTGCTAGAAGCAAGCAGGGACGCCTGTCTGATCTTTACTGTTGAATACTTTCGAGAGATCTGTATATATAAGTATAAGTTCCAACCACCTGTACTGTTAAAGTATGATCCAAATGTTTTCCTGCCTATTAATGGTTTAATAGTATTAATACTAGTGGTGATATTCCCATTTGTTTATAATAGACTATCACAATAGGCTTCAAAACTTGCCTTGTTCTTAGTCAAGTAGAATCAGATTAGCAAGTGTTCATTTTTATTTTTCTCATCAATATCAATTACTTCCTATTAGCGCCATCTTGCTCCCCATCTTGTCAGCCTTAATTTTAAATGGTCAATCTTAGAATCTTTATTCTGTCTTTTAAATGAGCATGTGACAATTACAATCTTTATTCCAGTTTGGCTAATTCAGTTAAGCTCCACCCAGTAGTCCAACGGTCACTTAAGATCTGTGCTTCACTATGGCCAGATTCAAGCATCAATCAATTTCCAACTTTGCCGCTTTTCACTAAATTGCCTCATTAGCTTGCTATTGTTGCTCAGCTGGTGTTAATTTAAAATAGTTAATTCACGGTTTTTCTTCTGCCTTCAGAAAGATTGAGGGGTAATTATAATTCTGGCTTTGCTAAGCGATTAGCCCTAATACAATTATCCACCTGGTTGCTTAACCGGATCTTAGGACTGACAGCACTTAATTATGCAGTTCTTCATCTCCTAATAATTACTTCCACAATTTATCAACACATGAACATTAGGAAATTAACTTCCTTGTTTTTTTTTTTTTACAAATTCATTCAGAGGGGGGTCGGCCACGGTATTAGAACCCACTCGATACAATTTTATTCAGAATTATTAATCTCACAACTTTCTATATTTTCTAAGTGTCAATATCGAGGAAAATATTTAGTGATTTCTTCAAGAAACTTCTAGTCATTCTGAACATTAACCATTATAGAAAGTCATGGTAAATGCGATTCGTGTTCTAGTCTGATTTATGTTAATTTTTTTTTTTTTGTTACATGGGAGTTATCACTTATCAAGGCTCAAAAGCCACTCGAGGACAAGGGTTAATTAATTTACGGTAGTCACTGAGACAACAGCATGTTAATAGTTAGCAGTGAAAATGGGATAGAAATGGATTATTTATGGAGCGGCCCAACAAGAGCTTGTTTACATTGGACTTGAAGACGACCATACTGTAGTAAGCTGGAAAGATGGCCAAAGAAACAGTTTCACAAGCAGAAAATTTTAAGGAAATAAGCTTTTTTCATAGATTCATGTACAGATAGAGAGTGTGAAGGAAACTATTGATGGTTGTTATAGCTAACGAGTGTTTCTTGTGAAAGTTTGACAAAGGGGCGGATCATAGATTGAAGCTCAGACGAGCATTTGATATGAAAATAATGATAGAACAAAGACAGGCTCACAACGTACCTTCTGTAGAAAAGAGGTTGCAAAAAAGATCATTTTCACTTAACATGTTGGCAACTTTCTCATGGTCCCTGCTATGTTTTTTATAAAGAATTCCGACAAGAAAAATATCGAGGAAACCAATGCCAGCAATAGAATGTTCTGATTCATACAATATGATGATGATCTACTTTGAAAACCAGTTTTTCCTTCATCATGTTAAAAGATGAAATCGAATTTTCTCAGTTTACATGTTCTGTTCTTTGACTTTTTCTCTATGTCCTTTTCATTCTTTCCTTCTATTTATATGTTAATTTATTATTTTTATGGTTAAAACAATCAACAATTAAATGTTCTACACTCGTCCTGATGGATTGTTTACTATGTTTCGCTTCCAAGTAACAACTTCAGAGGTTAAATTTGACATACTGATGTAAAAATTCATGAAGCAAAATTTCACACTGCTGCAAAAAACTCGTTACTCCAACACTCGACGCTCTGCTATCAAAAACTTTACTCTAAAACACGGCGCACTGCTGAAAAAACCTGCTACGCCGACATCCAAATCCAAAATCTACATAGTCTCTGAAAAATCAGGCTTTTTATTTAAAACCGGAAACATCTCAGTTGCATATTAGGTGACAAAATCGCAAGCATATAAAAAGAAAAGGCAGCCATTTTTTTTTCATTCTTTTTGACTGCACGGGACCCTATAGGTTGTATGAAAGCAGGTTTGTACCAATTTTTAAGGTGTTTAATAAAAGAAGAGTAACTTATCTTGCACTTTGGTAGCATTTCAGACCACAGACTCCCCTGATCATTAAAGATCATTTGACATTATATAATCCCGTGCCCAGATGGACTCAGTACAGTTTTTTCTGTGGTGTATGCCTTGCTATTGAATCATCTCTATTGTCCTCTGGCCCAGCATTTATGTCTTCATCGTCTACATGCATCACACGCATTAAATCTAAAATATGTCATGGCATTTTATCTACACTCAGTGGATTACACTCCAGTAATCGCTCCTCTTCCCCAATGCATCATACATCACACATTCGGTGGTTTCACACAAACCACTTTTCCTATTTGGATTCTGGAGGGTCCTTGCTCATCACTTTCTGGGGATGTATCTCTTAGGTACCTTCATTTATAATTAAAAACTTATCTATGTGGCACTGTGTCCTCTCTCTGTCCGACCTTAGAAACCATGTTGTACCGGCATGTGATATCCTTCCTCTCTCAGCTATCACTTTGACCATCTAATGATGTTGCTCAAATATTCCATTTCCTCCAGGCCTATACATTGCCCTGCTTCTTATCTTCAATTTTTTTTTAACATCGTCTAGAAAGGTTCTGGGCGAAAAACAGTGCCGTTGTCGATTATCATCTCCTTTACTGGACCTTGTTCAAGCATCACTTTTTCCAATTCCTCTGCAACTGCAGATGCAGGTTCTCAACTTTTTACAGATCGTCCATTGGAGATATTTACACACTCTACTGTGTTGTGTCTTATAGTAGCCGTTCACCAGCTGAACCTTACAACGATGTCAGGTGGCTCACACTCTCTACTTCTTTTTGGCAGCACTTGCATTCATCTCCTTAAAAGTATTGGTCATAAAGCCTTGATGTTGGGTAGCCATTATAATCCTCTTCTGATCATAGTGGATCAATCCTCTTTTTAGTCAGTCTATATAATCTTCCTTATCTATATAGTCCTAAGTGAATTAATCCAGAAAATAATTCGTTGGCCCATTCTTCCAGATTTTTTTTCTCTCTCAAGCATGTGTTCGCATATGCTGCAATAAACTCAAGTTAACTGAAAAAGATTTTCACATTTTTACCTTTTGGTGTCATTTTACTTCAGTCGAAGTTCTCAGAAATCAAGCTCCCCCCTCCCCTGCCTGGGGGCTAACATTTGAACTCTACATGAGATGTTTGAATTTGAAAGTATTTAGTTCTCTCCCACTGCAGGAACTGTGACACCAGGGCCGGAAAGTGGCAGCACCCCCGAGAAGGGACACTCTGACCTGCAAAAAGTGCCTGGGCAATCCCTCGGCATTTCCCAGTAAGGGTGCATCAGACGATTAGCAATAAACTAACCCATTCTCAAAGAGAGAAGACAAAGCCTGGGAAGGTAAACCTCCTAGAATTGCACAGAACTAAACTCCCACCACAAAATCAGCAAGGACCAGACCATTACAGGAATGGTCTAATCTCTGTTGATTTTGGGGCCGAGGATGTAATCCCTACAGCTCTTTATTTAACAAACATTGAATTTCAGAATACACTTTTCTTCTCCCCAATTGACCATTTAAAAATGTTATAGCGTATCTTTCTTGTGCTCTCTTCATCTTACTGGATTTCAGGATGAGAATTCATCTAGTCTGGTGGAGTATCCAGCTTAGTGCTATTACTAAAGGCAACATCATCTAAAAACGATGCACTTATCGTCGTAAAAGTCACTGTATGTTATTCATACCAAGAAAATCTTACTTGGGCTGTGAATATTATGTGATTTTTAATATTTAGTCAGGGTTTACTTGTAGGGCAAAGTATCCTCTTGTCATGTTGTCCTGACAAACCCCTGTAACAGAGAAAACTTAGACACCCGAGGATAGTGTCCAGTAAACATTCAAGTTCTCTCTAATAGGTATTCAAGTCTCAAGTGTGTGTCCAACAAATGAAATATTCTGGCAAGAAATTTTGTTTCCTCCTTGTATTTCTTGATGTTCTTTGGGAAGGATCGACCGGATAAATCACAAAAATATGACTTATTAGATTTCATTCTCGGTTTTCAAATCGAAATATTAGTTACATTTTTTTATCACAATTTCCTTCTATGTATTTTTTTCCGTGTTTTACTTCATTTTTAAAATAAATAAATAAAATAGCATGTTGTTATTTATTTTTTCAAAAATCGTTTACAAAGAAATAATTGTTGCTTGTTTTTAACAGCAATCAAGAATATATAATAACACGAGTGGTATTCCCGTCCACATGACTATCTCCTACCCTTAGACTATCAAATCTACGATTATCATAAAGCTGTTAAAATTGATACTTTTCTTATGTTTCGGTTGAAAATTATTTGTATATATTCTCTTTAGACTTACATCATGGCAAACGACACATAGTATAGAGATTATCAGAATTTCGTCAAATAAAAATGACTTTTTTTTAATGGGAATTTCTACAATTTCTACCCATTTCTATTTATTTGCTTCCCCAAAAGAGCAAAATGTGACACAAGGTCGATTTTAATGTGGGGGAAAACCAAGTCCCCAAAATGGGGCACTTTGGTAGTAGGCAAAAATAAAAATAACCTCAGTATAGAAAGCTTTCCCCTACATTGACTATGGATAAATTGACTTAAGCACAATATCAGAACAGATACCACACCGTGATCTAAACCCGAATTGATCATTTCTCAGCCCATTATAAGCTCTAATTTTATAAATTTCACCATTAGTATAATGAGTTTATCTGTTTCTAAATATTTTGTGTGTATGGGCTTTACTATTTATTAGTGTTGAGACGATTAATTGAAATCGTGAATCGAAACTTTTGAGGGTATCAGAATCGGAAAAATCGTACCTATTTTTCCAATGCCAGAAAAATTCTTTTAATTGTTTTTCTTTCTTTTTAAACTTTATTTTCCATTGTTGACACTAGTTATAAAATGATAAATATTTATTGATATTAAGTCTCTACTATTATAAAAAAAGAACTTTGTCTGTGAGTTCGTCCTCTGTGGACTCGAAAACGGCTGGGTTGATTTTTATAAAATTACACATGAAAGTACTTTATATACCTGGTAGTGTTCTTAAATAGGTTTTGTGCCAGAATGTCTTCAATAAGTACTGATAATCGCTAATCGAAATAATCTAATGAAAGAAGGAACAGGCGATTTTGATCAAAATTAACATCTTACACAGCTGTACATCGCAAGTGCATTTGAGAAGTTTCATTACCAAAAAAAAACAACAAAAAAAAACATAAAGCCCAACATATAAAATCAAGAATAGGTTCTTTGGTATGGCAAGGGCACGTTTGAAATGAATGTTTCTGTTCAGAGCACATTTTCACAGTGGTTCTTGACTTTTGCGTATTCAACTTTAATACAAGCCATCATATATAAAAATAATTTTATAAAATCAATAGTACACTCTCTACAGTGCAATGTAGACTGCAATATATTGTGAACTTAGTCCATGTAAAAAGCATGTGTAGTTTATTCCAGGTGCATCGCAATGGGTCCCCCAATTAGGGAAGGCAATCAATCAATTTGATTGAAAATCGTGCGGTTTCACCAATTTCGATGACAATAAAAATATGGGAGTGTGAAACATTCGTTGATCATCATTCAATACCAGGTAACGGCGGGTCACCTTACTAGTAATTAATGGTACTGAAATCTATAGATCAGCACCCACAAGTGTTTACATTTGTAAAAATATTTACACATGTTATATGAGGTTTTACAGTAATCCAAATATATAAATAACTCTATAGCTAAATATTTAGAGATTAAAAACGAAAAAAATCGAAATCAGTATTTGTATTGGAATTATCAAAAAAATATTGGAATCGTCCCATCAATAGCATTTATTAAAAGGTCCATGGGTGTCTTAGTGGTATACACCCTACTTGTGACAAGTATTCCAGCTAGCATTCTACCAAATAATAATAGGAATTAAATAAATACACACAAACTTGACAAAAAATGGTTTTCAAAATTGTTATTTGATATAAAAGAAGAACAAACATATCGTAAAAATTGAATTTAACTTGAAAATGCTATTTAAAAAGAACAAACAATTATTTGAACGAGATTTTGAGCGTTTTTAATGGCGCTCAGCATATTCCAGCAGCTTGCGTGGACAGTTACGAGAAGGCTGGTTTGTAATATGCACAATTAGTGACTTCTAGTTCGTACAATGAACTAACGCCAATTAAAATACATTAAAGACTTGTGTTAAATCTTATGTTTTTTTTTTGCTTACAAACAATATTCTTGCTTATGTTATGTTGATTAATCGGACTATTATTCTCGTCTTGGGTGTTATTAGCATAACGTTTCGGTCGCTGCAACCTGCGACCTTCTTCAGGTGTTGAGAACATGCTTCTTTTCCTACTAAGGAAAAAGAGGGTTGACTCTGCATTACAAGAATTCGAACCGCTCGTTTGAGGGTGGGTTCGTAGATCATAAAAAAAGGTTCAATCATCAGGGGTCACTAAGATATTTGTTAAAGGTTTTTCTATGGCTCAAGGTTGCAGCGACCGAAACGTTGCTAATAATACCCAAGATGAGAATAATAATCCGATTTATCAACATAACACAAGCATTCACATCTCATCTCAAAAATTCAGAATTGCATTAAAAAGTATTCTTTATTTAATTCTATATTTAGATGTATCAACAACTCATGAAAAAAAATTGCTATCTCATAATAATATTTGATGCACAATTAGTTTTGTAAGTTAAAAGAAAACGTTGTTTCTTTAACCAGGGACTTAAAACGAAACAAAAAAATCATATTTTTGAGGAAAGAAAAACCATCAGCAGCAAATATTAGATAGCATTATTGGTTCACTTGAAAGAATTGCAAAAGATAGCATTATTGGTTCACTTGAAAGAATTGCAAAAGATAGCATTATTGGTTCACTTGAAAGAATTGCAAAAGATAGCATTATTGGTTCACTTGAAAGAATTGCAAAAGATAGCCGCAAACGAAAAAGCACTGGATCCACATCTGTTGTTTCAAGAATGTGCCACCAGAAATACTTACTTAGCAGGATAAAGATTTATTTCCGCAACATTAGCAAAGTGGATGGTGTGGTATTGATGAAGCTAAACGATGGTCTTATTGGTATCTGGGAAAACTGTTGGAAACTGTGATGGATCAATATAAGTGAGAAGATAAGATTAAGAATTCGTGATGCATAATTAGATATATTAAATATTTAGTTATAAAGTGTTTTTTGTTGTTTTTTTTTTGTTTTTTTTTGGATTACGGTAAAAACTCATGCAATGGAAAATTAAGTTTTAAACAAACAAACAAAAAAAATTACAGACATAGATAAATGAATCGTTTTTTAGCATCAGAAATTAGACACAAATTTTTCCGATTCCAATACCCTCAAAATTTCGGATTTTTACAATTCCAATTTCGGTCAATCGTCCAAACACTAACTTGAAGTACTTGACATGCAAATATTTCTGATGGCAATTCCATTAAATGGGCAAACCATTATAGTCATCTTTTAAGTATAACAATACTCGATGGTTTTGCTTTGATGCAACTATAGAGCTGGAGCAGTCATAAGCATTAATATTTCTTTCTCCTTGAGGAGTTTGAGGTGGTTTGGTCACACGATGATCAATGAGACTCCTGGTCATATTAATTTCAACTGGATCCATGAATGACTACTTCCAGACCATCAGAGATTTACACAGCAGTCACAGAGAGCTCACAGACACTACCAAAAAAAAAGATGTCTACTCTCTTGTTTCAATCAAGTTTACCCCAAGCAAGGCTATTTTCCACTGGAATATATATATGCTTAAAAAAATAATTTTGGCTGCCGACATTTCTTGCTTTATAATTACTTCCTTTATTGGAATTTTCCCAATTATATTTAGTAACAAAGATATTGTGACGCCGATAAGAAGAAAGGAACACAAAAGCAGGTGAAAATGTTAAAAAAAAAACTGATATTAGAAGGAAAAGAAAGGAAAGAAAGAAAGAAAGGAAAGTCTCTTGCAATCAGTTGGCGTTTGCGGGAACTTATCTGAAAGATATGAACTTTTAGCATTTTTATATTTCCTGTGTTGTTTCAGCTAGGTTAAAGAAACACAGCCACGTGTTCTGCTTTAATCCTCACACGTGTCTTACATTTGATTTGAAAACGGACGTGTTATAGTCAGCTAAGAAGCAGCTGTGCAGTATTGTGTTCTTGGAAGGAAACTCTTCATAGAAATTCCATTTGGTCTTAGGTGCACAAAAGAAGAACAGAAAATTCTTTATAGGGGTTGTAGCTAGATGAGTTCTTGTAACAAATGTTTTACAGGGGAAATCCAAAGATTTGAGACCAGTTAGGCACCTACTATACAAATATCAAGAGAATAGAACGTTGCTTTTGTGAGAAAATGGATAAATCCCTACTAGATTGCGAAATCAATTTTGTATTCTGTCAAGAAAAGAAAGAATGCTCTGAGTGACACTTCTCCAGATATGCCAACAGTACTTCATTCGAGGTGAATCTGACTCGTATACAAGTTAACGATTGCAAAAGGAGTCAATTACTTCCTTGATGTGTAGAACGATGCAACCATTTTTCCATCAACCTTAATAAAAAATGATTCACTTTGTTAAAGTCTGTTTTATTTTGTCGAATATGAAATATCGGCATAAAAGTTTCTATGTTTTCTTCAATTGAAGGAGACGAATATAAATTATTGGAGAACAATAAATGCAATTGCTAAAATTTCCAATCATTTTTCTGTGGTAGAATTTATGGCGAGGAGGGGGGAGCAGAAAAAGAATGAGTCATGGCTGTTTCATATTTACTTTGTACTTTGATGTAACAATTCAATAAATTAAAAGCTCATATTTATAAAAATGCGTATTACACACACACACACACACACACACACACACACACACACACAAATATAATGCACATTATATTATATATATAATGCGCATTATATATATATATATATATATATATATATATATATATATATATATATATATATATATATATATGGAAATTTTGAGTTAAATTATGTAGAATTAAAATTTATTGTTTGACAAACGAGTACAGATAATTATGAAAGTCTTTTCCTTAATCCATGGATTTTCAATGAATGGCTCATCTCATCGGAGGAAATCTTATTGGCAAAATAGATATGGGTAATTATGAATTTTGCTTATTAGTACATAGACTGAAAATTAAAATTGAGATGATTGTATAAAATAGATAGCTAAAGAAAATATGATGAATATACAAGAACGGTTTTATATATATATATATATATATATATATATATATATATATATATATATAATTTAAAAGAATGTAGAGAATTCGTTTTGGGCCCAAAATAAATGAATATAATGAGAGGATTGTGCAGCATGGTGATTTGTACATTAGCTACAGATATGCACATCTGAAACATCACTTTATTAGTTTTTAGTGGGTTTCCTTGCTTGTGCGATGACAAATCTTCTCAAATGCACTTGTGATGTTAGGTTGTATAAACGTGTTAACTTTGGTAAAAATCAGACTTCCTTCTTTAATCGGATTTTTTATTATCGATTTTCAATACTTATCGGGCACATCCCGACATAAAACCTACTTCAGAACACCAACAAATACAAACTCGCCCATGGCAAAACATTGCCGGAGACATGCTAAAAAAGATTGCATTATAATATTGCTAATCAAACTTCCCGGATATCTACAAAATACCAACACAACTGTGATGAAAACAATGAAACATAGCTTAGTCCGATTTGGAGAAACTTATGAAGTATTGTAGCATGATCCCTAGGGCGAATGTGGACAACGATAGCGTCTTTGTGTATAGCCAAGAACCATATTTACATTTAATATAAATTGGAGCATAAAAACTGTTTTAAGTGAATGAAAAAAATTAATTTTCTTCATTCACTAAAAACATAAAACTAAAAGCGTCGAAAACTCATCGGTTAAGGAATAGATTTATTCAATTGTATTCTTTGTTTTCAAACAATAAAAAAAGTCTATATTTGAAGATTAACTCTTTCAAATCATAAAATTTAAATACCTAAATTTTGATTCAATTTCTCTATCGTGCATATTGAGCAATTTTATTTGGCTGGGATTGTCTTATACATCTAATAATAGTTTGTAAGACCGAAAATCACTGGATTTGCATACCAGTAGGTATATTTCATTTTATTATTCTGAAGTCACTGTTTAACAAATGCTAACTAAAACATAACCAGAGTTCTGCAAATGAAGAATTAAAAAAAAATTTTTTATAACAAAACTTTTTATATATTAATTTTTATAAGAATATAAAAGTTATTTATAGTTATAAAATGTTCATAATGTAAACACATGTTTGGTAAAAAAGTCGAGTTAGGAGTCACAAGTGAAAATGTTCATAGTGTGAATAATATGCATATGTAAGTAATATGTGTATGCGAGTATTTGGCAGCATGGCATTGTGTATGTATGTGCGTTGATTTATCTTCTTCTTGTTAATGTGTGGATAGATGTGGGTAGTAATTCGTTTCTGTTCCCCTAACTCTCGTTGGTGTGTCAGAAAGCTTGTATGTGAGTTATTGAAATTTTCCACTTGCTTGTTGAGTATACGTTATTGAGATCCTTCTGGCTGAAAACTGATTTTGTTTACCAACCCTAATAGAAATTTCTAAGTTCATACCAGCTTATTACTTTCATGTAGGTGTGTTACTTTTTGGTGTTTGGAATTATTTTCATTGGTTGAAAATACTTTGAGTTAACACATTCCTGCGAAAACTTACTTGCTTTTGGAAGTAATGAAGCAAGAGAACCAAACGAAACAGAAAGACAAACGATAAGCAATTAGAGACATTTGCTTTTTAGCATTTGTAGGAATCACTTTGAGATTTAATCACCATAGTATTCCGAATGTTGTCCACGTTTTTCATCAATAGAATGCATGCAATTCAAAATTGTGTGGAACTTCAAAAAAAGACAATATTGTCATCATTTATACGAGTGTCATTTCAAAAGTAATGCCTCCTATTTTTTTATTCTGCTCGAATGGATCCGAGGGGATTGCAAATTGCATTGTTATGATGACTAAACTTATACATTCATAACCTGAAAGTTTCATCCCTTTATTGCAGATATTGATAGTGTGAGTCTCTAAAAAAGACACCCTGTCATGGACCTGCATCAGAAGCAAAGAGTTTTTTTTTTTACTTAGGGTTCACAACTTATCTAGGCCCGAAGGCCACTTGAGGATAAAGGTTAATGAATGTAAGGCGATAGTGAAATTATTGTTAATGGTGTAAATTGGGTAGAATTTGATTATTTATGGGGACGACTCAATAAGAATTTGTTTACATTGGATTTGGACGCTACCATGTTGTATGCGATCGGGAAGCAGGCCAGCAGAACAGTTTTTCAATTCTGGGAAAGAAGCTTTATTTATGGAATCTGGTTTAAATATGGGCACAGATAGAGGGTGGAGGAAATCATATATAGTGGTTGTAGCTAGTTGTATGTTTTGTGGAAGTTTGACAGGAGGGGGCATAGATTACTGGAACACAAAAGATCGCTCGTTTTAATGATGCCACTCTCGTCTTCGTAGCTCTTCCACTTTTTGAGTTAAAAACTATTTTTATTTACTGTTCATTTTATTGTTTACGGTTTATTTTGTTTAAATTTTAATGAAAATCCGTTTTGGGCAAGAAATAACAAATTCCTTGAAAGTCTCTAATTCATCTGTCGAAACCGTTCTTCACCCGTGTGTCGATTGTTGAAAAACAGAGAAAGAGACAGATACGTGCCTATTTTCGTCACTGAATATTTTCATGTTTTTTGATTGACTGAGAGAAACTGCTGATATGAGATTCTGCCCAATTAAG